>NW_027287405.1:600000-1200000 GCF_022747635.1 Hetaerina americana | reverse complement strand
CCCGGTATTGGCGCCGGATTTTTTCCTATATAAGACGGGACAACAAGCTTCTTTTCATCCTTGACCTGAGGACGCCAGCAGGATAGCTGGCGAAACTGTTGTACTTTTAAACGACATACGCGGACGCAGCCCGAAAAATGTGGAAATCACCTACTCATCGCCGCGGAAACCTTCGAACGAACAAATTCATTAAATATTGCTGGAAAGCATACACGGGAAAAATAACTGACATAATAAATGCGTTAAAAACACAAGCCCTTTAATTTTACACTCCGTACACTAGTTTAAAACACATGTCTTGCAAAAAAAGGTCTTTTATAGACTGTTGCTATTTATCCCGATTACTTGAAATAATCATAACAGAAAAGCTGGAGTTTTTTCTTTGTGTTTTTCTAAGATTTGGCCCTTTCAATTCTATCAATATTAACTTATCGGAATTGGTGAGTAAAGCATTATTTCTGGCATCTTATCGCAAATCTGAGGTTTCCTACATATTCTACTTGAAGAGAGTTCTAAAATAAATAAGAAAAGAACTATCCCCAGGCAAAATAGAACACGATGAACGGGTCAAGGTTGTCGATTAAGGGTCAAAGTGGTATTTTTAAAGCAAAACTTTCACTCATAAGGATTCCGACAGTCAGGCGATGCGAATCCACTTTACGTGGAGATCCAACCAACTCGAAAGCCTCGACATTTTCACCATTAGCTTCCGCCACTGCCGCCGACACTCACGAGATGGATAAGTTCAACTTCTTCAGAAAAAAACTTTCGAAACTCATGCGACGCCGTTATCACCTTGACCAGAAGGAACCACAGAAATGAGACATGGAACGTGAACGAATATGAGGGACATTTAGGAGGAAAGAAGAACGGAGGGACGAGGGTCGGATGAGGTTTTGGGTTTGATGAGAAAAGGCACTGGCATGCAGCCCTCTTGGGCGAGGGCATGTCGGAGGAAAGGATTTCGGCTGATTGAATGGATGTGTGTGCGCTCAGGGGGTGTTCTAAGAGGCGACGAGCATCCATCACTACGGGGGGTGGGGGGCGGCCGTGGGAGTTTTAGACGCGGTCCCGCGGGACAAGCGGGGAAGGGAGCTATATGGAGCATGCTATTAATCATTTGTTAGCCAACTCGAGGGGGATGAGGGAAGGAGTCGTGGAAGAGATAGGGAGAGTGAAAACGAAGGGAAGGATGAAGGGTTGCAAGGCGAGCGGGGAAGGGTAATGAGGCGTGCGGAGGGAGAAGGGTTTATGAGGACAGGGAGGGGGGGGGAACGAAATGAGCGCTTAGGGTTACGGAGGAGAAGAGAAAAATAATTTTGAGAGCCTCGACGAGGAGGCTGCGGGAATGCTTGTGGTTTATATGTTGTTGGGCTATATAAGATTCTCAAACCATTGATTTCTGGGTTTTCCACTTCCATTATGCTTCAACATTCTTGCATAGCTGGAATCATTAAATTTGTTCAGTTTTCCGAATTTAAACAGCCATTCCATCTTTAGGCTTCCAAAAATTGAAAAGAGATGGATTTTGGGAAGAAATTGTGAAAATCTGCAGATCTTCCAAGGTCAGTTCAGTATTAAAACGTCATTAAAGTTAAGAATTTAGACTTAATCCCTCCTATATTTTATTGCTCGAATAAAAATAATATAATTAGATTATACGTATGCCACTTCAATAGAAATGAAAGCTATAGGACTTCCTTTTGCGTTCGCATGGGCTATATTTTGCCTCCGTGAGGAAACAAAAATTTGCCTGGGGAGGTGAATCACTGATTGAAAACAGATTTTGGATTAGAAAAATTACCTTTAATTCATAAATTAATTGGGTTTATGAACTACCACTTTTACTGATATTATACCATGCACAAAATGCTTCTGAAAATATATTTTAGCCAACGTTTTTTTCCATTGGTACGTAGGACGTACTGGACAAATGTGAAAGTTGAACCTTCTGTTTGGTGAGAAGATGTGCCATTAATTTATATTATTGTTGAAAAGTTAATTATCAAGTTGGTTTATAGAACCGTGACCGGATGAGAACAGCAAATTATTAAATATTCAATGACATTCAAAGATCACGTCAGAAATAAGCACATTACGAATAATTACAGGAAAACTTTAAGTATTCAATAACATACAAAACTACATATCTCAGAAGTAAGCATTTTAAACAGCAAATGTAATGATATTTCAACTTAAGATATCTCTAATATGGAAGATAATAAGAAGTAACCAGATATTTTCTTAATTTTATGATGGGGAACTGACTTCAAGCATGATGCAAATACTCGCTGCTTTTTGGATGCCACTTATGAAAATAACTCTAAAACAAAGACAATAAACTATTCAAATTCCCTAGACGTACTTATCAGGTTATTACCACAATGCTACTATGGATTTCCAGGTTATATCTAAATTTCGATATGGAGATGCTTCCAAAATTTTGCGTCAATCCTCCATGGATGAATTTTGCTGAACGATAGTTATGCAGAGGAATCTTCAGTTCCAAGGCATTCCTGAAGATCTCTACTGAATCAATGAGGAAGCAATCCGAAATATAGTTAAAATATTCGAAATATTGAAAATCCAAAATGTGTTCAGCCTTTTCATTGTCGCAATTTATAAAGCCTTTTTCAGGTTAGATAATTAATAATTAGTTAATATACTAATATCATATAGAGTTACCATCTTAAGTATTACAGTAACCAATCTTAAGATAGGTTTTCAGAGGCTTTCCACTCCCGTCTCTTCCCAGCTATTTTCTTCGCTAAAATGTTGTCCTCTCTTCCCCTGTAGTTGCCCACTCTTCACTATCATCGAAGAATGTGCTCCAAAAGTGATAATAAAATTTTCTATGCTCGTAAGCATTTATTATTGGATTTCGTTAATTGCTTAAACGCTGCTCATTACTCGTAGGACCTGCTTTCTTTCTTTTCCAACAAATTCCTCGGTAATTTTGGCTAAATATTTTCCAAATGCATGAATTTAGTAACACCTCCGACATATCTTCGCAAAAACGGGTTTTTGCATTATTTTCAATTGAAGTAACGCCTCCCAAAGTCTTCTATGATAGTCTAGACACACTATTTTTTGCAAGAGAAGAATAAGGGAACCATACCTTTTTTTCCAGGCATAGAGTTTTAAGTCACATTCGTCGCACTGGGGTAGCCTTTTCTGTATAAGAACAGAGAGATAATACCTTTCGCGTTGGGAAACTATATTTACTGAAATAGAGAGCAGCGTAGCATATGTGTAGTGCATATAAATTGAATGCATGAAATTAAGTGGGAGTAGTTTAAAAATATCGATGCAATTCCTTACATACTTTCATATTTTGGTGAATGATTACTTTGGAACTAAGAATACGAAATTATCATGCAAGAATACAATTATCATATAATATGTATAATTTATGATAGGGATAAAACCAATAAAGTAATCAACCCGAGGGTTGGTTTAATAGGCGACGGTAGAGCTCGCCTCGTACTAAGACCAACGGCGTGTGAAATTCACACTTCAGGGAAGTGGTGACAGTTCCATTCCCTCGCTTGAGGGTGTCCAGGAATGTATCAAAAAATTCATGCTGCCTCACTCTTTCCGAAAAAAATTAGGTGGCCGTTAGGATAACGATGTACTTATAGGTATTTATTTATCGTACAAGCACTCATGCACTTCATGCCGCTCCATTGCAGGGTTGCCACCACAAAAGAAACGAGATTGTAAGTAATGAAAGTGAGGGTACTATCTTATAATAGCTTGTTCCATTCTGAACTTTTTTGGTATTCTTATTTAATTTCTGGTACATTAATGCATTTCTTCATACATACTCTTTTGTTCCTGATACTTCTAATATTCCTTGTGCTAAAGTTTTGTCCACCACATTTAACTGTAGCGTTCATGATTTCTCTCTTCCTCGCTTACACTTACTCTCCACGCATAATTGTTTGCCAATTCGACAATCATTTAGTCTCTTAACATGGTCAAATCGACCTCGATAAATATTTACGTTTCAAAATAATATGTCGAACGATACAGGAAGCTTGAAGTGTGGCATTGCCAATAACTTGGGGTTGTATGACTTCAAAATGCATGCGATCAGTGCAAGAGGGCTGCAGATTTGTTAATTTTTATGGTGTGGGATGTTATTTTTCTCTATCCGGTTGGGGATTTCACAAAGGCGCAATGAAAATTGGGGTAGGGTTTGAAAATTTTGAGTGAGAATAAAAGTCAAGCAAAGAATGGGCAAATGAAATTAGAGCTTTATTTTTTGGAAATAATTTAAACTATGGAGTAGAATGGAGGGGCAGAATTCGATTTTTAGCCAAGGGACACGCCTTTTCCGGAACGAAACGGTCTTCTGAAGCCGGGCTTAATCCCATGTCCCGAAGCTGTCACCGCTTCACTTTCCGGGAAATTCCCTTTGGAGTTTCGTATCACATGCTCGTGTGGATTCTGTGGTAAGGAGAAGTGCTTGTATAAACTCGGTGTGCTCCATCATGTGGGAGCCCAAGGGATGATAGAGAGGCAGAGAACGGATTTCGTGAGGAACGGCGATGGGTTATGCATTCTCTCTCCTCGATTAAAATTTTATGCTGTATACGTTATGCTTGAAATGCAAAATTTACCGTCTAAAACAAATACCTTTATGTTTGCAGTTTTAATTTTATTATTACGAAAAAAACTGTAATTGCCAATAGACGGCAAAGTTAGTTTTTGTTAATCAAATAATAATTTTGAAGGCGCATTTTTGCGAGAAAAAATATTTTTAGCATTAATTTAATCCTGGGTGTCTTTCTTTCTCTTCTTCTTTGGAAAGAGGAGAAGGTTGAGTTTAACAGTGAGATTAATTTAATTATTAACCATTGGCAACAATTAATCATGTTTTACTTAATGAATCTGATCGAAAAACCTCAAATTAACCCATGCTTCTGTTTACTAATGCTCGCAAGAATAGTTTTTATTTCACAAAATTTATATTAGCAATATACATATGGCGTGAAAGTTTTATGGCTAACGTAAATGAGGATGAGTTTAAAATAATAAATCACTCGAGCCTTTGAAAAAATTTCTCTTTCGCTCTTAACTCAGCAAAATAAGAACGAAAATGAAATAAAACTCGGGTCATTTGTGTTATCAGAGTTCTTACCTTGACGGAAAGTATTCTTTGAATCGAGTCATTAAAGAATTGGTGCCATTGAATCATATTCTTGCGTCGGCATAAACAAACTCATCTTCCGGATAAACCTTTGTGCATAAACTCATAGATTATTAAATTCTCAAATAAAAATCATCAAATCTCATATCATAAAATTAATGTTCCACCACCATTTACAGACAGATTTTAATTTTCAGTATGAAGGAGGGAGTTTTTTTGGCAAGGCTGTTTTTCGTGGTTGGAATCGCAATAATTAGATACATCTTACACTTCTGTATTCAGGCATGCAAGTAGCCGAGGAGTTTGCGAATCATCGGAAGGGATCATGTTTTGCGAGCTAATAAATTTAACCTGGCCACCATTGTGAGAAAGATCAAGTTCCCTCATCGTATAATCCAACTTCTAAAGTAGGGCAAGGTAACGAGAGTGAGAGAGAGAGAGATAAGCGGCTAAATGTTAAGGGAGAGGCAGAGGAAAGAGAGGAGAAAGAGAAAAAGGCCTAGAGACAGAGGACATTATATGTAGAGAAGTGGAAGGAGAGAAGATAGAAGAGGGAGAAAGCGGGAGAGAGGAAGGCAGTGGGAGGTGGAAGAAAGGTCGGATGTAAGTGATAGACTGCGGGAGTGTTTCATTTTATTTTTTTTTCACGGGGAAAGTCATTTACGGCCTTAGCATCCTCCCTCCCCCTTCACTTTCACCCCTTTCCACTTCCACAAAATGAGGTTAAATGCGGGTTTTAATGTTTGCTCCCTCTTGTTTTTTTTTCTGCGACCCCCCTCCCACAATTGGCGTTTCACTTTCTCACTCCGAAAAGCACTCCGAACTTCTCCGAAAACGCATATATTTTCATTTTCTCTTTTCGTCATCCACCAGTCACACTCAGCAGCAACGCCATTCCGGCTAGCCACCTCTCCTCTCTCTTATTCGTCACCCTTATCGACAGCCGCGTGCCTTTCGTCCACCCCATCCTCCCTGCTCTCACACTCTCCCCGTTTAGCCGTTTCAACAAATAGTAGCCCTCAGCTCAGAGAGGGGGAGAGAGCCTCAATTAGCCATGGGGAGAATTCGAAACTGAGCGCCGAATCAACACTTACGGCCTCCAAAATGAATGTCTCGCGATCAGTTAGCGAGAGTGCTCGAACTGACTTAATGGCAGTTCCGGTACAATCCATTAATGAAAAATATCGGATCTTCGTACTTAAATGAAACTTAACACGTTAGCAGGGATAACAATGCTGAATATGAAATGCTTAAAGGAACCAATTTCAAAGAACACTCCACCCTTTAAAAATATATTAACTGAAGACTTGCAAAATGTTTAGTTTTTCGCCCGGTGTTTCATTGTAATAGCTGAAAAAATATCAACTGCTCGTTTAGTGCAACTACGAAAACCAGTCTAAGAAGAAACAAATTTCACTTCTTACCACCAGTGTGCTCTATTGACTCGTTTTATTATGGAAAAGAAAGATTGTACATAGAGTAAATGTATTCAAATTTACAGGCACGGTAATATTTTAATACTTGTAGATATGATACCTTCATGGTGATTGAGTTAAGGTGCATATTGAAATGGGCAAGAGCTTAGCGGGATGATATGCATGATTAATTCAAATGAAAATATTAAGTAATTTGCTGGGAACAAAAATGAAGAATTAGTTTATCATTGCTAGACTTCTGATTAAAAAAATTCCAGGTTTGAGAAAATCTCTAAAAAAGTGCCGGCAAATGAACGACTTAGTCGTTCATTTGCCGACTAAGCATTCCTTAGACACGAATTACACGGGTATTTTTTTTTTTTGATTTCGCATTGCAGAGAAACTTGCCCTCATACTTATTACAGGAGCAATAAAGACACAATCACTCCTTAGTGGGTCACTGAAGATTGCTAAAACACGTATTCCCAGTGAAAAAAATCAGAGGCATCTCCTTGGCTTTAGCGAAAGCGCCTGCGCCTGAATCAACTCAAAAAGAAGGCAAAGTTTCTCACGTTTCTTCCCCTCTCCCCCCCCCTTTCCCGGTTGCTCTTTCATTGCCCTCTCTTCTGCCACGGGGGAACCGGCCGCCCTCCCCTTCTCCTGCAATTCATAAGCTGCCCCCGACCATCCATCCTCATTCTCCTCCCTGCGTGCCTCAGCCGCATTAAGAACTGCTGCCATTCCTCCCATCCTTCTCTTGACCCCTTCCCTTTCTTCTCTTTCCCGTCTGCCGCCGCTTGCCATTCCACCCCACCCCCTCTAACTCACTCACCTCCCCCTTCCTCCCTCCCCGAGGCTCCTTCCCGGTCCTCACTTCTTTCCACTCTGTTCCTCTCCTTTCAACTTCCCTCATTCCGACGTCCATTTTCTTTCTCTCCTTCACTCTTTCCTATCCCAAGCCTTCTTCCAACTGCTCTGCTTTACTTCTCGGGAAATCCGCAAACACTTTTCCTCGAACTCCTCCCCAAGGCTTCTTCCATCTCGCTGCTCTAACTAACCTCTTTTGTTTCATGAATAAGAAAACGCTTCCTTAATTGTCGAGAAACTTTTATGTGGGGAAAAGTTTTCGGGGAGAAATAGATCCGCTGCCCGGTGGCAATCAAAAGGAGTAAAAGGTGCGGTGCATGTGTGAGCATCTAATGGATCACTCTCAGAATAACGATTACATGCATGCCACGGGTAAACATTCGCCTTTTAAAAAATGCTTGAAATTTATTTTTTTGACCAAATTTTTGTACTGCATATATTTTTAAGGGAGTTTCAAAAGAAATGAATTTTAAGGATTTTTACAGTTTAAGAAAATCGTTTGGTAAAACGTTTCTATCGCGGCATCTCCCGCAGATTTTTGAAAAATAATTTCAATTTAAAAACGCATCAAAATTATTGCAATAGAAAGAGAAAAATTGCAAAATGGTGTTCTGATTTGGAAAGTGCCACTCATAATCATCACCATCACAAGTAGTTTTGTCGGCACGTGGACGAATCACGGGTTCTCAATCCGAGGATGGAATTGTAGCAGCTCTTCGATCGATGCCGTTTCCTGTCGATTAATCTCCTCATTCTCATTTGCTCTTTGCGCTGACCTTGTCGTAGTTCATCCTTAGCCATCCTTTGTAATTTTTCCATTACATGTTTTCTTCAACAGAGGTGTTCAATAGCCTATCGTGCCTCAGAATGGGTAAAATTAGTTGTCTTCTTGTGAGTGGTCTCAACAGGTTTTTCTCTTCACCCACTCAACGAAATTATTCAACTTTAACTTATCTTGCCATTTTATTTTTATCATTACTCTGTATCACCACATTCCATTTGTCTCTTCCGCCCGTATCACCAACTACTCGTATCCGTAGAAAATTTACTTCCTTGTATAAGTTTAAATGAGTGGCATCCTTTTGTTTATGCTAGAAATAGTTATGGTGACAACACACCTTCCTCTTTTGAAATGCGCACCAATCAGACTATAGAGATTGTAGATAAGTAAGAGTGATCTCATTCAAAAGCAGGAGTTTTAAAGCTTTTACTCCACCCATGTCAGTTGCCATTACGCGTTGAAACACTGAAGAGCGTGCGTTTGCTGTCGAGGCCTTCTTTTTGTACGGATTTTCTGCAATTGCAACCCAGCGGGCCTTCCGAAATCGCTTCAACGTAGCCCCAGTTGGCGCTGTCCCGGACTGGAAATCAATCGTTATAAGGGTCACTATGTTCAGAAAAACCGTCAGTGCGACCAGACGAAGAACTGGATTCCCTTGGCCCATCAGATCACCTAAGAACATTGAGGCATTGAGAGCCGCCATCTTGCAATCGCCACGGCACTCTGCGCGCAAACATGAGTCGTCCTTTGAACTTACTGATCGTTCAGTGAGGCGAATTATGCGCGATGTCCTTCATTACCATCCTTACAAGTTGGCGATTGTGCAGGAACTCTCCGAACGTGACTTCAATTCTCGGAGGAACGCATGTGAGGCTCTTCTCGAAAACGTTCCTGAGGACTTAACTGTGTTTTTCAGTGATGAAGCCCATTTTCATGTGAGTGGACATGTCAATAAACAGAAAATACGCCACTGAGCTGACACCAATCCCAGAGAATTTTAACAAATTCCTTTGCATTCACCTAAAATCACAGTGTGGTGCGTAATATCTTCAGTCGGTATTGCTGATCCCTGGTTTTTTGGAGAAAATGAGGTCAGAGTGACAGTGAATCAAGACCGGTTTGCAAACATATCGGAGGAACTTTTTTTCCACGACTTGATAAACTGGACTTAATGGGCATTTGGCTCCAACAGGACGGAGCAATAGCTCTCACACTTCAAGGGTATCGATGGCTGTATTGAGGGAACACTTCCCGGAGCACCTTAACGGTGATTTGGAGTGGCCAGCCCCCTCCCCCAATTTGACCCCTTGTGATTATTTGTAGAGTTTTTTTGAAATCCTGCGTGCATGTCGACCGTTCACAAGACCTGAAGGATAACATCCGGGTAGAAATTGCCAACATACTAGCAGCTATGCTGGTAAGGGTCATGACAAATGCCAGCAATCGGCTTATTCAGTGTTTGACCAATGGGGGGGCGTCACCTACCTGATTTGATTTTCAAAACTGTGTAAAACAAAACATAAAATATGTACCTATATTTAAAACAATAAAAAGATTCTGTTTTAAAATGGGTTTTATTGCGTTTGTGAAAAAGGAAGTTTTTTGCCTCACCCTGTATTATCACTTGTAATATTTTTGAGACACATTACTGATGTATCTCGATTTTTATTGTAAAATAAAATGTTATAGGTTCTAAAGATGAAGAGACACCAAAGGAATGGGTGAGGAATGTCGAATAGAGACTGTGGAGGAAAATATTTAAATTAGATCCTCATTAATGTAAATAGGAGTCGGGTAGGTGAGTGAATGATAGAGATTCCGGCTAATGCCCGAAAGGACCAGACTAATTCGGGAGAATTTATAAATCGTTCTATTGATTAAACCCAAGCTGAGCAATTCTTCGGGTAGCAGATTTATTTGCCAAACCGTATATGGCACAAGAAACTTGATCCATTATCGTGAACTATGAAAACAAGCTTGATTTAGGGAATTTAAGGATGTGATTTCTAGCCTCAGTTATCAAATCAGTTTTCCATCCGCTTAATGATTTTTTAACGTTTGAAGAATTATTTACGACTTTAAAAATTAAAATTTCTTAAGGAATATGTGTTACCTAGTTGTCACCGTGAGAGTCGTTGATGTTCAATCGGTCATAAAATTGAAAATGGAGGGGCACCAGGGATATAATATAAAAATTTGCAGAAGAATAAACGGTCTTCTCAACAAACAAAGTCAACGGAATCGTTAAACACCAGTTATTCGTAATAATTAAACTCCAGAGGCGCTGATAATATCGTATAATATATAACCATGATCAATTAATGTTAACAGCACGTTTGAAAGGTTCTGATCACGGAAGCTATTTGGACAAGTGGTCGATACTGAATACGTCGAGGTGGTGCCTGAATAGACTGATAATCCATGTCTCTCTGTGTCTTCAGGGTTAGACGAGGGATATTTGAAGATCGCTCTTCCGGCTGACAGCATCACATTCGCTCCATTCTTTTTTCTCTCTCCTCCGGATCCATTCTCCCCCCTTCCGTTTGTCCCAGCTTTTAGGCCCTTCCAGTCCTAACTTCGCGTCCCATTCTTCTCTGAAGGAAGGTGTGACCTCACTTTGACCTTCGCACTCTCTCTCTTCTCAGCCGAGTGATCAACGCTATCTTTTACATCCCCTCCTCGTGACCGACGACTACTGCTTTCAAAGCCTCAGCATTTGGAAACCTCTTTCATATCTTTAACCAGAAATGCTTTCACTCTTTTACTTGGATGTATTATATACTTTTGACTTTTATACGGTGCACTTCTCCCGCATCTTTTACGAAGATATGAAGATCGCTCTCTCTCCTCTCTCTCCGTAGGAACAACATTAATTGTGTAAGACTTTTGAAGTTATGATAATATGGCGAACTTGACATGCTGGAAATATTTTCTGCCAGACTGAAAATAATACATGAATTTATCAATTACAACTTTCGTGTTTTCCGAGTGTAAATTATCTCAATGAGCGCAGCACTTATATCTTCTGGTATTTTAGTACCCTGACATAAGGCCATCCAATTCTGTAGTCACATATGAAGAATTGGATGGGTAGAAAGGGGAACAATTGTATAGCCAATTATAAGAGTGCCTGAAAGGACTATCTCTCTTCACTTCTGCATATTATTCTTGGAGGTAGAAATATCTCTTTCTATTTAAAGCTACTTACGGCTTAATGTACGTCCAGCTAAATTCATGGATAAGAATGAAGAATTGATGGTTCAAAAGGTTTTTAACTGAAGCCATCGTAACTGTTGATATTTCATTTCAACAGTTACGATGGCTTCAGTTAAGAGATATATTATTTGGTAGCATTCAGTCAAAACCTTCCGTCAATTTAAATAAAAAGGAGAAAAGTTGAATTGTAATAAATCACACTAACAAGATAATTCCATTCCTCAGCGAAGAGTTTGTCACAATTGAAATTATTGAAAGATTACGGACAGGGAATTGAGAGTTTGAGTTCCAGTTAATTCCAACCCGTTATTACTGAGTGCTTTTCAAAATGAACTAACCGGTGGGGGTAGACAAATGATAGTAGGTGGGGCGGAGAGTACGGATTACGCAATCAAAGCTGTCAAGTCGAAGGGAGTGGTCGGAGAGGGAGGATTGGCTGGTTCACCTCGACCCCAAGAAAATACATTGCAGACGACGGCGGCAGCTCTCTTGGGGCGGAAGGTTGGAGAGGTTGCAGCACACAATATGAGCGGATATGAAGAAAGGAAGAAATAGGACCGCGAGCGACGAGGCCCTTGGCCCTATTTCTGAACGGTAACATAAAGCGATCGCTCGATATAAAAGGGCACATATAGTAGTAGTCATGCAGTAGGACGGTACAATGAGAAGATCATCAGTGGTAAAAGTCCACTATCTGTAATAAATTCCTTTACAGTTAAGATTACGGCCCTAAAATTGGTGCTTAAATTTGAAATCCAATCAAGAAAATTTGCGCTGGGCCCGTGATTTCAATTTCAATCAAAATGATGTATGTTTGCATATATCGTATATTAAAGCTGAAGAGTTTCGGGATGCTATGGGAATAATTTTGCGATAATGAGAAAAATGGACGAGTTTGCAAAGATCTTAGTCAGTATCTCACGAATGGACTTTATTAAGGAGGGGCTATTTATATAGGTGTACCAGATGGGCTACTGGAGAGTAGATATAGAGTGACATATAAAATTAAACTACTCATGTATTTTCTGTTTCCTCCAAATTACTTAAATGAACTGCTGTTGATCGATGATATCTCATCTCGAGAGAGAAGCTAAATGTTTAATTCCCTCGCAGAGCAAGTCATTGAATAAAATATGTACATTTCGAACATTCCATCCATTCATCTGAAAGATAATGCGCCGTGTCCAGGCATGAAATAACTCTCCGGAAACTTTTCTCAGAAATTTCGGATGAAAAAAAATCCGTAGATCTATATAAAAGCAAAAGCCGAACAACACCGAATAACTTTCGCGAACTTCTGTTGGATACAAGGGCAATAGATGAAGGAAAGAGACAAAAGCGAGGGGAATGGAAAGCAGCATTCTTTGAATATTCAACGTTTGATTCGGCGAGTGGGATTTCCCCAGTCATTCTCACTATTGTTTATAATGAATGGGCTTGTAATATTTAAAGGAAATTGGGGAGAGTGAAAGAAAGATATTGCGCGACAAGTATTTTCAACGTTCAAACTACTCTTCATGTTTTAATCTCTGCTTAATGATTCCTCAAAAATACCTTAATGTCACTGTTATGACAGAATATGACAATATTTTACATTTTCGAAATTCTAAAATTATTTTAGTGGCAGTTGTATATTATATAGACTCCATTAAATTTTAATGGATTTTATGTAGTTCAAATGCCGCACCTATTAATTGCATTGCTTGCCAGTGACATGTATTGGCCGGTAATACGAATTACGCGGCAAAGAAGTCACTAGTTTTTGTACTTGAATTCTAGAAACGAATAAATTATCGAGAGAGAACAAATCAGAATTTATTTTGTCATTGCCTCTCTGTTTAACCTGAGTAGTCATATATATAGGAGATTATTTATACATACACCAATTTACTACCTTGATCAAAAATTTCCCGGAATTTATTCAGAAAATTAAAAATACAAGTTTATTCATCTAAATCTATATTGTCCCCTTCAAAGTAATCCCCATCGACTGCAACACACTTATGCCAGCGCTTGATCCAATCCTCGAAACATTTTTTATATTCGGTTTTCGGTATGTCCATCAGTGCTTCCTGCGATTTTTCCATTACTTCCTCTCGGCTGCTAAAACGCGTTCCCCGTAATGGTTTTTTAACTCGATTGAACAGAAAGAAGTCACAGGGAGCCAAATCAGGTGAATTCGGTGGCTGTTGGATGGTATTTGTTGCATTTTTCGTCAAAAAATTACGAATAATGATAGCACTGTGCGACGGTGCGTTATCATTGGTGCAAAATCCACGAGTTTTCTGCCCACATTTCTGGTCTCTTTCGGCGAATTGCTTCACGCAAACGTCTCATAACGCCCAAATAATACTCTTTGTTTACTGTCTGGCCTTCTGGCAAAAATTCATGATGCACTACACCGTTGTAATCCATGAAAACCGTCAGCATTGCCTTCTTTTTTGACTGAAAACGACGTGGTTTTTTTGGTCTCGGCTCATTTGGTGAACGCCATTCACTTGCCTGATGTCTGGATTGCGTGTCGTACTCATAAACCCACGTCTCGTCTCCAGTAATGATCCTTTTGATGAATGTGGGATCGGATTCAGCCTCGCAAACCATGTCTTTTGCGACGTCAAAACGGTCTCTTTTTTGCATGAAATTGAGGTCTTTCGGCACCAACTTTGCTGCTACACGACGGAAACCCAAATCATTAACCACAATGTCTTGGGCGGATCCATAGGCAATGTTGAAGTCCTCCGCTATTTCTCTGATGGTTAATTTGCGGTTATTGACCAACATTTCTTTTACTTTATCAATTTTTTCACCGACTTTCGATGTCGATGGTCTGCCACTGCGTTCATCATCTTCGATTGACTCACGACCACTTCTGAACCGCTCGTGCCACTGGTAAACGACCGTTTTTTTTAGAGAATCGTTGCCGAAACACTTTTCCAACATTTCCAACGTCCGTGCGCCACTAAATCCGTTTTTTACGCAAAATTTAATACAAGTTCGTTGTTGCAAATTTAAATCCATTTCTGCAATTGTAAAAAATCGCCAACACACACAGAGATAGATGTACTCTTGGCTACGTAACTTTTGCAAATGTCAAGTTATGACACTAAGATTTAAAGGGAATATCAACAACAGATGTACCAATTTAACAAAAAAAAACAGAACTCAAATCGGAAAGATGGGAGCGCCACACGGTGGTTATTCCGGGAACTTTTTGATCAAGGTAGTATTCCGATCAGTCGCTGTTCATAAACGGACTTTAAGTCAGTAAATTTATATCTCAGTGAAGATAGCTTAAATCTCTAATTTATATGATTTTCTATAGAATAAATATTGAAAATTGTTAATGGTAATAAATTTACGTGTTAGGTATAACTCGCAGTTGTCCGGGGATCAGATATAAGTATCAGTAGTACTTGTTCATCAGATAGGATATATGCATTGAAACACGCAAAACCCGCCATATGGTGAACATATATTCATTAAAATGGATTTAGATGTAAGGTAAAGGGATAGGAACACATGTATAAGATGAACACAAAGTGGGGAAAGCGGAATCAAGCAGTTCACAAGCGCAAAATGATTTCCTTGGCCGGGACTTGATCATGGATCGTTCGACTTGCCGGGATGATGCTCTATATAGGATATATATATATATATATATATATATATATCCTATATATATATATATATATATATATATATATATATATATATATAGAAGAAAGTTTAAGTTTTCAACCTTCTCTGAGACCTTCTTCAGGTCAGACTCGAGTGTCATCAAAATTTTATATCGCATATTTTACATTAAAAATATTTCGAAGAAAGAGAATTCAGTTAGTCATTTACTTTAAAAACCCTTTATGAACTTGAAGAGTTTTTTTTACAGTTAACATCAATTTTAATACATGAAATATTTTTTTTGGGTTTAGTTGGGATTCATTCACTGAGGTTCGGTCACACAAATTAACTTAGTCCTGATACTGAATAACTAAACATTTACTATTAGAGGTACGATGATCTAGGAGAATATTTCTACGAGATCAATGCTATGTCAGAAATGTAGTATGCGGTCTACGAGCCGAAGGAGCGAATTTGAGACTAATTTATTGCGGGAGCATGTTTCATTACAATCGTTATTTCGAAGATTTATTTTTTTATAATTAACAATAAATTTTACTTACGCTCAATCGGTTTCGATTGTTTATGAAACTAATTACTTATTCATTTTATTTACGATACTTTACTAGGCTGAAGGTCATTTTCTTTGATTTCATCTGCGCTAAAAATATTCTGAGTTTCTTCATACGTATTATGTTGAATTAATAGGAGAGGGAGTAAAATTACCCGTAAATTTTATTCTGTATCAATGAAAGCCTTTAATTCTATGGATACTCATGCACCCAAAACTACATGAAGATGTCACAATGCCGTCTGTTTACGTGGATTGGTACCCCGAAGTGAGTTTAGGATGTCTGCGTTTAATCCGGGAAAGGAATGGTCGGCGGCTTATTCAGACATGACGAAGGAGTTTAGAGAAAGACAATAGCACAGACAGTCAAGAAATTCGAATGAAGTTGAGAAAGAGAGAGAGCTGCTGCAGAGAGGTGAGAGGAAAGATCTAAGTATTGCATCTGCTTTTTTGGCTTTAAACTTGGGAAAAACGGAATGGTTATGGCTCTGGCCCTAACGGTGCGTTGGGGAGAAAATGTTTAGCGAGACTGGAGACAAAGGTCTGGTATGGGCAGTCAAACTCAGCGGTAAACTGAGTGAGGCGTGCATGGTGGAGAAGTGCGAAAGAACCGAGATGAGAATGAGAAGAGGTAGGAGAACTCAACAACAAGACGAAAGGAACAATAGAGTGAGGGTTTGGTGTGAAGAAGAAGGTGGACTCTAGGAGTTTGAAGATCCAACAGAAGCGTGATAGGGAACAGAGCAGACTCAGTAAGTAATAGCTCCATTAATTTCACTAAGCCTGTCTCATCTTTGCAGTAGTTAATCACGAAGCCTCCCTGCCTTAAAACTTTGTTCCTACTCTCCACAAATTATATTTAAATCTTTTGGAATGCATTTAATGCTAAGGTTAACATTTTATTGTAACGCCCGGCGAACTAGTTCCAAAAACTGGCCAAATAAAGTGGAGTAAAGAGTTCACATTTCCGTGGAGTCATTAAGGAAGTGTTATCACTTTACCTTTGATGAAAAGCAGCAGGTAATTAATTCTAATAATGAGTGGAGAATGGGTTAAGCGACTGATCGCTGCTTAAAGAGCTGACTCATTTTCTTGAGAACTGATGTATGTCAGTGTCTGCGGATCGTTTTGTGACATTATCTCCATCGAACACTCGTTCGCTGTAAGTTAAAATAATTGACACATAATTTCATCAAATTGGCTACGAAATATCCTTGATACCACGATTTATGAGCAGGGTGTAACTCGAGGGAGAGCGATAATGGTTTCATTAGGCCATCGTTATGGCTATTAACCTTAATGAGCGGGAAAATTGTCAAAATCCCCTGCGTATTATTTGTCAGAGTTATACGCCAGCTTTAGTATGATATAAGTGGCCGTACCGACTCCAAAATTATTCTGCATGTAAAGAATTCCTCAAGGATACTTACAGAGTTAACTTGTAAGAATAAAATCTTTGAATGAATTTCTGCCAGTTTGAGGATAATATTTACGATCTTTCGGAGTTGATTTAGCAATTGTCTGTATTTCCCATACTCTTCGAATGAGACGGGGTTTATCTCTCATCTAGTGTGCGTTTCTGCCTAACGTTAAAGCATACTTCATCATATCTAAAGATCCCAAATTTTGAGACCTTCATTATTCATGAGACTGTATCTTGCCACGTTTACTTTCCATCGACACCAAAAATTCACGTACGACGCAGGAGGTCGAAAACAAAATATCTGAATAAAATATAAAATAGTTTATTGGAATAGTCAAAACGAGAAAGTTCAAAATTGGATGAAAATGTTAAGCCAAAATTTTGGGCAGGCGATTTAATGCCATGTGGAAAAACGGTTGCACGCTAGAAAGAGTTTTGGGAGGTTGCGAGTCGAAGAGGAAGAAACCGAGAAAATGCGTGAGACGGTTCATTAAAGAAGAAATGAGGATGGGAGGACGTGGCAAGGGAGATAGGTGGGAGGATAAGTTGGTGGGAAGAAACAAGAGTGAACTGGAGAAGTTAAGGGAACGGACGACCCTGTGGGTGAAAGTGAATCCCGTCCGCCCACTTCCCACGGCTCGCTCCCACTCTTACTCCCCCCATCCACCGACGGAAGGAAGCGGGAAGGGAAATGCCGGAATCTCTTCAAGACGATATGGGATTCAAGGGTCTCCTTTACCCAACTAGGCCTGAAGGAGGCGTGGTCTTGACTAGGGGACCCGGGTCGTTTGGGTAAGGGAGTCACGAGGTTTGGTGTCTCGACCCGATCCTTCGTGATTTTTTTTCTGACCTCTTCAGGTTGACTCCTTGAAGACCCTATTTGGAGAATATGGAAGTTTTGGGAGGGCTATGAAGGGGAGGATAGGGAAAGGATCATGCATCCTCGAAAACGGAAAGGAACGCATAATTACTGTGCAAATGGGGAACTTATAGGAGTTGGCTGAAAGTAACGACTTGGAATCATCTGTGAAAAAAGTTGCGTTCCTACGATTATGGAGAGGAAAGGGGAATCTCTTTCTGGGCGGGAGAGGGATACTATTGGGAGACGGAAACGATGAGAACATTTTAAACGCTTGGGGATGATTCAAGAATGAACCTATTTACTCAGAAAATTGATTTTATGGTTCAGAATTATTTAGATAATCTCTCTGTCTGAGACAGGAGATAAAATTACTTCATTCATAAAAATGACGTTAGGGCCAAAGAATAAAAGGCCGTTGGTAAAATTATAGCAATAATATTAAATAAATGGTAATAACAAGTAACAAAAAGAGAGAAAGCAGTTTATTTTGATTTTTTGTTTTGAAATTAAAGAAATTTTTATGGTTAAACTTAATTTACATAAGACAAGTAAAAAATGGCTGGAATTGAATCTCGTAACTTAATTAATTTTAATTAAACCTTGATCAGTTTCTTTAAACTCAAAGAAAACAGCGATCCATTAAATTCTGTACCTTATCAGATCATGATCTGGGACTTATGCGAAGTCCTCCCATCAGTACTAAAATCGATCAACTCCTGCAGAAAAAATGACTGCAATTCACCACATTGTACAACTATGCCTTTGCGAATTTACAGATTGTTTTACTTGATAATTTATTTCGTATCTCATGCTTACTAATGGTATTGGAATAAGCGATAACACCCGACTACTTATGTAATGTATTCATCAGCTATTTGGGAGATTAATGAGGGTGAAGAACCATTACGTTACCAGGCACAAAATAGCCTTGTCGTCACAATTCTAAGTGTGAGCTATAATACAAAATCCAGAGGAAATTATCCAAAGGGAAAGAGCAAGGGTAGATCCATTTTTTAATTAAAGATAAAATATAACATTAATTAAAAATTCTCAGTTGGAATTAGTGAGAGTTATATTTATGGTCAATAAAATAAGGGAATTTAGATATACGCTTGCCTCCAGTGTCAAAAGCGAAAGTGAACTATTATTTCTAGGTATCTTTCCATAAATCCGTGACTCCAAAGAGATGATGGAATTCCATCAATTTAAATGAAGTGACTCGGTCTTTTTCATACTCATATAATCGTAATAAATTACAGATTATTTTTTAATTATCTTGGGAAGAACCATTATTCAAATTAATATTTGAGTTAAAAGGAAATACGGAGAGGTCCATGAATTCAAATAAAGATATCAACTAATTTAATTGTTTTAAAAGGAAATTTTTATTATCGAACTCAGTTAATTTCCATCGTCATTCTTTACCTGAAAATGCCCTGACCTAGAGATGACGGTAGTTATTGAAAAAATATTACTGTATTACAAAGTATGTAATCTATAAAGCATATGTGTCAAGTTTAAAGACGCTATGTTGTTCAGTATTTGTTTGGCAGCCATCAACAGGGAACATATTCTGTGAATTTGTGAAAAAGGAGAAAATTGGTCATCGTCATGTGATACAATACTTTTATTTGAAAGGCCTCAGCCCGACCAATATAAAAGCTGAACTGGATTCTACTCTGGGTGAGTCTGCTCCTTCGTTTACAGCAGTAAAATATTGGGTAGCAGGGTTAAAACGAGGCCATACGAGCTGTCAAGACGAGCATCGCATTGTTCGACCAAATGAGGTGACGACTCCAGAAACGGTGAAGAGAATCCACAAAATGATGCTGCATAATCGTCGACTGAAAGTGCGCGAGCTAGCAGACATAGTAGGCATTGCAAAAAGTGCGGAACATTGCATATTCACTGAAAATTTGGACATGAGGAAGCTGTGTGCAAGATGGGTGCCTCGTTTGCTCACACTCAAGAAAAACCATTGTCATGAAGATGCTTCAATTGAGTATTTAGCAAAGTTTCACAGCAACAAAGGAAAATTTTTGCACCATCTCATATCTATGAATGAAACATGGGTTCATTACTTCACACCCGAGACAAAATATCAGTGAAAACTATGGATTCAAAAAGGAGAACCGACTCCAAAAAAGGCGACGAAAGTTTTATCTGCAGGTAAGGTCATGACGTCGGTTTTTTGAAATGCGCGTGGGATAATTTTCATTGACTATCTTAAAAAAGGAAAATAATATCAACGCCGGGTATTATGCAAACTTATTGCAACGTTTGAGCGAAGAAATCAAGCAAGAGCGGCCGCCGCATTTGGCTAAGAAGAAAGTGTTGTTTCATGGACACAATGTAAGAGCTCACAAATCCGTTTTTGCAAAGGCCAAAATTCATCAGTTAAAGTTTGAACTGCTATCTCATGTACCTTATTCGCCAGATTTAGCCCCCTAGGATTATTTTCTGTTCGCAAACCTGAAAAAATGGCTCGGCAATGAAAGATTTTCCAGCCGTGAAGAAGCGCTGTCGACAGGTAATGGCTATTTTGAGGAGCAAGACAGTTCTTACTATAAAAAGGTTATCGAACTTATTGAACATCGATGGGAAAATTGTATAGAGCTGCAAGGAGATAATTGTGTTTTCTCTGTTGGGTCGGGTACTTCTGGCATAACCCTCGTATTACAATATTCCAATTCGAATAATAACTCAGAGCTAAGTAGGTAATGATTGAGTACTTATCGCATGCTTCAGT
Organism: Hetaerina americana; assembly: GCF_022747635.1. NCBI lineage: Eukaryota > Metazoa > Arthropoda > Insecta > Odonata > Calopterygidae > Hetaerina > Hetaerina americana. Next base: position 1,179,343 of record NW_027287405.1, on the reverse strand, counting down.
AAAGCAATCCTTGAGATAATGATGATGAGTATAATGAAACGAAGTACAATTATACATAATTAACACGAAAATGTTTCATGAGCATTTACTCCGTGGTTTGCTTTGATAGCATTTTATGCGACTAATTGCATAAATGAAGAAATTTAGGTTTTAATATGCCAGCCTCTTTGCTTAACAACGTCTAGCATCAAGTGAAGTTTATAATTCATCAAAAGTATTTGCTAACTCATTGATAATGAAAAAAGTTGCCTTAATTTATAAACAGACAGGATTCCAGTGATTCCTTGAACTTCTCATCATTTTGAAATATCCTAGGGAATTTTGAAGATGAAGCAGGCATTTTTATATTCTCTTCACATTCCGTCTGCTTTTGTAAACTTTGGCTGGAATTTACGCAGCTAGACTCAAAAGAAGTTCTTTTCTTAATTGAATAAGTAGGAGCGGAGGAAATATCTTTTCAAGAATACTCCAAGTTTGCCTAAAGCCAGAAACGCAATTATTCTGGAATGAATCGTAAGAAATACAACTTAAGGTATGAAAATATTCTGATCGAAAAAGAATTACTGAAGAGGGCCTATGTTGGATTGAAATAGAGTTAGGGGAATAAACCAAATGTTTTCATTAAGTAAAAATATCACGTTGTTTAGAATATGGAAACATTTCTAGCTTCAATGAATAGAAAATTTGAACCATAGGTATGTCACAGGAAATAATTTTCGTAGCATTGGGTCGGACTTGAATACGATTTAGATTGAACTCTCTCCCGAGAATTGTTATGGAATACCATAACTGATGCCCAATTAAATGGTTTTCAAGGCAAAATTCTATTTTGTGTATTCATTGGAATTGAATGAAGAACAAGCCGCAAAGTAAGTACATTTAACATAAAATAACACTTGGCGGTATCTTGAGTTAATACATTAATCTTGAGAAAATATTCTCTTCTTTAAAGACACAATAAGTCCATTTAATGCCAAACGCCTGCGACGATATCAGAAAGACGGAAAAGGTGCAACGAAAAGCAGCCAGATAAGCACACGGACATTTTGGATATCCTGTAATGGGGGAGTTTTCAAAATAGGAGAAAGAGTAGGTTAGGTGGATTGTGGAGATAACTTAAAAATGACAAAGGGTGAGAAAATTAAAGGAAAGAAATAGAAAACCAAATTTTAAAGGAGAAAAAGGAATACAATTTTAAAATAAAACCAAAACAAATAGAAAAATGTTTTCTTTTTTTAATTGAAGTATGATCGAACGATTCCCTACTGCCTGGAGAGCTATTTGAATCTTTTGCATGAAACTTTAGGATCTTTAAGAATAGGTGTAAGGCATCCACTGGGCAAAGAACTGGGTGATAATCTTAACAAAGACTGTGAGCAATATTTATGAGCAAGTGTGAGAAGCCGGACTTTGATAGTGGGTAATATTTGACGGTGAGCAATTTTGGACGGGGGGTGGGGGGTGATGTCGGACAACGTATGATTTTGGACGAGGTATGATACTGGACCATGTATGGTGGTATTACTTTGTATTTTCCTTGATTACCCAATTATTATGAAGTGCTGACGACGCGAGTAGCCGCTGGACGAGGTCAGATAGCTTCAGTGGCTTGTCTGCCTTCTCTGAGCCAAGTTGCGTGACGCTAGCATTGCCTGTGTTGTTTCTGTGATTGTTTACAATGTTTAAAAAAATTGAGAACGCCGCCAGTTGTGAAGTGAGGGCAGTGATTAAATTCCTCAATGCAAGAAACGTTCGCCCATGTGATATTCATCGCCAATTAAAGGAGGTGTATGGAGACAATGTAATGGACGAGTCGTCTGTTCGGCGGTGGTGTCGCAACTTCAACATGGGGAGGGGGAACACACACGACGATGAGCGTTCGGAGAGACCGTCTGTCATTACAGACCAACTGGTGAGCTCAGTTGACGAATTCGTGAGGAACGATCGGCGCGTCACAATTGATGACATCTGTGAGCATTTTCCCAATGTTTCTCGAACAATTGTTCATGAAATTGTTAAACACCATCTGCATTATGCAAAAATTTGTGCAAGATGGGTCCCTCGCGTATCTCAATGAGCTGGCGGCGAAGGACTATGCAGCAGGAATACAGAAACTTGTCACACGTTATGACAAATGCCTTAATTTGCTTGGAGATTATGTTGAGAAGTAGTTTAAAGTATCCTCTTTCAAATAAAATTTTTTATGTTTGTTAATATTTACTTTTGTGTCTTTATTTCACGAACGGGTACTACTTTCCGGATGACCCTCGTATGATAGTTTCTGGGAATGGATTGCCATTTGACCAACTATCTGGCGGTGTAAACATAAGCACGTAATAAGTATTTTCACAGCGTGTGATGAAAATTTTATTTTAGTATTGAAAACCTCCTGAACGTAGTTATAGGGATGTAATGTGGTTGCGTAAATGGACATCGAAATTTCGCCAGAGTACTTTGGTTTACAAAGGACATTTGCAGACCTTCACCTGATTAGGTGATTAAGAGAGCCAATAAACTGAAACTTATTCAACAATTCCCAGCCCGCGTCTAGCTCAAATCTACTAAGAGGCACACTGACCACACTGAATTCTAAACGTCTAAAGCATGTCTGATCCGATGTTGGTGCAATTATAAAACAATTAACTAGCGTGATTATTCCATGAATTTTATCGGTCTTCGTCAGCCTTCATATCCATCTCACATATTATATGATGCTGAAGGATCAGGACGGTATGGAAACATCCATATTATAAAAACGGCAAAAATAGTTCAAGTCCATGAATATGCAATGATTATGTCAACGAACGTATTCTATGTTTCCTTAAGGTAAAAATGCTTACAAACGTGACACCTTCCCATTCACCGCTGAGGAAGAAAATAGCAGCTAAATGAAAATTGAGACGTAATCGGAGACAATATGAAGTAAAAGGAAATAAGCTTTTACCTGTTCAATAACAGTAATGAATATAATATCGAAGAATTTATCCCGGTGATATTTACTTTCAAAATATTTTCTCAAATCGGTAAGGATTAGAAGTAGCAGGATAGTTTGAACTCACCTTGAGAAATCTTGGAAACCTAAGGATGGGGTTTGGGCCCACTTTTGGACTGAGCTGCACAAGGTCAAGCGGTGTCAGTGCGAAGAGGTCGAGCAGGAAGGCCTTGGAGGAGATGTAATGGGCGGCCAGTTTCTTGGAATCGTAAACCATAAGGCCCTGCTCGAGATATCCCGTGCGGAACTGAACAGCCACGTCTAGGAGGAATACGGTGTCACCAAAGGCATCTCCGCAACGCCAGAATACAGGAAGGCCGGCCTAATGGAAAGCATTTAGAAGAAAAAGATCCACTAGGAGCATTAATAATCCAAGTTTTTGGGTAAGCAGAGAAATTACGATGAAAAAAGGCGTTTTTTTGCGGTGCTCCACATAAACTTTTATTTTGATCGGTTTCGACGCCGGACGTCATTGTGTGTAGGTATTTGATAACTCACGCACTTGATAATGTCAAAGCTTGGAAACCGATTGAAATAAAAGTTCTCCAAGCAGAAAACCGCAAATAACTCCTTCCTTCTTTATGCACCAAATCAACCACATCTACCATGGCACGATATTATTCGCGGAAATTATGTTTACCATTGCAAAAATTGGCAACTATCAGCTAGTGGGTCTATTTAAATTTCGCGATTCACAGAGGCAAAATAGCGAATACAATAAAGAAAGAAATGTCGTTTCATACACTCACATTAAATATATTTTTTGGCTGATTAAATGTATACCCTGCTGGTAGAGCATGTAAATATTTGTTTTTAGTTTTCCTGAGGTTTTGAGGGTACCTGTCGTCATTTGAATTATTATTTTATAAGCCAGCAATACAATAATGAGGTTGGGAGTTTAATCAGCTACGTACATAGACCCCCTTACCTGTAGTTCTGGAAAACTCTGTCGCACGATGAGCGTCCACAGGTTGTAGAGAACGCACGCCGTGAGCACGAACAGCCAATAGAAGTAGAAGTTCTCGTCGGGGTTAATGACAGACCTCGGGGACACCTGACGCCTGCGGTGGTGGGCCACGCGGCGGCGTCTTCGGCGGCGTTCGTCGGAGGCGGGGTGCGACGAGGAGCCAACCCCGCCGCCCCCGCAGCCTCTGCCGCCGCCGCTGTTGCCGCCGCCACCGCCACCACCACCCCCCGCGCTGCTTGATCCCCCGTCGTCGCCGTCGTCCCCGGTGTCCATCGTTTCCTGCAGGACATAAGCAAAGTTACGTTGATTAGTCCTATACTTTCGAGCCATGAGGCCGGAGATCAAACATGCATCTGTTGGGAAATATTCAGGCGGGCGACTACTATATGTTCCTGAAATCCCTAAAAGGAATCAGCCGAGCTCCACACGGCTTCAGCAGGCTGGAAATCACGGGGAAGTTGGGATAATTATAAAGCAAGCTAATGGATTCCAATATAAAAGATACTCCTCGAGAAAAAAATACGCAAACCCAGGTCGAATGTGATTTCAGGAAGGACTACTTAAATATTGCAATAAAAGAGGATTAAAGGACGTCAGATTTTCACTCATTATTGGCACATTTTTCTCCTTTGCTCCATAATGACATTCATTTCATTTCACATTTCTTGTATATATCGTATGTATTTTTTATACATTAACGACCGCACCTAGCCGCAACCCCATATTTACGTACAAGTTATAGATAGACGATATAGTGAGTGACATAACCACAAATTCCTCTGAATTGTGATCACTTTCTGAAAAGAGCATTTTCAATCCTAAAAAAGCGCGTTAGTCATGAGAGTAAGTTTCGTTTCAATTATTGACACACATAATTACCGATGAAATATTATAGAATGAATCAACTCGAGCAGAAATAAAAAGTTTTCATCTACACACTATTAATATATTAGCTTATATTAATGCAAGGCTTTGAATGTAGGCTCACAAAGGAAAGATAATCTTTCTCACAAGGCTGGCGTCTTACTTCAAGAAGAAAATTTGGAATTGTAGGGCATTATGGAAATTACATCTTTGTGTGATTTGCACATATATTTTAACTAATCATATTTATATGTATTTAAAATACGTTCTCGTATTTTAGGAACCTTAAGGGAGCGTTAAAAAAATTGTGCTGCAGCAGATATGTGGATTTATCAAAAGGGATCTGTTTACCTGCATACCTTTAACTTTGCACAATATACACAGCTCAAAATAAAATAAAAAAAATGAAACAAAAATAAAGTTATCTGGTACAATAAAAAAATTAAAAAATGCTTCAACAATGCATACGATGCGGAATGTAGACCTTTACCATGAAATGTAATAATACATACCTATACATATCTTCCAGTATCCACATGGAAACGGAAAATTTTTAGAAATGAAATGTTCATCTGTGAGTCATAAAGATGATATATAGCCCTAATTCTCTTCATGTACCAGGATCTTCTATATGAAGTGCTTAGTGCTGTTGTCAATCATTCCCTCGATAACTAGATAACGGCCGACTCCATCTTTTCATGGACCCACGTGGAGGTCACTACATAACGATTTTTCCCTTTTGCTAGGAAAGGATACAAGTTCATTTTTCGTTCCGAGCGTTATTGCTTCCGCCTGGGGAATCGTGAAGCAGGGTGGCCAAATAATCGTCGGTTTCAGAAAACTTTGCTTCCAAGATAGTACAGGCACTTCTTTTGGAAGGGTCTATGCATAACAAGAGAAAGGGTATCGGGAATTCCTTTGGCCCTATCAAAGGGAAACGAAATACGGTATATTTAAATATTATTTTCAACTTTTTTAGTAGTGAAAATTGGCCGTTTTAGCATAATTTTTTCCGTTAGACGAAAAAAATGGCCTTAACTTAAAATTTTTTGAGTTAACTACGATGGACAAGTAAAATTTGAGAAACATGACCCCTAAAAGCAATATTTCCTCGGTCCATCACAGCTCCCGACGCAAGAACGAACCACACCGGCTAACAAGCTGGAATAATCACTGATTTCACGATTTATTTTCTTAGCCACTAACTAATGGAGTTCGAATGTTGATTATATATGTTTCTTAATCCTATATTGTGTATACATATGCTGATTTTGCCGGACACACCTGAAAACTGGCTATAAATTGTGGACTTTCGATTAATTATTTTATTTGCGTATTTCTTTAGTCCTTGAGGATTATTACCAGGACCAAATGAAGTACAGAATGTCATTTTACGACCAAATGAAATCAGAATATAACGGAGAGTGATAAATAATATAAAAAATCACCACTCAATCCTTCTCTGACTCACTGAGGCTTGAAGACCGTGGCCTCTATTGGTACCTCATAGCCAATGTATGCTTAAGAAAGCCAGGCAAGGAAAGAGGGAAAATTCGAGAGAGTTTGACCAGAAATTCAGTAAAGGAAAAGAAGGAAAGACCACTATCCGAATCATGGAAAACTTTGCTGCAAAAAAGGTAAGCTACCTCAAATGCAATCCCAGCGTTCCGTCCGAGGAAGTTCGTTGGCTTTTTTTTCATATTGCTGAGAGTTGAAACCACTTTACATGAACTCCAATTTTTTTGGGAAAAGTTCTCCACGTGCATTAGGACACTAAAATGGTTCAGTTAATTCATGGAGGCAGACACACGTTTTTTTCGTCCCAGTTTCCTCGTCGAGGCGCGCGATAAGCTAATGTCATTGGCTGGGACTCGGCGTTATCTCCTAGGGACGAAATAACGGTTAAATGAATAAACAATTTCCCCTAGGCTCCTAAGTGTTGAAAAGGTGACTCGCCACATCTTTTTATACTTGTCGTCCGCTTCGTTTTCCAGAGTGAGAATGCATTCCGGATAACAATATACAGCGTTAATCTTGAAACTTAGGCTAAATTTTTTCCGAAGAAGGAAATTGCCTGGGAAGTCCATTAGTGACGCAAAATGAATATATTTTTTGACTAAATATTGCCTAAATGACTATTTTTGGCGGCAATTCTCTGCCATTGTTTCCGACAATTACAAAAAACATTCACGTCACATAAGGATGATAACTTAAAACCGTAAGGTGAAAAAAAATTCATTTTCTTCTGATTTTCATGAGACGATAATATTTCACTTCTCAGGCCAGTTTTAGCTGACATGCAATCGGTGTTTGATTGCTGTGTATTAATAAACAGCAAAAAATAACCCTAGCCCAGTTATTGTCTCATGTGTAGCTTCATCACTACCATATATTGACGATCCATCCAGGGAAGCTTTATTTGTAACCGAGAGAGATTTCTTATTACTGAGGGTTTATCATATGATAGTAAATGGAATCTAAATCGATAAAATTACGGTGTTGTGTTGACTCCCCGTCCAACTCGGAGTTATATTCTGACATTTAACAGAGTAATACATACATACTTATATATATATATATATATATATATATATATATATATATATATATATATATACATACATGTATATAAATATATAAACAATATAGAAACACATAAAAAGATCACTCACACGCTATTTCTTGATCATTTCGATGGAATTCTGCTTCGTCTATGTATATATATGTATGGACTGATGGCCTATATGGACTGATTCGTAGCATATATAGGATTATATATATATACATGAAAATATATATGCTACGAATCAGTCTATATAGGCTTATACATTTATATTATATATATATATATATATATATATATTATATATATATATATATATATATATATATATATATATATATATATAATGGGCTGACACAATATAACACAAATAGAAAAGAATAGACATTTAAAAGAACACTCACACGGTAAATTGTTCGAGCTTTCGGCCCTCTCAGAGGCCTTCTTCAAGAGAGACTCTCTCTCTGAGTCTCTCTTGAAGAAGGCCTCTGAGAGGGCCGAAAGCTCGAACAATTTACCGTGTGAGTGTTCTTTTAAATGTGTCTATTCTTTTCTATTTGTGTTATATTGTGTCAGCCCATTATTGTGCCGCTCGTATGAGTTTTTCCGTACAATCGTTATATATATATATATATATATATATATATATATATATATATATATATATATATATATATATATATAAGCCTATATGGCTGATTTGTAGCTTATATATGAGTATTAACACACGATCGTATAATATCGTATGCATGAGATTTTATACGATCAGTTAGAGGAAATAACCGCATGTATTCCGTCAGGGAAATATTTTATAGTGATGGAGGGTTAGGGAGGGTTAGGGACGGTAGGTGTAGGAAGAATGGTGATGAGGTTGGGGACTACGGTTTAGGCTCGGGGAATGACCGCGGGGAGAAATAAATCAAATTTTGCAGAAATAGGGGTTAGCCATCAGCAACACTTGGTTTAGACACCACAAAAGACGTAGGTTTGCATGGAAAATACCAGGTGACGCAGAAAGGCATAATTTAGGTTACTTAAGGAGCATCGTGATACATTCCCAGTTTCCCGGGAGTGGATGTGGACTAATGAAAGTATTCTTATCGTCGGGAATCCAACCAAGTACTCTAAGGAAATTGAGCGCTGGCAATAGAATGGAGAAGACTGAGGAAATATTGCTTCATGAGTTTGATAGGGTGATTATGCAACACTTATCAGCCATAAAGAGGTCACCATTTGCGGAGTACTGTCGGTAGCAGGGATTTGGAAGAGGCATTAGGAGATGATAGGAGATTAGAGGACCCTCTCGATTTAGTTTGTATAGGAATATTTCTTACATGTTATCCATGGAACTGAAATAAGTACAAAATTTAAGTAAGTTTTAAGAAGAGGAGGAGCTCATTCCCATCTTGGATATATTAAAGAAATTCTAATGCCTTGGGGGACAAGTATATTTTAATATTCCACGGAAGTGAACGTTCCTCATTTTGTATTCACGAAAATGTTATGCTCCAAATAATATATTTAATTAAATAATAAAATTAATTAATTAATAAATATTAATATCAAATAAATAATTTATAATATAATAATAATATATTATACCCATTTGACACTCTGTATAGAAAAGTAGGAGATAATTCTCCTCATACTTCTTTGCTTTACCACAGCGTAATGGTGTCCAATGTATTCGATATTTTACTGTGAGGTAACGTTAGTGGCAATATTGTGCATTTCGTATGCACTCACAATTTTATTCACCCAAATAAAGCTAACCCTCGGAATGTCACTTTCATATAAAAACTTAGCACACGTGCACACCTATCAGGATAGTTTTACGATGGATTCGAAATCATCAGAGAAAAAAATCACACTTGAAATGTAATTACATTATTAGGAATTATGAAAAAATTTACGTTTTTTCTCCAGAACATTTCTCGGTTAGGACAAAAAACGTGATTGAATTATGTGCTTAGTATCCTAAGAAGTCATTACTCAAATAAACAAAAGTTGCCGGATGCATTGTCAGTGGACTATTATAACGGACATATCCTACATGTTGCTATTTTCCATTTCCCCACATCCAACTGATTCTGGGTCGGCGATATTTTTTCGGGAAGGAAACACATCACTCTGCAATCCCTCGTAGTAGGGATGTAATCCCTTGGCTCGAAAAGGATCCAATTAGAGCGGTTCTTGCAGTGCAGTTAATTCATTTAATCCTCGGCTTCACGACGGCATCCCCTCGCGGCCTCTACCACACACACGCTCACACATGGGCACGTGCATCAGAGTATCAAAGGGCTTAAAAATTTAGGACAACATTCCTGCCATTAAATCTGCCTTCCTTCTCTTTTCCTAAATTCATCTATTAGCCTTCGTAGTCCCTGATCATTATTTCTTCCGGCTCATCTGTAGGCACGGGATCCCACCCGGTAGTGGCGTTAATTCCCTGGCCGCGATTAACGGGCTTCCTTAAGTTTCATTCTCTATCTCTCCTCCTGAATCTCCGAGTTCTTCTCTCTCCCTACCTCTGCACCTTTATGTTAGCATATTCCATTCTCTCCCACTCCTCATGACCCAACTTGCAATTCGTGGCACCACGATGAAATAGGGTTTACTAATTGGAGTCCCTCTAACTACGCCGGTCAGCGCACGCTAAATGCGGGCGTTGGGAGGGGAGACGCCGTTGAAGGGAGATAGGGAGAGACTATTTTCAAGGTTGAAATTTTACGTAGAAGTTCTTTTCCTGTAATTTTATCTTCCTCCTGATATATTTCCCCCACCGAGCAAAGGCATATTTTTGAGATCCCTTTTGGAAGGAAATGTACTGATCGTATTTAATTAGCCTGAACAATAGATTCTTTTTTCTGTAACAGCATCAATATGTCATCAAGGTAAGAGTAATGGTTTTAAGACTAAAAACGAACCCATATCAGAGAGAAAAAAGTCAGCAGAATTGAAAATCTGTTTTGACCTCAATCAGTATTGGAACAAAAAATGAAATGTATGCATCATATGTATTCTTACAGATGTATTGAAATTTTTTCTATCTTGAAAAGTTCTTTTTAATAAATTTTATTAGATTGGAGTATTAATGTACTACGGTTGTGTTCGACGTAATTGTTTTTACTACTTCCAATGAGTTTTCATATTAAGGTTTTCTTTGGAGTTCATTCACTGTGAAACATAAAATAATCCATTGAGCGGAATGGGAATACATGATTTTTATTCTACATTTCATATGATCATTCATTTATTTTGAGTAACAGAATTGTTACCAATCTAATTTACAGCCATAGTGATTTTACAGGTCCCTCTTTTAAATTATAGCTGCCCAATAAAAGCTGAACTATTGAAGGATCATTATGCATTCTACTTGTTAATATTTTTTCTGCATTGAGTGCTACTTTAATATTCAAAATGTTTATTAGTACATCAAGTGTCATGTTGAATTAACATTATGAAGTAAAACTTTCCAAAGGACTTATGAGTTTCAATTTGCCTATGGGGAAGGATCGGAAGTATATAGATGCCGATTAAGACATATGACATCATGAATATTTGTGTTGCTCGTTCCCCTACGAAAAGGTTAAGATGTACAAAAATGTTGTTATTATAATAACATAAGTAATGCTTATAAGCTGATTAAACGAGGGGAAATAAATTTCATCAATGACATTAAGAAACTTTCCTATTAGTATTTTTGTAGCGTTTTCTTCAACACTCAAAATATATTCATGACTTTCTCTTGCCATACATGACTTGTCATTCCGTGATTATTTTTAATTCTCGAGATCTCTCTTTCCTAGCATAAATGAAATTTAAGTTTAAATTTGGCAATTTTCTTTTTCTTTTTTATCTTACTAAATCTGCTGAGTAGCATAGTAGTGCTGGAAATATTAATTATAGGAGACTTCAATTAAGTCGGATGAGGTGCCTCGGTAAATACTCCACCACAAAGTAATTATAAAAATGCTCACCAACGACGGAATACGCGGGGCATAATTTAAGCTTACAAAAAAAACTCCTTTCTTCACTCATGAACCAAAATTAAATACCGAGAAATGAGATGGCGTTGAACAAATAAGGTGTTGATGTAGGAATATTAAGATTTTTCACAATGCTTGCAATAGCAAAACTGAATATTTGGGAAAATAAGCTGTTGGATATTACGCAAAAGATTTATGCAAACAGAATCTCCCCATTGTTTGTCCGGTGGTTTAAATTTTCTTTACGAAGAATAGTTGTGCCTTAATTTATATTTTTTAGAAGTAGCTAGTACAGAAAATTATTCAAAACCCGCGTTTTATAGAGTGACTTATATCTTAGACACTATATAGCCTGAATATGCACCATAGCTTGCACTGCTGTCGAATTTCAAGTTTTATAACTCTATTTTGGGTATTATGAGGATACGCTTGCAACGTTTTAATTTTTTCTAAAGAAGTATGACAAATTTTATTTGGATATAAAATTATTAACAGCAGAGGGATGTGTTATATTATTCCCTAAATCAAATGATATGAGTACAAAGTTTAGTTCAATATTTATCATGAACAAGTTGAGCTTATTAAACGCACGATATATTTTACTCAGTATTTAGTTTCGGTATTTAATAATTCTTTTACGTGAAAGCACCCCAAATCATTTCTTAAGTACCAGAGACTCAACAAAAACCTTGATTGAGCCTTGAACAACATTGATTACATTTTTTCTATTAACATTTCAAAATATTGGTAAGTAGCATGCGGAAAATATATCTCATATTGTTCAGTACAATGCTCAAGTCAAATTAGTTAGGTATCTTCAATTGAAAATATAGTGAACATTTACTAGTCTGACTATCGTATCTCAGTTTTTCTTTCCTTCTTTAAATTTAAAATTCTTTGCTCATATCCCTACGTTTCCCTTAGAAACATTTGGAGAAATTAAATTTTTGCAGAGATTATTACTTGACTAATATGAAATAGTGGGGGAAATACTGTAAAGATATATAAGGTAAAATATGCCATTGAGAATCAAGGAGGCATACTGAGTTCCACATTTCAGGTATTCATTATCATTTCCGTGGTGTTTGTGTGTGCGTGCACAAAAAATTTGATGTATGAATTTCGGAATTTTGAAAGAAGAAAATTTGTGTTATTTATCTTTGTGATTCGAAATTTGTACATAACATTTTAAATAACTGAAATACAGAAGGTTGCTATTTATATTGAAAATTTCTCTTTGGTTAAACCATCGGCATAACAAAGAGAATTAAATATTCACACTTTTACATTTAAAAACGTGTTTTTTTTACTTTTGTTGTAGGTCAATCTGCCTACTTCACGGAACAAACCACATTTCGGCAGAGGTACCATCATAAAATGGCTTGTATACCACAGCCGCCCTTCAGAAGTTTAGCTGTCCCACATACAGAGAATACCTCAATTCTGCTTGTTGAGCTACAAAGAATGATCATATAACCTTGCTGCAACCACTGTATAATGAAATATTGGTTCTAAGTTAAAGCAAATAGCTTTGATGCAACCGAGGCAATAAGAACTCTGATATTTTCTAGGGATAGTTACAATTTTACATTTAAGAATTAAATTCCTCCTGTTTGGTGATGCAGGGTATCAATCATCTTTCTGGAATGTATTCGCCTAGGGGATGGTATGAAATTTCCACGTCGCTACAAATACTGACATCTACTTTGGAGGATACTCCTGTGGGAATCGAAAGTTTCTTACAGTTTGGCACTTCATCGCGAGGGGAACGTTAATCTATGCTTTAATGCTTTCATTTCTGGACGAATATCTACGGGATATAGTGAGACACAGTTAACTATCTGTCTCGTAGTTCATAGGCTCACGTCATATCATAGATACACCAGGGATCAAGGAACGTGTGTTACCGTTCATCCATTCTCTCAGTGTAGCAGCACGCTTGATATGTACGAAGAACCCACGGCCAAATATAATCATCTAGCGCGCTTTGTACCAATAACGTCGGTTCACCTTAAAACTGTTTTTTATGGTTTTGCACTGCGATATTGGTGAAGATTTCCCATGGATAAAATAGAAATTACTCGGACTATTATACAATGGCGTAATCCCCTTCAGGGAGTCTGACATGATTATTAAAATAATATTGCAAAACACAATAGCATATTAATTGCATAGCATTCTTCATGCAGATAAACTCTCACTCAATATCAAACGTTATCCATCTACCCTTACGTTAGGTCGGTTAACTGCCAAAATTTTCTTATAAACAAATGAGATTACTGACGATATATGGCGAACTAGTGGAAATATTAAGCCTTATAGCCGCAATCCCCGCAAAAATTACAGCAAGGTATGCGAGTTATTTATATATTCCACCGAATTTTACATCAAAAATATCTCAGACGCATCACGTGATGAAAAAATTTGAATATTCAATATCGGCACATGCAAATAAGTAACGTGCACATGTTCAGATTTAGGATACATAGTGTCTATTTTTTAGTTTTATTAGAGGAAAGAACAAGAATATCCATTCATCCTTCCGGCCATCAATACGACAAAAGATACCTTTGTGGAATTAATTTCGGAGGAGATTAAGTAGTGGAAAGATATATCATTATATCTTGTTGGTCACAGAAGTAGAGGGGGGGGAGGTCGTGGTTGCGGTGGCTAACGTGCTGGCTTCACACCCAGAGGACCCGGGTTTTTAATCCGGGCAGTCCGGCGGTTATTTTTCAGTGGTAACCCGATCTCTACTAGACGTACTTTGTAGAGAGTACTTTGAGTGAGTACGCTGTCCGTCGGATGGAACGTTAAGCTGTGGACCCCATGGCGCCTTTCGTGAAGAGCAGGCTCATATAGGTTTCTCTCCACCCTTAATCCTTTCCTGTCCATCGCTAATGGCGCAAATGACCTCAGCTGTCGGTCTTCTCCCGTGAAAACTACTATAGGAGTTAAGGGCAGACGTTCATCATCCTATTCCTTTATACCTAATACGCATTAGCCTTCCAAAAAACGTGTGGCACGCTGTGCAATGACGCTAGTAATCACAACTAAAGCAAGATGACTGCAAAGAGGAGATACATTTTTTGCTTTTCTTGACCTGGTGGAGAATTCCGAGAAAGTAATGAAACGAACTCTTATCTCTACGACAGCCTCTCTGATCTTCCCAGTATTGCTTGATCCATCAATAGGTGGAGATTTATTTTTGTTGGAGGTAGGTTGGGATTAGTTTTTCTGTGTCCAGTGAAATGGCACGGCTGAATCTTGAATATTTTATAGAAAATTTGATAGCTGAGTGTTTCTAGCCTCCAAGTGCTCTCATAACATTTTTCAAAAATTCCCTTGCTTTAAGAAAATTTTGGATTTTATCTTCATTAAGCCTAACTTTTTAATACTTGTTTTCCGAAATGCAAATCACATTCTCTCAACAATTTAGAGAAGCGGCCTATTAAATGATGGCCTAGCATTTCTTCATATTTTCATCGCTTTGCTTTCCAAGCATGTGTAAACAAGTCTGTATTAAAGGAATTTGTAATTTTTACAACTTTATTTGTGGATACAGCACGTTTCACCAACTTGCGGCAGGTGAAATGCTGTACCCGAAAATAAAGCCAGTGGGCAATCATAAACTGCTTTAATTTGGACATCACATAATCCCACGAAGTGAAGTCTGAAAGTGTAAAGTATTTGTGAATAAAAGGTTTGTGTAAATAGTATCGGTAACAATATTTTCCTGACTTGTACATGGAGAGCTGAATTCAGACCATAGATATTGTGGAAGATCGTATTGAAGTTGATAAGATGACAGTGCATACCATTATTACAGAAAATTTAGCGATGCAAAAGATCTGTGCTAAACTCATCCCGAAGGTTTTGACGTACGACCAAGGGCAGAGTCAGGTGTCTGTTTGTGAAGACCTTCTGCAACGCCATCGCGACGATTCCCCAACCCCCTTTCAGTACCCACTTGGCACCAGTAGTCTATTTACTATTGCCAGAAGTGAAATCCTAGCGCAAAGGAAGACATTATGAGACCCTAAGTGCCATCAAAGAAGTTTACACCCGCACCCTTAAGGGCTTTCCGTAATCTGAGGGAGCCTTTGAGTCGTGGAGAAGCCGCTGGCAAAGGTGCGCCGACAACACTCAAGGGATGTAATTTGAAGAATTTTGAGGCATTGTCCTAATATCTTACATGAATCTGTTTCCGAAACGTTTCCCGATACTTGAATACAAATCATGTCAAACAGTCACGTTCTTCGATTTTCTCAATGTTAGCTTTGATGTTGAAGGACTGTTTTCATGATCTTTAATGTTATTTTTACTACCTCCGAGTTTTTACTTTAGGCCTGTTTTTGGAAAGTGTTCACGGAAATGTTTTTATCATACAATTCCACATTTACAATTAGTGCACCATCTGGAACGATTTTTAAATAGGTTGAATGTATTTTGCCTTGTAACATGATTTTGTAACTCTTGATATGACGTAATACAAATGTAAATCGTGTTGCTTATGCAAGCTACATTGGTGTATTTTCTAGTGGACATCTAGTGCATATATATCGGTAAAGGTAGGTTTTTGAAGGATTCAAAACTCATTGCACATTATAAAAATAAATATGATACAAAATTGACAAAAAATTAGTAGACAAAGTACATCATTTAAATTCATAAGACTTGGAGTGTGAAAATTTTGTTTTCTGACTATGCAATCACACGCCATCAAACTCATTCTTTACCCTTCTGCCTCATCATTAACCTCCCATTTCTTGTACTTTGAAAGACGGCAAATTCTTCCTAATGATATCAGAAGGAGAATTTAATATGCTTCTCGCCAGGGGATTTTGAGGAAATCAGGTTTGACTCAGGCACCCGAGTTAGCTTGACGTAGCGTTTACACACCCTGTCTCCACCCACCTCTCCAAAATTTCTTTACACAACATCAGATGCGCATACACGTCTTCGATGCTACCGGATGTTCCGACCAGCCGGCGCCTGTGAGCTTCCATCTAATAATGGGTGCCTGAATTGTGTACCCATAATGAGTAGGCATTCGACTTGGTGATGCCCACTTGTGCCCCAAAGGGGATGACCCACTTTGAAAAGTAGTTTCCCATGAGTAACACGAAATTACTATATGCAACCACACAAGGCATATAAATCCTATACTATGTATTTTGGTGAAATATTTATCTAAATATTTAAGTCCAAATTTGAGTCATTTGTGTATTAGCTGAAATGATAACCTCTCTGAATAAAGGAAAAGCACTGCCTTTGTCTTAAGTTGCTAACTGGAAGACTTTGGTACTCTACGATTGAAATTTACTTTGTTATTATATTTTCCACATAACACTTTTTTGTTTCCTGATCCGGAATTCTCTTCATAAAAAGTGACTTTTAAAAAATAAAGAATTGATTTAACAAGTTTTTTTATGGACTACTAAATTTATTTCATTTATAAATTACAATATTAAAAAGGACGGTTGAAAATATGGTCTTTGCAATGACTTCTTTTGGGATTGCCTTGGTTGCGATAAATATCTATGATTTTTGACCAAACTCGGCTAAAGGTTTCAGAGTTAATTTTCCGGGAGCCTATGGAGTAATTCGACCTTACTTGAAAAGAAAAAAGAGAAAATCCATGTAGCTATGAATATTTTTATTTGAACTCCAGGGTTTTAAAAGCCGATCCAAATAAATGAATTATCTTTATCATTTCCTACAAATACAAATTTAAGTACAAATTAAATTATTCTGCATTTCTGTTTATGTTTATATGCCACGGTGTTAATTCACAAAAATCCTTTCCTGAAATACCATAAGTTACGTAAAAATTATTTTGTTCCTTTTTTGCGTTATAAATATTTTGTATATTGGACTTTTTTGAAAGAAATTAGAAAAAAATATTTTCATTGACATTCAAGATAAAAGTTATTTCCTAACTAACTAAAAATATTTTTTTGAGTTTCTATAATGTTTCCATTTAGGATATTTATGGCAAACTAGGCTAAAATATTTGTTCTATTGATTACACTCTTTCATTTATAAACGCGTTTATCACAGTTTTTCATTTAATATATCACACACGTTCGAATATATAACTATATACTAAAGTATTCCTGACACCGTTTTTTGATAACCTTAAAATCAATCATTGATGTGAAGTAGTCAGAATCTGAAATGGTGGATTAAACAAGAATTAAAACTTAATTTTTCAAAATAGAAGCCTTTTACGAAGCAATATTGGAAATTCTTTCTTGGTGAAATGTCTGTAATTTATGAAAAATTATACTGTTATAGTGAATACATGAACCCCATCGTGCAAATATTGCTGGATAAGTAATATATTTTTCTCTTTGAAAGGACAGACTTTTTTTACCAAAAGTCATTCCATCAGCATTGGCACAAAAATTAAAAAATGAGGACTCTTCAGGAAATTTCCAGATAATAAGTATCGAAATTGACATTTTTCATATACGTCATAAGTAATTACGCTTCAAAATGTCTGTTATCATTAAGAATTGATCTTACTGCAAAGGCTAGGGTATCTAAACAAATCTGTTTGAATGCAAGGAAAGTTTTTTAATAAAAATGTATAATATTCATTTATTTATTTACCATTTTGGTAAACAATATGGTAACAAAAGCGTATCGTGTCGCAAAAGTTAAAACCAGTATTGACACACAGCCGACATTCCCAGGTCAGAGCTCGCATGGAATGTTAAGATAAAGTTCAGATAAAAAAAATCACTCAATGGAAAAATCATTTCGACACAGTTTAGTAAAAGGAGCATGCTAAAACAGAAGATGACCAACTTGCAATTTCCATATTTTAATTTTTATCACCATTTCCCACCTCACATTGATGATAGCCGTACACTGAAAAATTATCCCAGAAAAAATTAATAGAAAAATACATTCCGTATTAGGTGTCTCATAACCTTCCTGAAGTGAACGTCCCTAAGAATACGTATCAATAGATATTATTACATTGTACACCAAACAACGCTAATATTTCTCCAAGGTTCAAAATATTCTTATCGTCAAAGCCAATGAATCTCAAGTACCTAGGTATATCATATTACGCCAACCATAAGAATTAGTTATCACTTATAAAGTATATATGTCCAATATGCCTTAACTTACAAATAGCGATAAAAATGACGGTTCATATGAAATGTCTTGTGCTCGTATTTGCCATCCCACTCTTATGCTACAGAAAGAGAGAAGTTGCGTATACCAGTATTTTTCAAATATTTTTGCTACATTCTCCACTTTCAACATGGTTCTGAATATCATTTTTCCTTCCCGAGATGTGTAGTACAGTTAAAAAATGCATGCCAAATAATGTCCATGCATTGAATTTAATCTGTAATACACAATAAAATTGACGGATTGCTCAGAATAAATTAAAACCAAACGAGAGTATAACAGATGGAATGGCTCATTTACTGTATGCATAATTTGCTGAATAGTGCCCCCAATCCAGGGAGTGGTCCACTGTTGACACTCTAAAATTACCCCTAGGGGGAAATTCACTCTTGTTAAAGATACCCAGGATTATACATAGCAATACCTGTACAGATCTCTCAGTAATAATTTAATGAGTTACAGAGAAAAAATGCGGAAGTAAATTGTTGCTACAATAAATTTGCTACATTTCCATATTTCCCAGCAGTCTCCTGATACTCTTATTCTTAAAAGGCAAAATTTCGACTCACACAAGTATCCGAAAATTGAATCATAGCCAGTTTCACCGTAACCTTTGAACCCTTGAACTGCTTTTCTTATGAATTACATGCACTAATCTGATTCATAACGACAGAATGGGAATCAAATAAATATTATTTCATCCTCAACTGACTAGATCAGCATTGTAAATCGACTGCGAGAGGAGCTTACTTTGGAGCCGAGTGTTTGGCTTCTCCATGAAAGACGGCAAAGGTGGATGTGCAGACCTCCGGCACAAACACCCGATGGACCATTTTCGAATTCATGCTCGCGTGATGAATGTAATGTATTTGTTTATAAAATGTAAAAGATTTATATTCAATAAATTAACTATTAATATTTTTGGCTTACCTGAGGTGAAATTACTACCGTTCAAGAGCAAAATTATGTGAATATAAATCCTGTTTTCAACCAGGTATGCAAAACAAATACAAAGATTCAGCCTTGCGTATATACATTTAAAATTATTCCGCAAGCCTCGCAAATATTTTTTGATGTTTTTCATAAGGTTATTAGTAATTTTGTTTTAAAAAGCAACCACTTAAAGATTGAATCCACGTCTTATTATTAACTTATACGTGTATTCTATTTAGTCAATATATATTAAATTTTATTTTAACAGAATTAAATATTTAAACCTTTATTGTAGAAACACAATGGCAGGAAATGTCTCATAAAAGAAGAAATGTAGACAGTATAACGTGGATTATCTTCAAAACGGATTTAAAGAGTCAACTATAAACAGGCACATGACTTTGTGCTGTTGGTTATATGCGTAAGGTTGTTTTCAAATGAGGCGATGAAACTTTCCAGACTAATTGACCATTTTTGGAAGGCACATCCTGACAAGACAAAAGACTTTGATATTTTTTTCAGATACTTCAAGACAGGTTGCAAAGTCGGGTAAAACTTTCAAGTATGTTGTGTAATGCTTTAGAACATGTCACTGATTGTTTGCGTGCATCATACAATATTTCACCACTAATTGTCAAATATGGAAAGACACATACAATTGGTGAAGAACTCATCTCACCAGCAGTATGAAGTCATGAGCACTTTTCTGCATAAGGTATCATATGATAAAATAAAAATTATTCCCTTTAGCAACGCTTCAGTTCAACGAGGAATAGATGAAATGGCTGAAAATGTGGAAGACAACAGAATTTGCATTACAGTTGGACGAGTCAACTTTGCGAGATAATGAATCTGTGCTTCTAGCTTATTACGTAAGCTTTATTAAAGTTGAAAATCTATCCCAAGAGTTGTTGTTTAGAAACTGACCCTAAAGGGGAATCAATATTTCCCATCGTAGAGCAGTTCTTCAAGTACAAACAAATTTCACTTCCTTGCCTCTCTCTCACCATACTTGCCGTTACGATAGATGGAGTTCCGTAAATGACTGGTCGTCACCATGGTTGTATTAGATACTTGATAAAATATTCATAAAATATTTTGACTATTAATTGTATCATTCACTGAAAACATCTAGTGGCTAAAATACTGAGTGATCGCCTTCACAAGTCTTTAAACATTGCAATTACATCGGTTAACAAAATAAATACCAATGCTCTTAATGATCGACTCTTTCGAGAGTCGTGTGACGAGACCGACGAAGATTTCAAACGTTTGTTTCTACACACGGAAGTTCGTTGGCTATCAAAAGGTGCTTATATAACCATTTTCCCTCTGTCGTGGAGTTTTTAGAGGAGACTAATGCTTTTCTCAGTTACAACCTTTAAGAGATTAGGAGTGACGTCGCATTTTTGTCTGAACTATTTGCAAAGTTCAATTAAATGAATTTACAATAGCAGGGAAATGATACCAACCTTATAAAGTCAAAATCTGTGGTGACTGTTTATTGGCAAGTTGCTTTTACTGAATAACAACATAGGTCGTCGCGAGCTTTATCAATTTCCTTCCTTTCTTAATATCTAAGAGCATGCTTGTATAGATGATGATGATTTGAGAGTGTTTTGCTACCATTTAGCTACCTTGCATACAACTATGACGCAGTGATGGAAGATTTTCTTTAGTAGGAAATTCCAGATTAGGTGATAAATCCGTCTGTATATATGGATGAAGTTGGAGTATCAGTAGAAAAATTAATTGGATTACAAAATGACGTTGAATTGAAACCAAAGTTTAAGATAAATTATCAAGAGTTTTGGTTAAAGAAGGAGGTTTCCGATCATTATCCTCCATTATGGATGGTGGTTAAAAAACTTCTTCTTGCATTGCCAACTTCATATTTGGTTGAACGTGGTTTTAGTGCAGTCATTCAGCTTATTTCCAAGCAGAGAAACACTTCAGGTTTGTGAACGTATTGATTTTAGACTTATGCTAAGTGACATTACACCGGAAGTTGGAAAACTTTCATAAAGTCATCAAGCCCATCCATTCCATTAAAACTTTTTTGATGGAAATATGTTATTAAATTAGTCAATAGAATCTCCTTAAATGAGTTCTAGACCATGAAAAACTATAATTAATAGTCACTTAATTTGTTTAGCTATTTTTAATAAAACAAGAATGTTATCTATTTTTATAAATTAAAAATGTTCTTGTAATTTAATTGCTTACTTTAAGTAAAAAATTACATGAAAAATTCTTTCTCCATAAAACAACCTTTCTTAATATTATTTGGTTTGTAAATTTCTTTTTATTTTAAAAATTATATTCTCACCTAAGTTCCCATTATTGTGTATTAAGTCTTTTGTATACATGTGATAAGCAAACTATACATCTATTGGATTCCAAAAGTATATTGGATTAACCATTGTTTAACTTAATTATTTCAATGTTTCTTATTTGGCTATTTTGTTTTATGAGTTTGATTATTATTTTAAAGCTACTGATTTAGGGCCTAGAGTAAAGGTATATGGATCCAAGGGGTGGTGGCTGGAAAACGTTTAGGAAACATTACTCTAGATAAAGATATTATTTTATATGTTTCTATTTCTCAAGGGATCTTTAGTATCTTCTATTAGAATTTCATAATTATATTATCATTTGAAGGACTTATTTTGAAGAGCACTCTCTATACAGAGGAATCATTTCTGTTAATTACTTCTATTTCTTGATAAAAGTGTCTCTGATGATAGTTCCTTTTATCTTTTTACTTTCTTATTTTCGATATAGAATCTCTTTAAGAAAGACTTTAAAGTCCAGGGACATATTCATTTACTCTCGAATTTAAGAGCAATTTAATTAACGTCTTGAGGTTCATACTGGCAGAGATAAGGTGCAGGCTCCAATGGCGGGTTTTGCTTTATCGCTTTTCCAAACTTAAAATCAGGTGCCTTTGTTTTCTGAAAGGAGGTGTTATCGGTAGAAGCACAGATCTCGGCGTTGAGCAAATTGTTTAGTTTTAATTGGACTTACTCAATTTCAAACTTTAATATTCAATTAGTGCGCTCCGATGTTACGAATCAAAGGTACTTGATTGATGTTTTAACAATGATGAATTCATAGTAAAGGAGTATCTTTTTCCTATTTTCGTTTCAAAGTTTACCTTTCAAAACGGCCGGAGGAAATGGAATCGGAACTGTGAATTCACACATGTTATACTTACGAATTCGCAACTCTATCTTTCCTTTACATTCCAATGGTTTAACATCGTTAAGTAGATACGTCACCACGTTCCGTATATTAGATCTCTGAGAGAATGAATAATTGTCGGGAATTAACTTAGGATTTCAGGTAACTTTCCCAATATAACTTCCCGGAATAACCACCGTGTGGCGCTCTCATCGTTCTGATTTGAGTTCTGTTTTTTTTGTTAAATTGGTACATTTGTTGTTGATATTCCCTTTAAATCTTAGTGTCATAACTTGACATTTGCAAAAGTTACGTAGCCAAGAGTACATCTATCTCTGTGTGTGTTGGCGATTTTTTACAATTGCAGAAATGGATTTAAATTTGCAACAACGAACTTGTATTAAATTTTGCGTAAAAAACGGATTTAGTGGCGCACGGACGTTGGAAATGTTGGAAAAGTGTTTCGGCAACGATTCTCTAAAAAAAACGGTCGTTTACCAGTGGCACGAGCGGTTCAGAAGTGGTCGTGAGTCAATCGAAGATGATGAACGCAGTGGCAGACCATCGACATCGAAAGTCGGTGAAAAAATTGATAAAGTAAAAGAAATGTTGGTCAATAACCGCAAATTAACCATCAGAGAAATAGCGGAGGACTTGAACATTGCCTATGGATCCGCCCAAGACATTGTGGTTAATGATTTGGGTTTCCGTCGTGTAGCAGCAAAGTTGGTTCAAAATTTCATGCAAAAAAGAGACCGTGTTGACGTCGCAAAAGACATGATTTGCGAGGCTGAATCCGATCCCACATTCATCAAAAGGATCATTACTGGAGACGAGACGTGGGTTTATGAGTACGACACGCAATCCAGACATCAGGCAAGTGAATGGCGTTCACCAAATGAGCCGAGACCAAAAAAACCACGTCGTTTTCAGTCAAAAAAGAAGGCAATGCTGACGGTTTTCATGGATTACAACGGTGTAGTGCATCATGAATTTTTGCCAGAAGGCCAGACAGTAAACAAAGAGTATTATTTGGGCGTTATGAGACGTTTGCGTGAAGCAATTCGCCGAAAGAGACCAGAAATGTGGGCAGAAAACTCGTGGATTTTGCACCATGATAACGCACCGTCGCACAGTGCTATCATTATTCGTAATTTTTTGACGAAAAATGCAACAAATACCATCCAACAGCCACCGAATTCACCTGATTTGGCTCCCTGTGACTTCTTTCTGTTCAATCGAGTTAAAAAACCATTACGGGGAACGCGTTTTAGCAGCCGAGAGGAAGTAATGGAAAAATCGCAGGAAGCACTGATGGACATACCGAAAACCGAATATAAAAAATGTTTCGAGGATTGGATCAAGCGCTGGCATAAGTGTGTTGCATTCGATGGGGATTACTTTGAAGGGGACAATATAGATTTAGATGAATAAACTTGTATTTTTAATTTTCTGAATAAATTCCGGGAACTTTTTGATCAAGGTAGTATTTTTATGAAAACAGAGTATTACATAAAAATATTTCGGCTGTTATACGTAGTCTATATTAAATCAAATAATTCTATCATCTATCTGTTTTAAAACACACTTTTGCATGTTCAAAAAGTAGACTTTAGCACATCTTCTGGTTCATTAATATTTTTTTTAAATCTCATTGTGCAGGTACAATTTTTTGTTTACTGTTTACACATTTTGCACAAATATGTCATCAAATTTCCCCTAAATAAGTTTAAAGAATCTGAAAAATGATTTGCTGAAGAAATAAGCCGTTTTAAATGACTGATTTTTCTTGTGCCAGCAAAATCGTCAGCCGTGAATACAAAAATCCTTGGAGGGCTTTTCATAAAAATAAAATAATCTGAAACTATTTTTAATTGTAAGGACAAGCCATTATTTCCAATCGAAATTCTTGTCAAAATAATTAAATTGGGTTACTGTAAACCGTGAAAAATATCTCGGTTATTTGGAGAATGAATTTATATGATGAAACTTGATCATACATAATTGTACTAAAAAATACTTCGTTGAAAACGATTCGTGATCATACTCTCGTGAAAGGTCATATGAAGAAATATAGGTGAAACTAATCTCCTTGCAAAGTCCTACACGCTCGAATTACCAACATACTATAAAATCTTGAAAACTAGGTCAACCGAATCGCTTGCTGTATAGGTGAGATGCATTGTTTCTTTGTGCTATGCTGGCAAAATAGCTGGGAGAGGTGATACGTGTATTTTGACAACTCATATAAATTTTTCCTAAGGTCGGCCTCAGCGGCTGCAGTTTAAATAATGGGGGTGATATCAATTTTGCATTTGGGTTTTCATTGTATTAAAATAACTGATGGGATGCCTTCATACGGGGAGTTGAAAAATTGGAGTGTTAAAGGAATAAAGAAGTTACGAGGATATGGAAAGTTTGCAGACGAAGGACGAAATTGGTGCGCTATGCAGAAAGGTTAAAATATTATCGGGAAGTAAGAATGAAAAATCTATGCTAACCGTTAGAGATAAGACGAATAGGATAATAGTTGGCATAAAAACGATCCAAGAGAGATGGAAGAAATATATTGAAGAAATGTATGGTAAAGAACTTAGGCCAGCAAGCTTAGACATACAGGGTCGCACCCAAAAGTGGTAGGACTGATTTTTTTACAAGAATTTTATTGACGATATACTTACATCGACTCAATAATCTTCAGAGTATGCTCCTTGAGCTGCTACACACTTAGTATAACGTTGCTCCCATTCCCCGTACGCCCGCTGGAAATTTTCTTTGGGGATGCCGTTGATGACCCTCGTCGAACCCTCTTGAACGGCCTTTATCGAGTCAAAACGTCGTCCCTTGAACTGTCTTTTATCGGAGGGAAGAAGGAGAAGTCTAGTAATGCCAGATCGGGAGAATTGGGCGGGTGCGGCAACGTGGCAACGCTGTATTTGGCCAGGAGCTGTCTGACGACGAGCGCGCCATGGGAGAATTTTCGGCACCATCTTGGCGCACACCTTGCGCATGGCCAAATCCTGTGAAATAATGCGTTGGACGTTGGATGCAGACAGACCCAACTGGTCTGCAATTTCTTCACTGGTTAAGCGTCGGTCTGTGTTCAGCAGTGTCCTCACTCTGTCCACATTCGTGTCGGTTCTTGTCGTCGACGGCCGTCCGTAGCGATGGTCGTTTTCAACGAGCTATCTACCCTCTTTATACAACTTGTGCCACTCAAATACTGTGGAACGGCTTAAAGCAGTGTCCCCATAAGCCTGCTTGATCATATCGAGGGTCTCAGTTGCCGTCTTCCCGAGTTTCGCACAAAACTTCACGGAATAACGTTGCTCTAAATTCAGATTCATTATGTTTTTCGACGCGGACAAAAAACTTGCTTTACTAAAAACGGTGTCCTCACTCAACGACAGCCCGAAGGCGACTGAGGTTGGTGTCGGTCTGTTGATAAGAGCCCCTTCCACCTTACCCTGCCAGGCAGACCCCCCTTCACCGCTCCGTTCGCGCCCGAGAAAATCAGTCCTACCACTTTTGGGTGCGACCCTGTAGAATGGAAATATGGCGTAGATAAAGATAGCTTAGATCCATGAGTACGGGACTATAAGATAAAAAAGGCATTAAGGGAGATGAAATCAAATAAGCTAGTGCGGGTAGACGACAATCCTGTGGAACTCCCAAAAGGTTTAGGAAAATGTGGGAGAAAGAACATACATGGACTGATTCGTAGCATCTATGAGGAAGAAATGTGACCGGAAGACTGTGAGATAAGAGCTAATTCTCTTTCCGAAAAAGGTAAAGGCTACATCATTTAAGGACTACAGAACGAAAAGAGTGATTTCTAGTACAGCTGATTTGGTTGCCAGGATCATGAATAAGATGATACAGGATAGGCGGCAGGGCAAATGATTACTCTTGGTTTTGGAAAGGGAGAGGCACGCGTGATGCCACTGCAGTAATGGGATTGCTTATGGAGAGGAATATAGAACACAATTTGGACGTAGTTGCCTGTTTCGTAGATTTCGGAAAAACATTTGATAGAGTGAATTGGTGAAAACCAATAAATATATTGCAGAAAATGGGAATATGATGGAGGAAATGGAGGCTAACCTGCAACATGCGTATTTCTCAAACTGCACTGGTGCAAGTGAGGGACAGAAAGTCCGGATACGCAGTGTTAGAAAGAGGAGTAAGACATTGTTCAACGTAAGTGTGGAGGAAATGACTAAAGACGTATGGGGTGAAATGGAGACAGGACGGAAATCGGCAGGGAATTCGTCAAATCAGTTAGATATGCTGATGAACTAGCTTTGGTATTCCAAGTCAGCCAAGGGATTGAAAGCTTTTCTGAGTACACTGGAAATTCAGTACGATAAATATGAGATGAAATTCAACATAAATAAAACAAAGGATAAAGGGTGTTCCATAATGACTAAGGCAAATTTAAACATTAAATTACGAGAGCAAAAACCAGATCAGATGAAAAGGTTTGCGTAATTCAGAAGTGCTTTGGACCAAAGTCATAAAATTAGTAGTAGGAACGTAAGGAGAAGAATTGAACTCGGCAGGGAGGCTTTCACGAGGAGGAAGAAATTGATGACAGGGACGTTAAGTAAGGATAAGAAGAAGAGGGTCATAAAAACTTTGATATGCAGTGTAGTTATGAACGGTGCGGAAACACGGTCACTAGGCAGGATGATAGGAGTCGAATGGAGGCTTTTGATGCGTCGGCGTGGAAAAGCATGGGGAAGGTGAAGTGGAGAAATAGGAAAACAATCGAGGAAGTGCTGAGTATGGTTGGGGAGGAGAGGATATTGTTGGGTGAAATCATAAAGAAGCAGGAAAATTGGATGCGAAAAATATTGAATGGCAGCTGGATGTTGAAACTTTGACAGAAAGGAAAATGTTGGGCAAACAAGGAAGGGGAAGGAATAAGATAGATATTGAACGGAATAAAAGGAGGACGAATGTGCATGGAGATGAAGAGCGGCTTGTTTTACGATAGAATAGGAATTTTGGTTGCGGTTTGTCAGTACAAACAAAAGATAGTAGATATTAATTTGGTGTTTTTTTTCCTGGAAAAACCTCCATTAAGTGTTAGATTACCTAATTATAGGTACTATAGTTAGATCACCTATAGACCGTCAGTTAAGTGTGCGCATGATCGTAGAACGTATTGGCATTGATTAGATTACCATGCACAGCATTATCAATGAAAATTTGGCGATGCGAAAGATCTCCACTAAACTTGCAAAGCTTGCGAAGATCATCTGCAACGGCATCGCGACGATTCCCCCGCCCTTTAATAGTCCCTTGGCTCCAGCAGACTATTTATTATTCCCAAAAGTGAAATCCTTCCTCAAAGACCACCACCATGGGACCCTAAGTGCCGTCAGAGAGGAGAATGTTGGGAGAAATCATAAGGAAGCAGGAAAAATAGATGCGAAGCATATTGAATTGCAGTTGGATGTTGAAACCGTGATAGAGGGGAACATGTCGGGCATACGAACAAGGTGGAAGAATAGAATAGGGATGATCGACGGAATTAAGGTCGGAGTGTTGTATACGGAATGAAAAGGGTCTTGTTATAGAGAGGGATGTTGATTTATGCTTTGTTAGGAGAAACAAGATATTAATTTGGTAGTTTTGTCCATACAAAGCCTACCCCACCTGATAGATTGCCTAATTAATTAATATGTATATATATATATATTATAAATACAGATGTAGATTTTTAAAACAAAGAAACGCAAAGAAAGGACACTCATATATGTAGCTTTGAAGTTTAGATGGCACGACCGTCGTCATCAGCATCTGATGACAGCGGTCGTGTCGTCGAAGCGTCAAAACTACATAGTATAAGAACTGTAATGATGATCATAAGAAAATTTAACAGCTTCGTTTGCTATATTAAAGCCAGTAGAACGGCAATGATACATCTGGGTATCACTTAACCGAATTTTGCTAAATTTTTGGTGTGACCTCCTTAAGATGTACTTTAAAGATGATGAGCAAATTTTTCCTTTCCGTCATGTCCTAATTATGAGACTGAATGAATATAATTTATGTAAGCTAGTTGCATTGAAATTGTGCTTGTATGGATAATTTAAGTTATGGCACCAATCTGAAAAATTAGTGAAGTTGATCCCATGAAAAACAAGTAAATAAATAATAAGCGATGCGATACATTATATACATTCGTATATAAACTGAATCCGTTGCATAACGATGCTGTTTATCGTGAAATTGCATCACGAAACCTTTATCAAAAACCTAGTCCTCAAATCAAATTTTATTAGCCTGAGCGTCTACTGGTATTACCATTTACGGAAGGTTTCTTTTACTAGATCATTTTAACAGTTATGTGCCCTATTGCCTAAGGAATCATCAATGACGGGGGGCTTTAATTCTAATTACATCTTAAGAAGGTAAGTCGTGGAAGGAGAAAGTAAGAGAGCGGTAGGAATAAGAGATAGAAAATGGAAGAAGAAAGAAATGATCGAGAAATTTGGAAGACTGAGACTTGTGGAGAATGGTTGAGAAACGCGGAATGATAGGTGGGATGATAAGGCAGGAGAGGGACGTCAGCCCTCCGGAGACTTGACACGCAGTCGCCCGCACACAGATGCGCGAACAAACATACCGACACACAAACAATCTCGGGCGCATACAAAAACGCACACTCACACGCGTACACACACACCCACAGTCATATGTATGGTGTCCCTTCGTCCTCAGGGATGTCAAATCCAAACGGAGGGCCTCTAGTGGTAGCAACAGCAGCCACTCACACGGTGCCCAATCGCGCTCGGTTCCATCCAATTTTCCACTCACTTCCCATGAATTTCTATGCTCAAGCGCCCTTATTTCCTCTCGCCGTCTTACCCTGATACATATGTATAGACATACGAATTTTTGGTCCCTTTTTTGACCACAAACATTTGTTCATACATATAGTCAAGTAATGGGATCATTGGTGCAACTCACCAAGTCATTTCAACGGTTTCAATGCAAATTAGTAATGAGTTTACATTTCACTTTAACTGTTAATTGTTCTGGAATCAATTTACTTATCGTAGACATTTAAAGTTTAAAAAAATAATAATTAAGAGCTGTAAAGAAAAATACCAACTTAAAAATATTTTTTCAAGAGAGAAACTGTAAAATAATACTTGTAGATTTTATTGATGGTAAAAAGAACATAAGATATCATATTTTTCTGACTAATGAAAAACCGTATTCCCCTATACTGAGAATATTTGTCGAAACACCAAAGGAGGAAAGTATAGAAGTAACCTGGACATCCAACGGTCATCTTAAAAAAATACCGATGAATGATTCCCATTCTCCAACATGAAGTAGCACATTTGAACTTGTTATGCTTTCTTATTTTGTAAATTTATCTGCATGTATCGCTGAAGAGTCACAGTACAATTGATAAACATGTCAACGTCATGCAACACTTGAAGAGCGTTCACGTAACCTTTTTACTCTCATGTTTCTTTTTTATAGTCTAAAAATAATTGATAGACAATATTTACCAATGCTACTTTGGCACTACCCACGTTTTCAGCGAAAAAATATTCCGTCACACATCATTGTGAATATATTTTAAAATGGATATTAATTTTTTATTTCTAGAGACGAAATTAAATAAAATCTTTGCTTTGGAATGTAACCCATATCGTTACCACAGTTATTCTATTCAAGATGAAAAACATTATTTCAGTGAATTTAATTTGAGCTAGAAGAGACTGACTAGTTCTGAAAATTTAAATCTTTGGAAATGGGAAAGATTAACATGAATCATGGATGATTTTAGAGCCATATCTTCGGTATGACCTCAAAAACACAAAGAGAAACCGTTCAAACGGTTTAAATGGTATATTAAGCTATTATAAAGTTTAATCACTTGTAAAATGAGGTATTAAAATACGTATTGAAATTTGGGCTTTACTGTCTAATCTGGGAAGATGATGCAAGCACATTAAAATTGTGACCTTACTTTTCATCATGGCACATCAATCAAATTCGGGTACGTCCATCCTTACGAGCAGGTGGAGGAAGAATCGAGAAACTTAAAGGTTGTGGCCTTGAACCCGCAGGTGAAACGGTATGTAGACGTTGTAAGTGAGACATTTTGGAGAGGTTTGACTCAAGAAGGCTTAGCAATGAAACTCTGTCCGAGAAGGAAATAAAATGTGACGAGAACGCAGAATTGGGTGGAGAGATGAAGAAGTGAGTGGGGGAGGGGAGGGAAAGAAGGTTGATGGGAGGACGACGTGGATGGAATAAAGGACGAAGCATACGACTGGATTCGTCATCCTAAGAATACAATAAATGGCGGTTCAGCGGTTGAGGGGAATGAAAAATAACGTGGGAATTGATGGTGAGTTAAGGAAAGGTCCTGGGAGAAACGGCATGCGAATTTGAAGAAAAGCATGAAGTATAACATCGGATTAGAAATGTGAGATTCGGTGCGAGTGATCCGAGATAAACGAAACACACTGTGAGGTAATTTACGGTGAATTCGAAGTATTCACTATGTCACTTAGGCCGATATGAGGCTACCACTTTCTCTAACGTCGTAACGTATAAAATGCCGTTCAAAAAAATAAAAATGGTCATAAAATTTTCTGGATCATACTTGTGGATGTGGGACGTATTAGACGAGAAAATTTGGAAATAAGCAAGAATTTCATTGTTTACCTTTCTCACGGAAAATTTAGTTTGAATAAATTAGTCAAGGTGCACAAGGGAAATAGTTACGTATATAAAGGGAGAACAGTGAAGTAAAAATAACAATGTATCTTTCCACTCAATTTTATACGGTACAATTAGTTCGACGCATCAGCATCACCCTCAGGTACAGAGTTACACATACAGGTCGGTTGTATACATATAGTATATATGGTGGATGTGAAGAGGGGAAAGAGGTAAGGGGGGTACAGATATGGCTGGAATTGGTTGAAGTTGGTTGGGGGTTGTTGAGGGAGTCAGGGGTGGTGGGCCGCGGACAGTTGGGAGGGTAAGGTCCGAGGAGAATGGAAGTGCTCAGGAAGGTTCATGGTTGGGGGTCACGAGGCATTTTCTTAAATTAGAGAGAGGTTGTCATCAGTGGTGAATATCTTTAAAAATCAGTGTCTCTTTCTCCACTAGTCTTCTTATCTCCAGCTTTTCAAATATGTCCATTTTACTCCCTTTTTCGACTAGGTGTAGGACGTCAGGGGTTAAGTCACTAGCGCGTTTCTCCTCCGGCAGATTACTCACGAAGTGGGAGTCGGATGCTTTCCCGAGAGGGAAACTTCTGTGCTCCTCTTCTCTCGTTTCATAGGATCCGCCACACGTACAATCAATACATTTTAATTTGTGGACTCCAATTTTTTCCAATTTATCAACCCTTTTTTTTGGTCCATTAAAAAACATCTAAGATTGTTTCTGTTATAGTAGGCCACCCTAAATTGGTATTTTGGAAAGACCTTTCCTATTTTAAGGTATGCATCTCCGTACAACGGTAATTTGCACCACTTTTCTTGGATGCATCCCTCTAATCAGGGGGATGGTAAAAGAGTGAAACTGTTTTATTCCAATTTTTTTGCCTGTATTGAGTCTATACAACTACTGTTGTATCCTTTTTTTTGTCGCCATTCCCCTAATGGTATTAAGTTCGCGGCAGTCCTCTACTTATCCTTAGAGAGTGGTATATTGAGAAGCCGGTTCAACATAAAATGAAATGTGGACATTTTATGTGAAAAGTGATGGCGGGAGTTCAACGGTATGATGTGATCTGTGGTGATATCTTTGCGAGAAGTTGAAAAGTGAAAACCTTTTTTATGTTATGATATCGCAACATCCCAACAGTCAAGTTTCCCTTCCTTCTCCTTCTCACCGCAAATTGAATATTGTTGGATTGCGCGTTTAGCGTTTTAAGAAAATTATCTTGGTGTCCATCCGTGCCCGTCCACACAAAGAATATGTTATCCACGTATCGGAACCAGCAACGCATATTATGTGTGTCTACCACGGTATTAGTGAATAATTTAACTTCTAAGTCATTCATATACAAATCTGATTATGGGGATCCCATTGCCAATCCTTCCATTTACTGATAATAGCCCCCGTTGAATTTGAAATAATTCTCCTCCACACACACTCTCATTGCAGTTTCAATACACTGAGGAAGGATGGTTCCGCTCCTGCATTCTTCGGTTCCTGTTGCGCTATCCTGATATTTTCGTACACTGGGACATTTATGACCATATTGGACACATCAAAGGACACTAGTCTGTGATAGGAAGGCGGAGAGGTAATTGATGATAGTTTTTTGCAAAGGTCTACCGAATTTTTCACTCCAAATTTGGGTTGAAACGAAGTAAAATCCCTGAATCATGTGTTCGAAAGTGCGGCTAATTTCCTTGATGACGCGGTAGCACTAGACACAAATCATCTAAATGGAATGCTATCTTTGTGTACTTTAGGTAACCCAAAGAATTTCGTAGCCCTCGGACTCATAACTCACACTTGGTATAATTCGTTTGCCTTGAAGATAGACATTGTGGATTTCAGATCTTTTTTAAGAGCTTTTTGGAATTTGTTAGTGGGATCATACAGGAGTTTCAAAACATTGTTCTTTTTTTATAGAGGCATAGCAACTGTTCGCATATTCATCTCGATCCAATACTACTGCAGCATTGCCTTTATCAGATTTTTCCAGATTAAATTTTGGTCACTAAGAAATTTTTTGAAGGAGTTGACCAACATTAATTCTTGGTCATGCACTCGTTTATTGTTAATGCGGTTCCCAAAAATCTGTTGTAATTTGTGGACCAGCATAGTTTTTATACCAATTCCTTTTTTCTCAGCACCACTTCTGAGTTATGACTAAGTATTTCCAAATTGATTATAAATTAATGGAAAACTTGTTTTCAGCAAAGATTCTTGAATAAATGTTTTTTTTTGAAGTTCAATTTTTAAAATAGTAATTGACATAGATAATATATTTTAAGGGAGAGCATTTTACCATCATTTTTGCCGATATTTAAAAAAATTTGTCTTTATAAATTTTGATTAATATACAAAAAAGATCAAGCAAATTTAGCAAGATTCTATGTTAAATTTAATGGAATAGCTGCATTTAAACAAATGCCCTTGAACTTTCTCCCATGCAACAGAATCTCTAGTTGGAAAAAATGGGGAATATATTCTTTGCTGTAAAAAGGCCTCATAGTTTAATATTCTCTGCATTTCATCGACGTTGGCCACCGTTTTGAATAAGCAGTATAGCGAACTTAGTTTAAACTGGAAATAATATAATTGATTTTTTTTCGATTCTGATACATAAATTGAACAATATTCATCCCTCTTAATTGTTTCCTTCTTTGGAAACTTCTCCTCCTCCGAGTCATGAAACTTTGACAAGGCACTGAACTGGCATTCATTTTGCTTTTGGCCTGACCTCCTTACTCTTTTCTAGCGCAACTGAAACTTCAAGGAGGTGCTCCCCTTACGTTTTTCTGATCTAAAAATGAGAGTAAGAGCCGTATAGAGTATGCGTCACAACGCTGAGTAATATTTTTCGTCATCCCTTCCATTCATCAAAAATTATTCCGTCCACCTTTCCGTTGGTGTGTGGGTGGTTCGAACGTTGCTTGGTTGGGGGAGGGGGGTAGTGAAAGGCCTGCGTTCTCTTCTCTGTCCCTTGGATTCGGATGGCAGAATAGAAGCAATACATCGGAATGAGGATAGTCACGTAGCCAATTCGAAAGGGGACATCCGTTCCAGAGACACGGAGAGAGACCGAGATGAAAACCGACCCTCTCCACGTCCTTTTTCATAAAAATCACGATAAAATGTCCAGTCCTTTGATAATTTCGGTCCAGCGAATGAGTGATGCTTTTGGATACTGGCATTGTAGAATAAAGTTCCCTGAGATATCTGTTTCTGAAAAAAATGTTCAACCTGTATCTACAACGATATTCATAGTACTGCATTTTTTAAAAAACCTCATCTAATCTTTGATCAATTAAAAAGCAATTTTTTAAAATATGAAAAGGGTCCAGGCACATTTTCACGCTGAGAATAGACTGTTTATTTGCCTGAACTAACCGTTTTATTTTCCAGGAGAAGGAAAATTTTTCAAAGCTGCATTGAAACAGAAAGGTATTCTCTAACTATAGAAGGTAATGATACAGGGATAAACGTTCATTTTTCCGGGCGTCATTATGAAAAGATAACTTAGGGTCAGGAATCACAAAGGCAATTAGCCTGTGGAAAGGGGTGCGAGATTTCTTCTTGCAATAACCGTTTATTGTGGGTGATTTGGGAATCCAATTAGATTCTTATTATTATAGACTATATATTATCCTATTAGAATTCTTCCGTTAAAACCTTATTTTTTTATTCAAAAACCTTAATCTTCATCAAGGCTCACTTCATTTTCTCGTAAATTGATGACCTCATGTTAATTACTGAATCATAATTTGATAATAGGGATCTGAAATTGTGGAGCGGGTAATGTGATGGAAACTAAGCAATGAAAATACAATTATTTGCATTATCCAGTATTTAATTTCCCTACATTTATAATTTATGCCCCATTAGTTAAACATTGTTTCAGAGGTCAAATGTAATCCAAATTGATCGCAAGGTACATTGTGTTATATTTTTATGTGTATAATACATCAATTTACATCTTTCACTAATCCTATGAAACTTTCCGTGATATATATTGGGGAATTATATACACAGGCCGTATTTCAAGGCTCGCTGTTTGTAGAATTTGATAAATAATAAAATTGATACCTGTATAAAAATTAGCGAGTACCTACCAGTTTTATCTACTTCGAATGATATTCAGAAGGGCTGCTGCATCATAACATCATTAACTTTAAAATATTTAAAAATCTAATGCAATGAACTCCTTGAAACGGTAATTTATAACTTGCTACACTATCTAACTGTACGGATGGTTAGTATTCCCTTTGAGAACGTAAAAAACTTCCTTAAGGATTTGAACATTGCCAATGGAAAAAGTTAAGGTCGTCAGTTGCGTGGTCATTGTCATTTTCAATGGAATAAAATTTTCTCAGCTAAAAAATATTCACTCCGAATTTAAGACTAACCTCCACTTGATACAAATTTTCCAATTGAGAATGCTGCCTGAGAATTTATGTCAAAGCTATTAATAAATTGATCAAAGCCCTTGAACAGTATACTTTAATTACCATCGAGTAAAATTGGAAAACTAATTCCAAATCCTGCACAAATTTGTAAATACGCCATGTTTTTCTTAAGAATGTAAAAAAAGAAAAGCAAATATAAATTTCTTGAAGCCACAGAGTTTAACAATCCGAGATTATTATTGGTTTTTTTCTTTTTAAGAAAGAAAGTCCACGTTGAATATATTTTTGGGAGGTGCTCATTTCGATCAAGTATTGATTTCGCTCGCGCAGTAGCCTTTTCTATTTTTATTTTTTAACGATATTTATGATCTTAATTAGTTACCATGTATATGATACCTTTCGAACTGCAAAGCGAACGTTTGCTAAAGTTTAAGTAATTAGCGTGGAGACATTTTCTCAAGGGGGAAATCAAATGATAAGAAGGATCTTATTTCGTTAACGTTTTGGTGTTCATTCTTGATTTTGTTGGGTTTAAGAATTATTCGAGGAATATCAGTTCGAACTTACCATTTACTTGAATCAAAGTGATACAAATATAAAAGAAGCAATTCTTAAAGTTCCGATTTGGAAATGCTTTTAATATCCCTGTATTTATCATGAAAAATATTTCAGGGAGAAAACGGAAATATTAATATTCATCTTGAAAGAAGGGAATTTTGACACGGAGAAATACTTTGTAGCGTAATTCAGCTTGAAATAACGTGAAAAATTCCAGCTCGTGCTCACAGTTTTGAAATTTCAAAGTAATACAAAAACGAGCGTTTTTCTTATGCAAATTATTTGAGAATAGAGAGAAAGATTCCCATATTCCCATGCAATGCTTTATATTTTTTATATTAGCCCCTGCCGAGACCCTTGTTAAAATTCTAATCAAGTGGGGCGATTGGAAAGATATTAAAACAACATTAGGCATGCACAAGTATATTTTTTTAACGAATTTGCCTACCAAAATGTTATCATCTCTCCTTTCCACTCGATTATCCATTAAAAATCCTCAAAACATTGATTGATTAAATTTATTAAATGCAGCATGATTGTTTTTCGTAAACGAAAAATTTAACAGGAAACGCGATTCAACACAAAGCTCAGTACAGTTCCATATTTTTGTTAGCCAGGGAAAATAAATTAGAATTTACAATTATCTGTTAAGTTGGCATAAGAGTACGCTTGTGCGTCTAACATACGCCAGGGTTAGGACGGCCGCATGTGCTCTAGCTTGCCTTCACTTTGCTTACCTAATTTAGGAGAGATTAAAAGTGTAGCCGTTAGTATAAAACTAAACTTTTGCTTCCACACTAGACTGAGCCGTTTTCAGATTAGCCATTTGACTTTGAGGTTGGAAACTCCGATGACTTGAACTTAGCAGTAGAATTTCAACTAAGCGAGGGCTTGAAGAAGGAAACGGAATTTGGTTGCCGCTGGATGAACGCTATGATATACGGGCGGGAATGTAATTAACTTTTAATACATGTACCGATCAATGATCAAGGGAAACTAAAATCCATCCGGTAGCGTTTTTTCCATTTTACATCCTGGTGATCGAAAACTTTTCGGTTTTCCCGAAGGTTTTTTAAAACTGTTTCTTGCCAAATTGTTTCCTTAGGAAGTTGAACTACAAACAAACACCGTTTCCCATCTACGCTGCAAAGAGATAGCAGAATATTTCCCGTTCTAATTACAATTAAATTTACAGCAATTTATGAGAATTTGGAATATGTAAAGCGGAAATGATATAGGGTATCAAACAATAAAGTTGATGCATTATCATAAAGATGATGTGATTATCTTCTTTGGTTGTTCAATACAGAGAGGGTTAATGCAACGTGGATTCTGGATTGATATCATCTCTCTACCACTCGCGAGGGATTTATGGAATAGGAAATATTTCGCAATGGTATGTCGTGGAATCACCTGTGCGCGGAAAGATTCACTGATTAATTTTTTTAATTCCTTAAATGGATTATTAACGATATTTAATCATTCCAAAACACTCCTCTCAATTTGCCATCCAACAAGAATTAACATACTAAATTATAAAAATAGTATTTTTGAGCCTCAGAAAATACTTATGGTTAAAGAGACATGTTCACCTTTATAGATGCAATGTAATGTTATAACAATGAAAATTATTAGAAAACACAAACAGATGGTAGAATTTTGAAAAACAACCGTATGAAGAAATGAGTGCAGGGGGAGAAATAATAATTCATAGTCCTTCAACTGATGATTTTAACTGCCAATGACAACGATGGGATGACAATAATAATGTAATCAATGGCAAAAACACACGCGACATACTTATATTGCAACGATATGATTCCGTTTAATTTCATGACGGGATTTTTTGAGTTGATTCTTGACTGGATTTGTTTGGATCAAATTTTTCATACGGTTATTGAACTAGAAGCGGTACACTTGAGTTCAAAATTAGACTGAGACTAATTTCAGTGTAAGGTTACTTAGAAAACAACCTAAAATGAATTCATATCCGACCTGGTAATCAGCACTACTTCCAGTTTGTAGCTCATTATTACTCTTACTATGGATGAGATTGTAGTTCAACGTAAAAAATTACTTCTTGAGCAAGTGGGCGAATTGCTTTCGGTGTGGAAAAGGGCGGGGGTATCGGGGACGATATGCAGATTTCTTACGGATCGTCGCATATCTATAAGCTCTCAAGGTAGTCGCCTATCTTCACCGGGAAACATTCGTGATAAACGAGAAAATAACATGACCAGGGAACCGGAAGATTATTTGTTAGAGCAGTGAATTCTGAACAACCGGTTTCTTTGAGTCTGAGACCCATTTCTCAAAGCTACAAGTCCTATCGAATGTGCTCTGCATACAGTCTAAAATGTATTGTTAAACATTCCGATTTCCATACTATGCAGTGTAAATAAGTAAGGGGTGCTTCACCAATAATTAACATCCGAAAACTCCGGGTACGAAAATTACAATGGCTCGAAAAATGACTTTCTAGACGAAACTTGACAGGGATATGGAAATTTTATGATGTAATTATGGAAAATTTGAAGGGAAGGAGAAATTTTATACTTAGAGGCAGGTATTCTTAAGTGGTGTAAACATTGTAAAATTCTTTTGATTAATGATTCCGCCACAAAAGCTCTCCACATCAGTTTTTTATAGAAAGTAGAGGAAAAGTAGTATTTAAATCTGTTCTATAAATTATTCCTTTCATGTGACCGTCTTTATTATTGAAATGAAATGTAGTAAGTCACTTAAATTAAAAATATATTTTAGCATTGGAGAAAAAATGAACCATTTCTAATGGATATGAGCATGTGAGATGAGCACATAAGATGGCAAATAATTAAATCTGATGCTATGTAACTTTGCCTGTTGATGTTTGCCCTTACTTTTGTCCTCCTTTATCTAGATCTAGCCTGCAGCCATCTGAGCCTTAGCTGTTTGATTCTATGATGAGGGATGTAATGCTGAGAAAAAAAGTATCCAGGAATGTTACTTATCGAAAGGGATTATGGGTACAGAATCTTATTGGACGGCTATCTTAATAACACCAAATAGAATTCGGTAATTTTTCTTCTGAATGAGTCGCATGCGGATTGCTTAAGATTTATTACGACGAGATGGAATCGCTCATTTGAATAATCGAACGAAATATAAGTTAATCCTCTTTCAATCATCTTTTGTATGAAGCGAGAAATGTTTTACTACAACTTTTCTCCAAATTGTCTTCGTCATTCTTTTTTTCTAATCAATCGGTAAGTGGGAAATTTGCAATGAACGCAATGCTCACAGGTGTTGTCTCCAATATATTGAATATTAGCAGTACAATGATTAAAGTTTGAAACCCAAGCGTAAATTTATTTCCAAAATAAA
Organism: Hetaerina americana; assembly: GCF_022747635.1. Lineage (NCBI taxonomy): Eukaryota > Metazoa > Arthropoda > Insecta > Odonata > Calopterygidae > Hetaerina > Hetaerina americana. Next base: position 1,139,664 of record NW_027287405.1, on the reverse strand, counting down.
AATGCTATAAAATGAAATATTCCATATCCTTTTGTAAAGATATGGAATAATTAAGTTAAACGTTATTTACAAAGGATCATGTTAATATAATTGTATTGATTTGAATGAAGCATTGAAATTAGTTAGTTTTAGGTGGTTATTTAATAGTTTGAGCTGTATACGCCAATTGTGACTAAATCACAGTTAAATATTTTAATCCCAACCCAAAAACAGCAAGTTAAAAAATAAAATCAGATACGGCGCATTTTAAGTAATCGAGGACAGTCGTGACTCCAAGGATTATGAATATGCTAATATGCTGAATATGCAAATTATAAAAATTCAGGAAAAGATTTAATAAACAAGATTGAAAAACCTATTGTGTATAAATTTATAATTAGTGGTACTGAATACACAATTAAAACATTTCAAGCTAGTTTCCTAAAACGCGTGAAAGGTCACTAAGTTATTCTATTCTACCCTAGCCTTCGATGATCCTTCTCGCATTTCATTTGATCGACACGTTGAGGCATGTGATCAAAATAATATCCATAGTAATGATATGAAAGGGACATGGTTTAGCGACAGATTTTGGAAAAAAGAGGATTAATTTTTCTGCTAAGAAACATTATACTGTGGATCAGACAGTCACTGCACAATATCATGCGACCTAGTTACACTTGATACGTGAACTTAATTCAATGCTCAATCATCCATGGTATGGTAAATATATTGACCGCCATACCACTACGCTCCGATACTGCGAAATATCTCACCACCTTAAGGCACCTAAAAATTGTCGTAAAGTGCAGTGCCAAAACTGGGTTCAGAGAAAAGAAAGGAATGGTTGAAGGGAAATACTCGTCACGGACCTCGAACGAAAGGCGGTGTATACGAGGGACGAAAATACCCACGTCCACCTATCCCCCTTCCTCACTCGTAAGTGAACATCCCTCAAGGAGTAGAGCGGTTACTGCGTCACAAAAAAGGTCTGTTTCGCCCTTGCCTCTTTCTCGCTTCTCTCGCCAAATCGAGTGCGAAGACGTGAGGTTCTCTCATCTTGTCTCACCTTCTCTCTCTCATCCCCACCTCACACCCTTCCTCACGGCTACAAGAGAAATTTCGCGCTCGGCCGAGCATCGCCCTAAATCTAACCCAGAGCTTGGCTGTACGGGAAGGAGGATGAGAATATAGGGTTGTGGGAGGCTCTGGGGCAAGGGTGAACGTGGGCGAGTGTCCTCTGCACAAGTGTGGCGCTTGTTTGTGTGTGTGAGAGAGAGAGAGGGGGAGGGATGGATGTGGTGAGGGGAGAAACAGGGTAGGGGCGAATTGTGGGCGCCGGGTGGGATCGTGATACACACGACCGCTATGCGGCAGATGCGACAACTGTATATGTAAGCCACTCAAGTTTGCCCTGATACTCTGTCGACCGGCGTGCGTCCGATTGAGAACGATGCGATTAACATAAAATCGACACCGTGCACAGTTACACAGTCGGTTGGGAAATTTCGAGCATTAGGTTAATCCCCAGGTTTGTTTTTGAGGAAGAAAGAGGATTTAATCCCCTAATGCTAAATACTTCATGACACCATAGCAAAATATGCCTTCATTTTTTTCCCAAAATATCTTCATAATGTGGAAACTGTGCGAGGTTTTCAGTAAGGAAAAAAATGTTATTTGACTCGGATTATAGGTTATATGTCTTTCCAATGTTTAAGTTTGCAAATATTTTTAGGCTTCCTTCTTTATAAGCGGTATTAATAAGGCTGAAATGGTATTGCTTGAATTTTTATTACAATCACTATTTGAAATATTTATGCATAAATTAATTTGTAAATAATGCCAAAATAAAATTTCGTAAATCCACAAGAAAAATAATTTTTAATGCGACCCAGGTTTCACTGCGGTGCAGCAGTGAAACCTGGGCGTATTAAATTATATTTTTCATGCAGCTTTACAATTTTTTTCTACATTTTTGATCATGGAACTATTCCAAAAGGTTTCAACTTGAAGGATTAATTACATAATTTCATTGGATCAAAACTGAAATAAATAACATATTTTACTAAACCATACTTCAATTGGACGAGGCTGCAATGCTATGACACCTATATCATACTCCGGTTGCCTCCAATGTTAGCAAAATAACTTTTATTGAAAAAATGATCTTTAGAGTGTGACATGACAAAATCGTGAATTAATAAGATTTAGTATTGCTAAATTTCAAGCGTGAATCACTTAAATATAATGAAACTTTAACAGTGGTAAGAAGCGATTTTCCTTTAATAGCCTTAAAAAAATATTAGTGGACATTTTAATGTAAAGTAAATTGCTGCGGCTGAGAATCTTGGATTAAAGAAATGAAAATAAGCTCGGTTGAAGGCTTTTGTGTTTGGGGTTAACGAGGTTGACATTCGGTTAAGTTAAACCTAGATAATGGATAGTAGTTGCATGGAGAAAACAGTGCGAAATGAAGGTATATCAGTTAAAGTGAGTTGAATACTGAGGGCCAAAATTTGTTCACATTTTTCGACAATATTACTGGTCTAAAGGTTTCATGGTTTTCAGGCGCATTTCTGATGTACATACTCCACTATCCCTAATCTGTGAATTCGGACAATCGAATGCGTACATTCCCTGTTTATTACGGTAATAGTCACCATCAAAACGGCTACGCCATGAATTTACCCAACAATATTATCCATGTTTTTATCATCTACGATCGTCCTTACACACCTTGCACGTACTGATATTACTTTCTTCGTTTCCATAAGTAAGCTGGGTATGCATGGGACATACCTTTGAAATGTTTTGCTGATTCTCTTCTTTAGAGAAAGAAGACGCTCTCTCTTAGAGTTCCTATTATCACTTTGTTATTACTGATTCATTATCTCAGTAGTTTTGTTCATCACTGACATGTATTTCCTGCAGAAAATCTAAAATTTTTGCTTTCCCATATGCTTCAAATGAGGTTAATTGTATCCCATATTTGAAATTCTTTGAACTAAAATTTTAAAACGCAAAAAATAAAGACGAAGGAAATAATTCCATAAATACCAAGCATAACTGCCGACTTACCTCAAATATAATTACCCGCTAATTACCTGATAATACGAACAAACATGTTTTGTAGCGTTTTACCGGTTAGTCGCATATAGTATATAGAAATTTGACATTTTTGTTCCCGTTTTTCATCGAGTATGAGTTGATTACTAGCAATATTGAAAAATTATGAATCCCAATTATATGACTTTCTAGATGTCCTCGTTGCTTAACAAAATTTATTAGTTCCTTTTGAGAGAAGTGAGGCTGTAATCTCACAGTGAAACATAGAAACTGTAATAGAAGCTATTTCCTAGGTTACAAAACTTTCTTTTTGCAAACAATCAACACAGACTGTGAATTTACCTAAAAGTTTACTATCAGAACCGTGATTTAATTTAACACTTCAAAAGAGGCATTCCACATTTTCGTTCTCTGCGTAGGCATAAAATTTCACAAGATCTTGAACTAATTCGGCGTCTTACATTCTGCGAGAGAAAGACTGCCTGGGACGTGGCAGAATTGATTACACTAGGCGCTGTCCGTTTCAGTACCTTCGTGTGCAGAACACCCAAGCCTCATTATTTTAGTCTTTCTTTTCCAGCATTTGTTCCTGACTCTTTGTTCCCTATCATTTTGTCAAGTGTCTTCCTCTCTCTTTGAAATAAGAAGCTGAAACTAAGAAAATGAAATTATTCCAGCTTAACATTTTTCCTGACCTATTTCTCTCTCAGTTGGGATGACGCTTATTTCCCCGTTCTGATTGTCGCTGTTTGATTGTTTCGCTGGCCTCCCACCCATATTTACCTAAGCTCGGTTTAACTCTTTGCAATTATTTTCTCACTCATAATTGAAATTAACTGCTGGTAAGGTTCCAGTCATATTAGCTTTGATTTGTTTGAGATAAACATAAAGTGATCTACGTTTACGAGTTTTAAAATCTGTAAATTACTTTTTTTAAAATTTAATCTAAATTACTTTTTCGGAATTTTGTTTTGTAAAACCGTACTATTTAACATAATAATATGTATTTTCAGCTGAAAAGTTACAACAATGTTACAACCGAACAGCCCACAGTGGAAGTATTAACTATCTCGATACAACTGCAAAAGGTCAAACGATTATCCTATGGCCTTATTTTTAGTTCAATGAAACAGGCTTCAAATATAAATTATAAATGCAACCTAAATATATTATACATATACTTAGTAATGTTGACTTACAATGACTCTTAAAATGTAATGATCATTAGAAGTAATTAACTTGGTACTCTAAATCGATGTATTAGTATTCTACAATTGTAAAACCTAGTCGCCTTGATCTATACGAACCAGGGTCTGTAGGTATCCGGCCGAGTGCTTTAACGATTTAAGCTACCAAGGAGTCCTCTCGCACTCCGAAATAAGTTTTAGCTTAAACTCGTTAGCGTTCCTGGCTAAAGAACTCGGCCGGACATTTAGGGATCCGGGTTCGAATGTTGGTCAAAGCAAATGTTTTGTACGCTCTGAAGTTGTAGCATTTTAGTGCGCATTTGCGGATCACTCCAACGAAAGTTACTGTTGCGGTATCTCTAGCCGAGTCTTTGAATTGCTCTATTAGGTTGACAATTTTATTATTTAACTGATAATTAAATATTAATATAAAAAAGTTGCGATGAGTTTTTGTATAAAATTTTTCAGGATGAAATGATTGCAAATTGAACTCATTCTCATGGAATTTAATGGCATATTTTTAGTTTGCTGGGACACATTAATTAATTTGATTGCTGGGACACAGTCACATTACTTCCATAAATGGAGACAAAATAAAAGAGTCGGTAGAGTTTTCTCTCAATAATAGAAATGTACTCATTACAAAATTGCAAAGTCGGGGTACATCTAAAAGATAAGTCTAACAACAGAATTTATATTATGCATTTTAAACGATATAAGATAATGGTTCATGCATATTCCTCAAGTATGGAATATTTATTTAGCCTTTTAGTGTCATTACCCCAGACGATTTCTCAGAATATCCTTAACAGGGAAGATAAGTGCCGCTTTAGCTGAAGATTAGCTAGAATAACTACACATATAATTTGCAATCCAAATATCTTTTGTTAAATATTTCTAAATTTTAATTATTCATCGGTTAAGTCTATCAAAATATACATTAATTTCCATATACATAATTTGCTAGAAGGACTAGCAATACTGCTGAACGCCTCACTTCAGACCATTTATTCTTGCTTCATCTTTTACTCTCCTTGAGGTTTGGTTTGAGAGTTTGTATGCACAAAAATGATTTTATTGTGATTGAAAAATCTTAATTCTTCATTCATAGAAATTTCAGGCAGAACCAAAAACTTAATACTGTGCTGTTAAGGCTTTGTTCTCAAAATGAATGGCTTTATTTATAGAAAAAAAGAAAGTTTTTTGTAATTTTAACTTTGAGTAATAATAATTCCATCCATCAGTGGTGGAAAATGTATAGTTGGAAAATCGGATGAAATAATTCATGTTTCTTGTAACAAAATCAATTGATAGCGAAGTGCCGACACGATTTATGTGTGCCATGACTGTGATTAACATTCATAATCCCTCTCGTCCGGTTTAAATCGCCATTTTGCAGTCGGCTTTCAGTCTGCAAGATCGCGATGAATCCGCATTTTTCATTTTAATAGGTCGGCATATTCCGAGTGAAATGTGGCTCTGCTTCTTAAGCCCAGTTTATTGGCCAGTAAACACTGTCTTGAAGAAATTGAGGATGTTGGAAATGTTGGCGTCACTCAAGATACACGTGGGAGAAGAGAACTTACTACTTCAAGTAAAAAAAAAAAACTAATTTTGATATTTGAATATTATATTTTTTGTATTTTATTAAAATAATCATCCGTTCCAAGGTTAATTCCTTGAAAAATGAACCATTAATTCGTTTGAATATTATATTTTCTCACATGCCTTTGTTTTCGTACACCTGACGTGTCTGACATACATACAAGTTGTTAAAGCGACACAAACAGTTAATTTCGATCAGCCTTTCACTCCACAGAGGACACAAATAAAATAAATAGGTGCTTAAGCGCAGTAATGCAAAGGAGATGCGATTACACGAATGCGCGGCATTCCTGAGGATCCTGTTGACTATTTACTCTAGAAAATCCGCCTCATTCCTACCCTCTTGTTTTTTCAGCCCTTTCCGTCACATTGGAAGCGTTCCTATTTCCCCGACCCACTCATTCCTCAAGAGAGGTGAGTCAGCGGAAGAAGGCATGGAAACTAGTGAACATGAAATCCATTAAGATAAAAATTCGTACACTTACAGGTTTAATATCGCGACTAGTTAAAAATCCATCAGAAAAAAGAGAATAATTTATGAGAATAATGATAAAAACTGACAGGAACATTAAAAAATGGTCGGTTATTTTCTTCGAACTGAAACCATTTTAAAAATATTTTATGTAATCGTATTTCAACATTTGGTAAACTATAAATTATACCCTCGGTACATTATTTTTTGCTTGCTGTCAAATTTAAATATAATCGAACGTGGTTATCAGCAGCTAAGAGTATGGAAAGTAGTTAATAAATTCCTTCACGTGCACACTGTACAATGCCTTATCTAGTCTTAACTGATTTTGAACAACATTGATAAGGATAAAACAAATAAATAAGATGTACAAGTTCATTATTTAACTGCTCTTATTCAGGTGAATGTTTTTAATTTTTTGAAAAATCATGCGATACGTTAATATCAGGATAAAACAAAGGCTCACGAATTCTGCTGTCATTTAGCAATAGACGTTAGTATGCAACTAGGAACTCAAATTAAACCTCAGAATTAAAACAAAATTCTAGAAAATAATGTTGCGTTTTTCATGGGAAATGCGCAAAAAATACGATTATATCGCTCAAATTTATTGCTTGAATACACTTCCAAAACCCTTGAAGCGACACATTGGGCAGCTTCCGTTTACCCATTCTTTCTATCTCGCGCGAATGACAGATGATGCAAATGAGTAAAAATCAGTTATTCAGCTCTCCAACCTACCTCTTTTTATTCAGAAACACAAACTTAGCATTTCATACAATATATTTGACGAAGGTCGAACCAGGAAGATCGTAGCAGATGGTCCAGAAATTCTGCCTGCCGAAACAATTCCTACCGTGGAATCCAATTAAAAAAATAATTTCGCATTACATATTTTGGTTTTCTCCTATTAGGAATATGATACCCAGAATATATCCCCTTCTTTTTAAAGGAGCTTTGATCCTTGTTTTTCTTCTCCTGTTTTGCATTCTCTCCTCATCTTATAATATTTTATCCCCCTTCATGCTGTTCAAAATTAATCCCTTTTTTCCGTTTACTCAACATTCTCCCTCCTATCACAGCCTTTATATCCGAATTACTTCTAATATCATGTCTACATATATTCTCTGGGACTCAAATTTTTATGAATATCTTGTCTTTTTATGGATGGTAATCGGTCTTTGGGAGAATGGTTTCATTTACAGAATTTTCCATAGCGGCAAATTGAATAATTAATGCCGAAAAATTTGTATAAATATATTATAATTTTATATTCAATATCGAGAAAGTATGCCCCGCTACCATTGAAATTTTGACTCTCTCCATGGATCGCAACATTTTGGTAAACAGGATCTATGCTCCCACGCATTGATACTTTTGCAGAAATTACGTGGATATTTTGTTTTGGAGCAATAATCCGAAATTAATATCCACATGCGCACTAGAAATAGTGCTAATCTCTCCACCTTCCATGTTGGCCCTAAAATCTTTAGTAGTCCTTAAAGCTCTAGCATTTGAGGGCAAAAGTTAATGAAAAGTGCCATTTGGAAGTATAAATCATACGTAAATCACCTGGAGAAGAACCCAAAATCGTGCTCAAAAAGGCATGGATTTTTAAGACAGCTGATTCGGGAAATGGAATACCTGGTAAAAAGTGATTTGTCGTTATTATAGGCGCGCATGTGGTAACAGCAAAGCCTTTGATAGGAAAGTTTTAGAATCGCAAAGGAAGACATTTTCCCAAAGATATACATTAGAATTTCCTTAAATAGTCAGATATATATTCTTATAGTAATGTGAATTCAACCTCGACTGACTGACTCATTAGGTCAGAGCACACCAGTTCATGATGGAACAGCTTCTGCTTTTGTGTACCTGTAAACAACCGATGAGGGCGGGGTACTCTAGGAGGAAGATGTAGTGAGACTAGACATATTGGATTTATATTTACCCACCTGAGTCTCTGGGATCTGTCGAGTCGAGAACCTCTTGAGGAAAGAGTCTTCCCTCTTGAGCGGTGGTTTCTTCTGAATCGTCGACGAAATGGCTCCGGATAGCTGGACGGTGGTCCTCAGTTTCATCCACCGCTGGTTGCTCTTCGTCCTGTCGGACAAAGGCGCGCCGTTGTCACCCCCATCGAAATGGCAGCAGGCGTCGAGACGCATCACCGTTGACGGAGTCGGCGGGGGAGAGGGGGAGTTGAGAGGAGAAAAGATAACAAGAGTGTCGATGAGAGGTGAGAAGAGTCAGGTGGAAGAGACTGATGCCTATCATAAACAGTTCGGATGAAGACATATCTGCTTTTATACTAAAGAGTGCAATCAGTGAGTGTTCAAGAGTTGGATCGAGTGGGACGAAGGGCTCCGTTCCACACACGTCCTGAAACCACTTCAGTTACCAGGGCAACAACCGGAAGGCCTAGTCGTGCGCCGGTAACGACTTGCCTAACTTCTGAGGTGCGGACGCCACGGTATGATGGAACCAATGGAGCCGGATTTGAATGTAGAGTTGAAGGGGGGAGGAAATGTAATTCCGGCTCCGGGTCCGTTGTATCCTTGTCACGTTTCCTATCCCGGAGATGAAGCAGAACCTTCCTCGGTGTCCTGTGTCCCACCACGACCTACCGTCGTAGCCAGCCCACTTTAGAGTTGGAAGTTAGAAGGGAAAATTAAACGGATGATGGATTCTGTGGGTCTAGACTATACGTGAAATTCGTTGGAATCAATCCATCTAACTATTTAACTATATTTCAAAACGAATTAACGTCGGTTTTTTATACTCCTGTCTCGTAGGAATAATAAAAAAGATATGTTCATTATGCTTCGAGGGGTGCGGAAAAGTACGAAAATAAATTTAAAATACGTAGTTTATGGCGCTGAGAGCTTGAAGTTGTTCTTGTTGCATGTCATGATTGAAGAAGGGGTTCATTTTTACAAGTAAATGCGTACTCTCTACCTCCATTTTACCTGTAAGTCTCCACAATGGTATGCGGCGTGGTCATCAAATTTCCTGGCATTAGAATAATTGCTGGCCATAGCATTGGGTGTTATATTATTTTGGTAAGTCAGATTATTATACCGGATGTTTTCAGTAGTTGTGGTCATAATAGTGCGCGGGGTTAAAGGATTCTTTCTATCAGTTAATCCGTCATATAATTTCTCTAAGTACTTTAATTTTAATGCAGACTCAATTGACTTTTTAGTTGATTAATCTGCACGCTATATGTATCACTTTCACCCTAAATGCGGGGCTAAGATATTCCGCCTCAGCGTTGAACATAAACGATTTGAGTTCATCTGATATAAGTTGTGCTGTTTATATTCTGCGTGCTTACAGTGGCTCCCATCCTACTATACTCGGCAAAAGTATGCCAATTTCCGTTATTTCACAACGATTATTTACTAAACGGTCAGGTTTCCTTTGTATATTTTTTAATTACGAATATAGATACTAAAAAGGAGTGTTTCAAATACTTGACGCGGTATAATACTTTACAGAGTATGAACTTGGCAGTAACAATACTTGACGGAGTATGGACTTCGGTTCGCTTTAGTAAAAATACAAGCATACACTAAGGGATTGAAAATCAGGGCACGCTATCTCAGACATCATCGCATACGTTAATATTTCATATTAGATTTAAGAAGTTACTTCAATAAATTCATTGGTTTCAACACTGGGACACAAAATATCATAAGTGGCAAATTTTTGCTTATGCTAAATATATATAATTGCATTAGGTAGAGTGTATTACTTTTTAGATTTTTATACGAAGATTTATTTAATTTTTCACCTAGGACCATACTGAATTGAGAAGATTAGTTCATTGCGCTAAGGTTTTTTTTTATTTAAATTGTTTTGCCTAATCCCATAATTTTTGTTAGATTTAATATACAATTTAATTCAAAAATTAAACACCATATGCTAGTAAATAAATACATATATATTCCTATCATGCACCTTAACCTCTTACGCATTAAAAAAAACTTCAAAGAAGGTTGGCCATCATTTGCGCCTGCTCTATTTCCATCGTTGTGAAGAAGTTCATCAAATTTAAGCATTTTAGCATGTATTTCTTATCCTTGCCAATTCCTGCATTCAATTCCAACGACAGGGGGCATAAACATACGCCGATCTACTAATAACCTGAAAACGGAAGCCCATCAAGCAATATCTTTATCTATTAAGATGTAAATCTACCGAAATTTCCAGGAGATTCAGGAATACTATTTCTATAACGAGAATAAACAGAATTTATGCGCCCAACGAATCAATTGGAATAGATTTTTCATGTTAATGTTGAGGCTTATCGATACTCAGCGTCTTTAGGGCGATGGACACTTTTAAGCTACTATTTCAGATATTAATATGAGAGGAAATTATTAATGCACGGAGAATTCATATAAAACCAATTATTAACAATGCATAAATTTGAAAGATGGTACAGAAAAAAAATGTTGCAAAACTGTTGTGTTGTTGTTGCATTTATAAATGATGTTATTGAGTTTATCATCATCTCCAAGTCAGGCTGCCTATCCATTTTCTCCTTCATATTTTTTTCATTTGCAATGCTATTCCAGGAGCCTATCATCCATCCAATTTACGGCTTTCTTCAAACATAGCAACTGTCTATCTTTTACCCCTCTGTCTAAAACAACGTCTTTAGTTATTATTACTACCCAATTATTTATTCCAATCTCTATAGTGTATAGTACAAGGGTTCACTGGAAAGAATACCAATTCTAGAAATAAAAAATACTTGGTAGTTTTTGCATATGATAATACATTTCCGACGGTGCCAACTTTATTTGTCCTTTGGCAAAAACGTTGGAGAACTGTAAACATATAAAACGCCGTAGACGCATTCAAGGAATGTTCAATAAAGCGAGTTGCAATAATTCCTTGATTTGCAGAATCTACCGTGAAATATAACTTAGTTTTTATATCATAACTTTGGACGTCTTGTGAACGCGGTATAAGTTTCAATAATTATACTCCAGTTTTTGCATCAGTGGCAGCCGTTTTCAATTTGAAACGCTCAGTTCATCTGCAGTACCGATAGAAGTAACACACGTCACTGAAATCAAACTTTCCTGAAAAACCTTCAGCTGTAAACTGTGAAATACTGACAAAGACTTATGCAAAGTACATATATTTTTATTATAGTCCGGACAGAAAGTGATGCGAAATGGTAAAGAAGGGTGACAATTAATTTCAAAGAAAGAGGACCCGTGTCACGAACCACTCCGCTTCGGGAAGTAAATATTAACGCTACTAAGAGAATATGATCAAATAACATTCACAACTGTAACTTAAATATTGTATTTTTTATTAGGTTCCATATGCACTTTGAGTAACCGTAAAAATGCTGGAGAAATGTTTGTGCGGGGTGGGTTCCATGGAATCCACCGAAAAATCGCGAGTGACTCGCGAAAACCAACTGTAAGATGCATTCCTTATCCTGTCCCAAGTTATATTTTTCTCCTCCTCTATACGTTGAAACAGCGTGCCAAGAAATGTTCATCATTCTAGGCAGGCGTAGGCGAACTGAACATCTTTCATATTGCAACGGCTGATACTGACGCAACATTGGAATTAATCAATGAAACGTGCGCGAATATATATATATATATATATATATATATATATATATATATATATATATATATATATATATATATGTATATATATGTATATATGGTTTTATATATATATATATACATTTGTATATATATATATATATATATATATATATATATATATATATATATATGTATATATATGTATATATGGTTTTATATATATATACATTTGTATATATATATATATATATATAACCATAAACACAGTGATCAACCCGAAGGTCGGTTTGGTAGGAGACGGTCACCCAGTACTAAGCCCACCACAAAAGTTCATTGACTGCCAAAGCGGGCAAGTATAAACCGTCCCGGTGAGTGAAGTCCCACCTTTACCGGTCACTGTACATAAGAAACGCATGGCATTGAAGAAAGAAACATGGCTGAGGTGGAAGTGCGGTTTGCGAGAAAGTGAAACTTAAAACTAGGAATAAAATATGAATTCTTAATCTAACAAGAAAGGAAAGCCGACAGGGAACGGCTTTTTACAAAAAAGAAAAAAAAAGGACGTCACTAACAGCACTAACTGCCCACCGGCACACTCTGAGCATAGAGCGGTACAAAATGGAAGCGGAGGCGAGGGTCGCCCATTTCCCACAGCGGGAAATTACACTTGGGCTTGAGGAAGCGGGTGACAGCAAGACCGTGAAGCGGATAAAATAATACTAAAATAACTTGGAGGACGGAGGAAGAGATCCGTCCGGCCGAAAGGGGCTTAAGACAATGAAGAAAATTTAAAATTAAAAGACAGAGTAAAGACTCATAGGCGAGTAATATCTTTAGGCAGTGTATAAGTGTGTTTCTCTCCGGGATCATAGTCCCATATGGTTTGTAGCAGCGGATTTCCAGACGGTGCGAGGCGGGATTTGAAAGACGCGACTTGCGAGCGAATAAATTCCGCGACGGATGGGAGTTTATTGTACGGCGTGTGAAATTCACAATCAGGGTAGGGGGGCCAGTTTCTTTCTGTGTACCGGCTAAGGTTTCTCAGGAAGATGTGGTACCCAAAAGATCACACAGATATGGTGGAGCTGAGAGTATCTTGATAGGTGTGCTTATCCGGGAAATAGGAATCAGAGGGGATCGAACCCGGGCCTTCCGATCAGTAATTCAACGCTCAAACCCTGGACCACCGCGCCCCACCACACACATACATTCATATACACACTCATGAAAACACACACACACACACACACACACACACACACACACACACACACACACACACACACACACACACACACACACATATACATATTGAAAAATAAAAATATAACAAAATCAAAATTTTCTGTGCTACATTATGTCATGACGACTTTTAACTGAGCAATTTTCGTATCATTGAGTGGAGAATCACCAAGTATCTTTTATTTAAATTTTCCCTCATAATAAAATCTCAAAATATTTTAATGTTATATTCCCTCATACACTTGTCGCAAAAACGTTCTTAGTTCCATACTTAGCTACGCATCAGATTTAAGTCGTCGCAAATCATTTATTCAAGTCATAAACTTGCGTTCATTCCATCAATTTCCTTGTTTTTAGAAGTGTTCATTTTGACAACGTAATTGTCACCGAATTTCGCTACTACTACGCCCATTTTCCTCCAATGTAAAATGCAAATGCGTGAACTTTGCTACTAGCTCGAGTTTACTCCATTATACTTTCATTATTGCTAGCCTTCCTACGTCTGGGAAATTTCATTGGTTTGTTTTCACTTTGATTTACCTGCCCTATTTCTAGCCATTGAATATAAAGCCTTCAACTTAAACATCTGGCTTATATAAATTTATTCGTAAACATCATCCGTCATTAATTGCAAGTAAAATTTATTTATTTTTTATTTATTTATTAATTTTTCATTCGCCCGAAAACGACACTTCGACCTTTATATCGGACTTTGAACATAGATATAACAATTTCACAACTACATACACCCAAGCCTTAGGTGTAGGAGAAATCACCTGAGCGGGAATCGAACCCGTGACCTCTAGGTTGGCAGACGAGGACGTTACGCCGTCCCCACCCTGGTTGGAATATATGACACGGGAGCCCCTCAGAATTCCACATAACTAGGAGACGACCATGAACACGAGCCTCAATCAACTTGCTACCCTCTTCTATTCAATCAAGGTCTTTGTCATACTCGTGGTAACCTTTCTCCGGTATGCAAGGAGAGAAACCCTGCCGATAGCAGAATATACCCGCTGGTAGCCGAAAATGCCTGAAGTATACGACTTGTGAGATCTCCATTTTTATCGTATCGTTTCCAATGATTTACATTTTTCGCTGTTATCGGTATTTCTTCGTATATCGCTAGTGGTAACTTCGTATATACTTAAGTCCTTTACTTTAAAGAACCTCCTCCATCGTTTTTCTAAATAGGAAATATTCTTCCTTCGTAATCACTATCATACGCAATATCACTTCGAACGGCACCGACTTGGAATTCCATTTCATATGAGTGCAGCAGGGGATGGTGTTTGCGAGCCTACGGATTCTCCTTTGACTTCTAGGTATGCCCCCCATGCCTCTTACCTGATACCCATTAACTCCTTATCATGGTCAAAATTAAAAATCATATTTGAAGAGGACATCCAATTGAATTACCTCTAAACTGAAAAAATATAAAATTATTTCCATAGATACAGGATTAACTTTGTTTAACTTGTTGTTACAGAGATATGTTGAAATATTAACATGATTAATGCACGCGCCTAATGCAGAGGTGTCGACGTTCACCATTTTTTAGCAGAAAATGTTGTTTTCCGAAAATTCATACATGAAACGCTAACTACTTGTGCCACATTTTATGATTTTTCAATGAATTATATCTGTGAACAGGAATACGCAAAATCAAATCGTGCATCATCTACTCTTTCTATGGTCTAGCGTCACTGCGAGACTACGGAAAGAGCAGATGCGAGTCGTAGTTTTAGATGCCTGTAGTAAAAGTAAGTTGCAATATACATACAGCCTAAGTCCTTAATTAAAAGATATATAGTATTGTGAGGCCATTAATACCAATCGCTGTAGTTTTTTCTAAGGGAATTACGATAGATAACCATAAATAAACACTTCTACGTAATAAATATTTCTAATAAAAAACGTGGAAATTATTTTGATTTAAAAAGTACTAGATTTTAATCAAGATGTTACTAATTTGAACTTCGTAGTTTCATGCTTGACTTTGTGGAACTTATCCATCAAGGAAGGAAAAAAACAGCTATGCTAATTCCACAAACTTAAGTGAATCAGCATAACTGTTTCTCTCTTTTTGTTACTAATTTAGTCCGAGTGTTTTTGGGCTCATTAACATTGTCTGCGTAATAAGAAAATTAGTTTAAGGCATAAAAATAAGGATATTAAATACGAGCGTTCGCATATATTTAAGAAATACTAGATAGAATAATAATAAAAATAGCCATTTTTTTGAAGTAACGTCAAAATGATAATCGTTATACACTTGCAGCAAGTAATTCGTCGCAACTTTTTAAAGAACCTTTCTGTTCAGTTTCGAGAGTTCTTTCAAATTTCAAAAACGTTTTCCCATCCTGGATGATGTGGAACAATAATGTTCCGTCGCCGAATTCCGGTGACACGCGTCCACATTTAGATTTTGGCCAGCCTTTTCCATTACAAACTCACTTTAAGTCAACCCATCTATCGCCCCTTTTAAGCTCCGCAGTTCAAAATTCTTTCACCATGGACTTAAGTGAAAGCCATTTGATTCCCACTTTCTTGTAGAGCACAAGAAATGTTTTTCTGCTGGCTTAGGGTTTCTATGGCTAGCACTTATTATAACTGCAAAATGGAAAAAAAACATTTCTGCGCGGAATAATAATAGCGGTCGCAATTTTTATTCCCCTCCTGTTTATTTCCAAGGAGAAATTCTTCGCTAAGGAATAGTCAAACGCATATGCTTTATCGGTTTTCATTATGCTCTCCTCAAATGTTGACTATAATTTCTGTCATTCTCATATTGTTTTTTCTTCAAGTTCGATTGGAAACATCGAGTGCTTAAAAACTAATTGACTGTTTATAAAAAAATCTTGATTCCCTATTGACCTTTCTCCAGGGTTTTTAGTGCAGTTACGCGCCACTAAGCGGTGAAGTGATTCTAAAAAGTAGAAGCTATATATGTATATAGGTGCTGCCTTTTGCAGCGTCCAAACGAAAGTTATTACACGTTTGAGAGATTTAAGACTCGTGAATGCACACTTTTAAGTCATGGCTCCTTTTCAAGAAAACTGTACAAATGAACCAACGGTAGGTGTTGGAAGAACAAGTGGCATTTACTGTTAGTTTACATAAATATTTTGTTTTTTAAGATAAGAAAATATTGATTTTAAAGGTATTAATACCTAATTCAACCATTCATCAGGACAAACTGTATATTGAACAATTTTTGTAGCACCTTGCAGACAAGCAATTATTCAATCACCTTTCACTAAAAGAGCTGAGGAGAAAGAAGGAGAGAAATTCCTTCCTTGTTCTAATCACTAAAATACCGGACGGCTCTTTTTAGTTTCCACCGGAGGAGTAAGATAATTGTTATAATTCCTGTTGTCCATCAATTTTCGGAGAAAATTAGTTTCGCGGGAGGAAATTCATTGGTAGTTTTGTTAAAACTTTTTCCCACACACGTAATATGTATATTAATACCTAATGGCATAACAGTGTTAATTCCAATTGAATGAGTAAGTGAAGTTATTGATTAAATCATGCTAAAAAGTTTATTTACAAAGTCCAAAAACCTTGTTCAGCTATCACCAAACTGAGATCTCTTTCGGTTAAATGCCAAGTTGTTGACATAATATATGTTTGGTTATCAAAACTTAATGAAAGTTAATTCACAGTCGAAAATATTATTAAACTCTGATCCTTTTATCGACCAAATGCAACAAAAAAATTAGGTAATTAGCTCAGGGGCGGATGGTAACTTTGCTGTACCCTATAGGCATTGTAGTATGATGTATCGCTAGGTAGCCTCACAGTTAGGTCCAACTGTGTACATTTTCTTTTTAAAAAGCTTTCTGATTTTGTGCGTTTTCTTTCAATTATTTGATAGCAAACAATATGTGAATGACACTTTCATTTAGCCTACTTTCTATAACAAAATTAACTAAATTATTGGATACGCTCAGTAATTTTAAATGTATCAAGGGTACCGAAGAAACAATAGCGATAAATTTTAAATTAAAAGTAAACATTTAGTTTTATATAGAATTTTCTCCTTAGTTTAATCCAGGGGAGCTTATTGATTATTCAGCGTTTATTTAAAACGATTCATGGAATACGGAAACTAAAATAAACATAACTGTGACTAAATATGGGAAGTATATGAGAAAGGAATTAGAACTTGATCAAACATTCTGGCGCTAATATATATCATGTTAACATCATTTAGTTGTTAAAATATAATTTTTTAAAGTTTAATTCGACTCAAGTAGTTATAAATAAATTGAGGCATTATTTTTATAGAAGTGAGCATCCAAAAGTAATACAAACGTTACCCAAAATGTCCCCAAATATTCTACTAACATGGTTCTTGCTGAGTAATTTAAATTGTGTGCTTGTATTTCAGTGATATTGTTTTAAAATTTCAAGATATCAGGATACGTAAAGTTTTATACATATAAATAGTAACAAGGATATTTTCACGCTTCTTTGTTATGGAGAGATTGTTGCTGGAAGAAAATAGTATTATTACTCCAGTCAACCAGAATACCATTAAATCTATCAGTGAAAATAATATTGAATATTTAAGTATGTGATGTTCAGAATAAAATATAATCGTTTGATTCAAGTGAAATAAAATAAGTAAGCCCATCTGTAACTCGAATTAAAGTAACTAAAACTCGTAGAAAGATGTTTATTTCTTTTATCACGATCACATTCAAAACCTTTCGCCATTCTAATGCATTGACGTATGACCGAGATCAATTATCGCCTATTATCGGGGAGAGCAAAAGGAATATTCGTTCTTCTAATTTGGACCTCATTTCAATTGAATGGAAGTGGAAAACGAAACGCAAAAAATAAGGAAGTATCGAAAATAGTAAAATAGTTTGTAATACGAAATATATTTACGAAAAGAAATGTAATTGATTTAGAATACAGATATATAAGGAAAATGTTATAATCAAGCAATGAAATTTAAGAAAGTGCCATATATTTTCGAATTACTTGAGAAAAAAGGAACGTTTTAGGAATTTACTCCCTTCGGAGAAGGGATAACTACAAAGAAAAAATGTGTACAAGTTTAAAATACAATGCACGACTTAAATAAAATATCCCTTAGCATTCCAGTAACTAGTTTTGCAAGGTTTGGCATTTAGGTTATGCGTATCTAGAGGGTACATGGCAAACTAACTCAAGACGACCAATTGGATGCAAAATAATTGAAATTAAACTAAGATCTAATGTTTTTAAACAAATAATACCAGAGCTAAGAGTAATAAGAAATAATATAATGTATAAAATACAAAAATGTAATTAAAAATGCGGATAAATGGTTTTAATTGCTTTGTATCGCATGGAAATCAGCTGATTGGAACTGAAACAGCACATATAGAAGACATTTATATTGCACGCTATTTTGATTTTAGATTATTTTATGTCTCAGTAGTGATGTGAATATTTTGAAAATGATTTAAATATTATTTTGCAAGCCTAAGAGATTTAATTTTTCAAACAAAGATTCTAAATTTTTCATAGAGAGCCTAAAGATTTTGTGTAACTTTTACATAGGGAATTAGAAATTATCTTAGATTTATATTCAAGCATTAAAAAAATAATAACATTTCTAAGTTAGCGGATGATGTTAAATCGGAAACTTTTACCGGTAGTTTATACTTGAAAACTAAATATTACGGCCACAATATAATATTACAGCTTTGAAGTTTGGTTTAAATAACTTTTCGAGACATTCCCAAGTAATAGATAACATTCACATTATTGCATCAAGTGGCATGAAATAATTATTTACCATCTTAGTGTGTAAATATATTCTACAGTACATTTTCAGTTAAGATAAATGTAAAAAGAGTTCTAGTATGAAATAAAACATTCAACATTAAAAAAAAACATCATTCTCACTAGATTATTTGTAGAAAAACAATATTTCTAAGAAAAATATTGAAATAACAATGTGCTTATTAATGATTCATATGAAAGTTTAAAATAAAATGACATATCATTTTATATGCACACGTTCATGATGAGTGTTTACAAGAAATATTTTATACATATATAGAGCATTTCAGGTGGATCAATGCATTAAGTAAATCTAATCTATTAACCACATTAATATTTTATCTATATTTCAATTATTCTAAGAAAACACTAATAAATACTAGGCACATTAAATGTTTAAATTCTCTCTATAACTAAAAATGTAAGCATTTATTACATTTGTTGTTCAGTATTCCTGATTAAACATTGGGAAAACAGTGGAAATGTATACTTATATCAAATGCAACTTTGAGAAAAGTAGATAAATTCAACAAGCTAGATCACTAAAAAGAATAACAGGAAAGCGTGGGTAACATTATTCAAGGCATTTGGAATAATCACAAACATATTAGCGAGCAGATACGGGGTCGACTGATGCTAACACCGAACACTCCAGGCCATCTGGAGAAGCTTATTGTCCGTAAAGGTTATTGAATTTCGTTCCAAAAAGAGCGCACGGATATATAAAAAGGTTAGGCCCGAGTAGACAAAATGCTTTACCAATACAGCTTTAGTATCAGTCAAAACAGGACAACACGCAAAGGTTTCAAAAGATTGCTAGAGACACATAAGAGGGAAGACATATCTACATTCCATTACAATAGAAGACTAGAGTGTACCAAGTGCAAAATGCAATAGGGCAGGTACGTACTTGAGTGATGTGGAGAGACACTGATACGTGTTATTTGTTAATGTTTCTAATATATGCTCCAACAATGCATTCCCAAACGCATACGGACAGACACGCACACACACAAATATACACATAAGAAACAAAAGGAACACGAGCACCAGAGTTTCCATCAAAGGGTTTTCCACGTGACGATAAAATAAAACACGACGAAGTATGGGGGTTAATGGTCAAACAAGAAGAGGAGAAAAAGCAGCAAACAGACTTGTGAGTATTATTAAGAGAGGCGAGAAGGAGAGAGAGAGAGCCATTTAAAAGGACGAGTGACACCGTTAAAAAAAGGTACAGCAAGACGATCATTAAGAGCAGCCTTATAACAGGACGTGAGGACATTGAGGCAGAGCGACAAAAATACAGATAAATAAATAAATAAATAAATAAATAAATATATATATATATATATATATAGTTATTTATGGTGAAGAGAAATCTAGTGGAGGAATACGGAGAGAAAGAGAAACGGAGAACCATTAGAGTGAGGAAACAGATAGGAACAACAGAGAAAGTGGGACGAGAGAAGAACGAATAATACGGTTAATAGATATCTTTTTTTAAAAGGTGAATATATATATATATATATATATATATATATATATATATATATATATATATATACACATATATATGTCCGCGTGGTGGTTTTTAAGAGTCAAAGCTGTTATCAACTGAGTACCTCTTTATCTTCCTCAGGTGAGAGTACAGGGCCATGACGGCCCTGACATTGGTCCAGTGCTGCTCTCCAATGCTTTTAGACCTACTCCCGATGTTCCTGCGTGTCCCCCCTTCCGCACCACCCGATTCTTCCCCATCCCCCCCTCCCGCAGCGGCCTCTGAGGCCTCCCCCGCGACATCATCACCTTCTCCTCCTCCGGTGCCCCTTTCCTCCCCGTCCTTTCCCTCAGCCTCGTCTACCACCACCCTCTCCTCCAACACTATCTCCTCCAAATCGCCTCCCTTGCGGTCGTCACTAAAAAAATGAAGGGCGGAAGAAATGGGGGGCGGGGGTGGTTGAGGGAGGTGGAGGGTGGGGGAAAAAAGAGGAGACATTATTTCATGCTCGATATAGCAATTGGGATATTTTTCTCTTCTTCTCGCTTCTTCAAAAAATAAACACCAGAAAAAAATGTCTTCGACCGTGATCTGGGGTCTGGTGTGATGGCGGTTGGTGAAAAATTTCAAAAGGGATTGAATAAAAAATCGGTGCTTTCCTCGTTGACAAAAATTGCAATATCCAAAAAGAACAAAAAGTTTTGGAAGGATTGTCTGGGAAAAGTGGGAGATTCCTCAACATTTCTGAAAACTGTGTTAATAATTGAGAGAAAAACGATCTTGATGTTTGTGGTTTGATATCCTTTGAGAGTTGAACTTTTTGTTTTCCTTAATTTAGATCAAATGTTGTAGGTAAATTTTCACAATAATTTCAAAAATCAACTTGTACTGTCATGATGCCAAATCTGTTTTTTATCCGGATTGCAAGAGAGGGCTGAAAGCATGTCACAATAAATAAACTTAAAGAGGGTTGCTCATCCTCAAATTAACAATTACTATATGCAAATCATGTCTATAACCACCGCAGTATTATATTTACGTATTTTGAGTGGGTCGTCAAGATTTCCTTGTCTCTTTTCAAAACAATTTTGAATGCAGCAGGGAAGAATAGGAAGGAACTTATAGCTCTTCAGGAAAAACATGATACATGCTTAAAAATCCAGCAAACTTGAAATTTTACTAAATAGATCCATAATTTTGTGTTGTTAATTTAAAGATTTTTGATTGCTGCTCTAGCTATTGTTGATCTTTCAGTTTTGGGCTACGAGAAGAAATTATCCATCGCCATGTCAATGTTGAATATGGGAAGGTATCTGTAAACATTTGTATCTTTAAACATCTATTTAAGGTTGGGTTCATCACGAATTATGAACGCAATCAAAGAAATTAAGAACCGATTGCATATGCGAGCAGGTTTTCTGGAGACATAACTGTTGAAAACGTACTCATAAACTCTGGAAATGAGAATTTCCTTCCTATTATTTAGTTGAGATTAGTTTTAGGGTAACCAGTGTCAAAATCTAGCGGAAGAAATCTTAACGACAGTCCAGCAATTTTTTATTAAGTCCTTTGCAACCATTGATTTCCATGGCAACTCATTGGGTGGTTAAATAACGTCAATTTACTGACTACGTACCCAGCTCTCGCAGCTTATGGCAACCACTGGTAACTCATCAACGCGTACAAAAAATAAGCGCAGGTAATAACATGTAATTGCTAATCCTATTCCTCACAGTCACATTTGCCTGGAGCACGTATCCAGGCGGTCAAGCGCATATTTAAACGCAAAATAACGCCATAATATTATTTATATTTATTTCATAGCCTAAATATTCAAAATATGCTCAAGTACTCTATGATGATTTGCAATATGGGGAATGAATAAAGATAATATAGCACATAAAGGTAATAAATGAATACATACTGGCCTCGGAATCCATTGCTCGAACCGAAATACCGCTCCCAAGTGTCGGAAACATTCGCATTATAATCCTCGGAATGCACATATTCGGAAGTTCTCACCTTCTCGTACTTTGATGACCCATTATTCTTAAATCTATACCAGTGTTTCACGTCAACGTAGTTTATTAAGCTAACCATAGCTACTACTTAGCAAAACTGTTCCTTTTTTTTCAAGTTACGCTCGCAAGTTTCCGGAAATCTCAATAAGCATAACACATTTCTGTGCAGCGGACGACTAACTGGTGAGACGAGAAACATACCATATTGCCTCGCTTCTTTCCCTCAGAGATAATGTGTTTCCTTATGTTGTACAAAAGCAAAACCGGTTCTTCGTCTTACTTATTCCTTGGAGCGTGTCGTATGCTTTGTTGATAAGGGAGCGAAGCTAGGCCAAAAGTAATCACCTGCTGGTGATTAGTGGCTATTGAGAAATCCATCCCGAGTGTAGGTTCTGAATGAATAGTGAACTAGACAGGCTATCTAGTCTAGGTTGAACTGTATTACAGTAGGGAATATGAAGGTAAACGCTAGTGGTAAAATTTTGACACATTACTCTGAATTTAAGTCGCTGTTCCGAACAATTGCTACTTTTCTGTTTATAGATATACACCTATCATATGCTTGTGACATTATTCGTGCCAGTCTAACCCGCTTGAGAATGTGCTTTGAAAAACAATTTCTGCTCATTTGAATAAAAATACTATTTAATGGAAGAAACATAGGCATAAATAAGCAACAAGGTGCATCGGAGGCATAAAGTGTAGATTTATGAAAAAGCTATTTGAATTTGGTTAACTATATTACTTGCAATTGTCAGTAGGTGAAAAGCGCATGCTTTTTACTGTATTCAAGAGGATCACTGCAAAAATTAAATATTTTTCATATTCTAGCGTAATGTTAATCAATGGAAATCGTCTAAATCACAATATAATTATTGCAAACATTTCAAAATTAATTATGTGCATGGTAGGCATTTAAGTACAAAGCAAAGGAAAACTATCATTGATATGACTTACAACTGTGTACCGTACTCAATTTGTACCAGTTACCTATTTAAAAGGTAAAGGTATACATTGACTTTTATACCCGTTAACGATTTTTTGCTGGAATTTATATAATAAATTTACAATTTTAATATGCCAATAAGAGAATGATTATACGGTTATTTTTCGAAGGGTGAGCTTATTATGGAACAAAAGTTGATGAAGATATAAATTTTTCATAGAACCCTACATATTTGACGAATGGGATTACGGTGTAATCCAATATCTATTTGATTAATTATGTAATGGGGATGATGTTTCTTTTCTCTATGAAGTATATTATTTTTTATTACACATAATTTGACAGGGGATCACGATATTAGAATATCTTCCGAGTTTGGAAATTATTATTTAGAGCTGCGTTGGAACATTTTGCACTCAGGAGTTAATCCATTAGCACATAGTCAGCTGCGAGCAACTGTCAGTATAGTAATATGTCTTGCGTTTGCCAGCTCTACTATGAAAGCTAAAAAATCTAAAACTCGAGTTACCGACAATCACAAAAAAATACTGCAAGGGACATTTAAACATATAATGACGATCAATGCGAGGGAACTACATGTGTTTCATACCATGAGACTTTCCAGCAAGCTAAATACACACTCCTAAATTTCGTACACTATTGAATGAGAAATCTAACATTAAATTTTATTTGAATTAAATAGCTGATTTTTCAGTCCATTTCTCCTAAACATAATTTTTTCATAAATACATTTTGACTGAAAAATTTTATTTTGAAGATAACAATTTGTTTATTTTAGTTTCCTCATTATAGTAGATATTAAATTGTATTGAAAATCCTATAATATCTTTTAATTATGATTTTTATATCCAGCGGATCTGATGGAATTAGACAATAGAAACCAATTGCATTAAAAGACCTATACTACCGCTGCTGATAAGTTCAAAATTTTATTCTTAGTATCCGCCTAAGAAGAGCTAGCGAAGCCTACGTGTACATTATGAATGACCTAATGACATGAATTTAACCAGGAAAAGATTTCCATTTAAAGTAGCAGAGGGAGATGGTGCACAATTTTATTCCACCTTGTTCCAAAGATATCTCCCTGTGGGGAACTCAATAAACTAGTCACCCAGGCTAAATATTGCCCGTAAGAATTATGCAGACGCCGCGTTTGCATAGGATATTTATAGGATTTTAGGATTAAAATAAAGCGTTGTGAAGAAAAAACAAGAGTACCTATTCTAGTTTCACGTCCAAATTTCTCAAAAAAAGTTGAACAAAGGTTCCTCTTATCAATCAGTTGAAGTCCAAATTCTAGTCATTCTTTAACTCTTTTGAAATTATAAACTGTTCTACATTTATCTGGAGCGGGAATATGATTATGCAAAATGCACAACTTGACAAATGTGTTTTTTATGAAAGGGAAATAATAATTCTTTACGGCAATTGTACCTCTTGAAAGCTATATCATTAATAAGTCTCCAGCGAGTCATTTACCGACAAGTACCGACCTATAGGCTACCGTCACCTTTTCAGAGAGAGGTAAAGCGTGGGTACTTAAAAGGAATTTCGTAATTACGAATATGATTGATTAAAATATTATACAACTGATTTTTTCTGCTTAACGGCTAAAATACGATTTATTTTGAAAATATAATAAAAAAATGGAAAGGGCAGGTACCTGCAATACAAAAGCACTGTTCTCATGGTCAAAATATAATTTACCTTTTACCATCATGGGCGTGACCATCCTGTAATTATTTTATCTTGAAATGTTTTTCTCCTCTGCCATTGTATTAACCAGCTTCTCGTTGGCAAGTTCATACGAACGCGATTTCCGTGGAAAGACTGAGTTGAAATTAACACTCCTGTACAATGGAGTCGGTAACACTTCAAATAGTGTAAAATACAGCATACATGGCGATTTAATTTTACGAGCAACTTTTACATTACATGCCTTAATAAGGACGACAGTTTGCAGCAAACAAACAGATGAGAGTATCTCTACTTTCTGGCAACGACGCCATGAAGCAGACGTGACACATAAGCTTAATTCAAATTGGATTGTGGCTATCTTTTTTGTCTTTCTTGATAAAGAAGGCAAAAATATCCTCAACTTTTGATGTAGTCCCTTCATGAATCAGTTTTAATGGCGGTATACCACTTTTCCACTTTTAATGTGACAGCAATGAGATGCGTCTAAAAATGTTTTGAATCTTTCAGTCGTGGGAAATTTCAGTTGTTGACCTTAACTTACTAGAGTTTAGCTTTTTTTAATGTCCTTATACGTGCAACCGTTAAAAAAAATTAAGTTTCATCGAACCTGAATTGAAAACTTGAAAAATACGCCGTCATTAACGCAAAGATAGGAGTATTTTGGCTATCTATACTTATCCAGGGATAATTTTTGTAAAACTATCAGTATACATTTATTCCATTTCCCTGCTTGAAGGAACATTTTCCTGCAGTTAAAATTATATATCTGTTATC
Source organism: Hetaerina americana (assembly GCF_022747635.1). NCBI lineage: Eukaryota > Metazoa > Arthropoda > Insecta > Odonata > Calopterygidae > Hetaerina > Hetaerina americana. Next base: position 1,113,783 of record NW_027287405.1, on the reverse strand, counting down.
TTGTCAGGGAGAAGTTTTACATAGATGGCTATAATTTGCTACTTTCATTTCGCGTTCAGGAGATATTCTTATCATAATTAACGTCACTTAAGTGTTTTTAGTTCACTATACTGAATGTATGCCTTACATGATAATTTTTCTTGTTTACTTGCAACCGAGTTTTCAGTTAAATAATAAATACAAAGGTTCATAAATAAAGTTATAACGCATACCGTATGACATTTGAATTTAATAACACGAAATATTTCTGCAAAAAACACAGTTATCAACCAAAAGGTTGGATGGATAGGTGAGGGTAGAGCTCACCTCTAGTACTAATCCCAATGGCGTGTGAAATCCACACATCAGGGTAGCAGGACCTCTTCCTTTTCCCTGTGCCACTTATGGTTTCCCAGAAAGTTCTAGTATCCGAAAAATCACTCAACATGTGTAAAGCTAAGGGTACCCAAAGGCGTCCCAAGGATTTAACATGGGCTCTCCAGTGAGTAGTTCAATGCTTTAACCACTGGACTACCACGTCCACCCCACAAGTCTGTAAACGTTTGGAAATTCTAATACTAAAATTATTATCTGAAAAAATAGGCCTTAATATGACGTATTACTTTTAAAATATTGGGTGATATCACATCGTTATCTTCAAAATATATGACAACTGAGATCAAATTAATGATGAGAAGATATTAAATACATATTCGCATTTGCCTTAGGAGCTTCCTTAGCAGTTTTTCATTTTCGGTGCTAAATTTATTTCTAATACATTAGGGCTCGCAATATAGATTAAATTTAAAATAGTGCAGGTGATTTAATTTATTAAAATGAAATCACCTATACCGACACAAACAAAAATCAGCTAAAGGGAATATTCACTTAAATCTGAAAAATATATTTTGGTAAAATGAAAGGCAACAATTCCAAAAAATGTCTTTAATTTTAACTTGATTTCCACATTAATTCGGGATTATGTTTGGCCTCATCATTTTTGCCTTCTATCAAAGTGGACGTGTTCAGTTTTTTCATTATTTGGCAGCTTACCATTTTCGCCCAGACCCTTGGTTTGATCTGTAACCAAGGCTTCGGGCTAGTGTGTTTATCCCATTTTGAAATCTCAATTCCTTAGAATAATGATGGGGTAGTTTTTGTGCGCGAAACCTATCCTAAAAATGGTATCCTACGTGGCCAATCAAAATGTTTAATATCTAATGTACCATGAAATTTGAAGCCAGCAAAAATATCTTGTCTTATAATTGATATTTTACAAATACTTTTGACGTCAATATCGAGAGATGTGAAAAGGATATGGTCTGAAAAGTTTCCGACCTCAGAACATTTCAGAAAAAAGGCCTTGTATCTTTGTTAGGTCAGAAACGTTTCAGACCACCCTCAAATATATAACGCGTGAAATGGCCGCTCACAGGCTGTTCTCTACCATAGTCCTCTACTTGTTGATATTTCCTGACTTAGACTTTCCGGCTAACCGCGCAATTCATTGCTGCGAACGTTTAATGCTTACTGTTATCTCATATCTGGCATGTTCACTTACAAAAAACTTAGTGCAAATTTCGTATTTTTCTGTGCCCGAAACTGAATCTGGTTGAAATCTGGTTATATATATAGATGCTTTCGTCGAAGTAACACGGAAGTGTTGAATAATAAATCGGACAGCAACAAACAATATAGAAACACATAAAAAGATCACTTTTACGTTATTTCTTGATCATTTCGACGGAATTATTCTCCGTCTCCATTGGAAGATATAGAAGTCCTCTTCTCTTCCGATGACTGCGGAGCAGAATTCCGTCGAAATGATCAAGATATAACATGTGAGTGATCTTTTTATGCGTTTCTATATTGTTTGTTGCTGTCCAATTTATTATATATATATATATATATATATACATAAATAACTAATGTGAAAGTCTCACGGGTGTAAATAATAATGTATATGGTGGTATCACGAGTATTCCTTGAGAAAGGTGACTTGACCACCGAAAATTCGAAAATGTGTGAGTTTCTTTTCTTTTTTGTATGTTTCTGTGTTTTTGTTCACTAGAGCTAACACAATGTAAATTATATATATATATATATATATATATATATATATATATATATATATATAAAATTAACACAATAAATACGTATATAATATATGTAAGCACGGAAGACACTGGAACAAAAGATCAGCCGTAACATCGCATGTTGACTACGAATATCGACGAGATTGCCCTTAATTGCTGGAAAGTCGCTTTAAATAGAGTTTATTGAATATTGTTATAATTAGAAAAAGAAAAACTCTCAAAGACAATTTAGTTGAAATAACAGAGTAAATATTAAAATATCTTCACCTATCGTCACTACATCCATGGCAATGGATGTGCTAATTCAGGAACTATTATAAAAAGGCAGAGAAAACTCGAATGGCCATGGAATTGAGGTCATGAATCTGTGTATTTGTTCGATACCTACAGTTAAGCAAATCGACTACTCCTTGCTACGAGGGGCATAGAATTGTAATTACCTGAGCCCGGGGCTCTTGTCGGAGGACTTTTTTCCCCCTCCGTCTCCTTTGCGGCCCCCCTCCTCCGCCTCCTCCCCCCGCCTGCCCTCCCTCGGCGCGTGCGGGAGAGTCGTCGGCGGGGGCGGTCGCTTCCCGGCCCCCTTCCCTTTGGCGGAGGCGGAGGAGGCCGTGGACGCGGAGGCGCTCGGTGACGTGGTCTCCGGGGGCGGCCTCACAGCCGTCTGCCGCCCGAAGGTGCTGTCCACCATGTCGGAGTGACCCCCGCCGGCAGCGGGGGCTGATGGCTGCTGACTCCCTGATCCGCCCCCGGTCCCCGACGCTCCTTCTCCAGCCGGGCCAGCGACGCCGTCCCTTCCTCCTCCGTCCCCGTCCTCGCCAGCCGCCCCGCTAGGCCCGCCGTCCGCCCCGGGCGAGCTGCGTCCGTCCACCTCCTCCACCTGAAATGGGAGTGGATCCAGGAATCAGTTTAGAGTGAACGTTATTAGCTTTGGTAGGTAGGAGAGAGAGAATGGGCTGCATAGTTTGGACTGATGTGAAATATGTATTGCAAAGCGGGACTAAATTTGTTTGAACCTATCGAACAATGGAACTATTCCTTCACGGCAAGGGTTGCTGAAATATTATTTCTACTAACCCCAAAATGTTTAAGGGTAACTTGGAAATGCACTTTAATCCGTGCACTTATTAACTTTGTTATTTGTTTCCTCGCAGGGTAGGGTTAAATTCACTCCTAAGTGAATTGATGAGGACATCCGACATAAATTATGAGTTGAAGTTTTACCTTAGGGATTGGATTGGTTAAAAAGGAACATATTTTTAGGCATATGTCATCTTCAGTGCCCATTGCAAAGGATTTGCATTTAATTTTCGAAAATAACTTCATCGTAGAATTTAAAGCAAATATTCAAACAAAATAAATAAAATGGTATTTCGAAGTACAAAAAACATTGTCAACTTATAGCTGGAAAAGTGCTTGTAATTGGGCATAATTATAATGTCTCTGAAATGTTAATACTTTTGATATTTTAACCTTAAGCTGGAGTTCTTTTATATTAAAGTGCTCTCTATGTAGTCATTTTGGTTTATAATTTATAACGTGCGATTTCCAGTTTCGAGCATAAAAATTTCCCCGTCGTGTTTAAATGGTTAAGGTTGTTATCACTAACATTCTTTCTCTCACCATGTCTTACCAAAGTTTTTTCAAACCTACCGTGGTATCATTTTCGCAAATGTTATACATTAAGCAAAATACAGAATTTCAGTTTACAAATGTTAGAATATTTTAAAAAGATATCCAGCCAGACTAAGGGAAATAAAAGAATGTAAATCTACATTTACAATTAAATTTATTTTAGCCAAATACACTTCTTTATGCAAAATATCGTGTTATTAAAATGATTTGGGGTTTTTGCCTGCTTTTTAGCTATAGTCTGTTTCTAATAGTTTTGGAACATACACGTATATAGCTTGGTATCATGTCACAAACTTGCCTCGTGGATTTTTTTAAGATATGGACGCAAATCAATAGCAATTTGCGTTTCCTTCACACTGAACATTTTTTCTTGTTAACAATCGGGTAATAAACATGTATCTGATTCGTTGAAGTAACTGTCCCATTTAACGTCTTCTAGTTAAAACAGTGCGTTAAGAACGTGCGGTGTGTACGTTTTAATCCCTGTCCCATGATTTCAAACCACCCAACCCATTTCAAATCTCACAGCGGTGGAAAAAAGGGGCGATAAAATTATATCCTACGTCCACGGTTAAAAATAAAGAGTCTACATAGATACTAGCTCAGGCGGAGGGAATGCCTTTCTTCAGCAGTCGACCGGCTATCTTTCCGTCAAGAACAGGCCCGTAATTCTTGATATGAATTCATATCCTTCTACCTCTTCCGTTTGGCCTTTCCTAGGCGTCCTCCCTACGGCTGCCAAGCCGGGGCCAATTCCCTTTTTACCGTGCCTCCCAGGTCCACTTCGTTTCACCCATACTTCTTCCTCTTCTCGACCCCAATTCATTTCGTACCTCCCTACCCTCACCGCCACGCGGTCCCCCTGCGTATTCCCAGCCTTGTCACGTCTCGTAGTCGATGAGACCGCCGATTCGCGACATCCAAACAATTCTCCCCATAGGCCCCTGAAACATGGTCTCCGCCCGTTCGCCGTCACCCGAACCCGCTTCCACACCCAAGACATCTTCCTCCATCTCCCTCCCCAAACACCACCCCATCGCCCACCCATTCCACAGCCTTCTACCCTCTTCCTCATTACTGTCCTCCATTTACTTCCTCCAGAAGGAGCCACTTCTCGTCTTCAACTCACCGAGGGTCTTCACTTTCATCCCATGCCCCCCCCCCACACCGAGTCTCCCGAACGGCGCCCATCCTCGTCGCTCGCTGAAGTGTGTAATTTTTTTATGAGGACCACCCCGAAGGAAAAACAATGCACGGGGAAAATCGATGCGCTTGCCTTGCCGTCTCAGGACGCGCCGTTGCTTCGTTGCTTGCACGTGATCGGGAAGGGGAAGGGGTGGGGGAGTGAGTGGCGTTGGACGCTTGAGGAATCCCGAGGTCAAAGGAGGAGAGAGAGGCATACCAATCGGTGGCAGTTCCTTTTTCGTTAACTCGTAAAGGTCGCCTGCACAGTGATACGCTCGCATTCCGTCTCTCTCTGAAAGGGCACTTCTCGCAAAAAGTATTCGAATTTTGAGTAGATCCAACTATTTCGGCTCTAGTCGAAATGAACTTCTTTTGTTCGCCTTGACGTTCGAAGGGTGGAGGCAAAATGTAATTTTCTTCTGGGAATATTGAAAACGGCATTTAAATGAGAAAATTAATTTTGTTAAGGAATCGATTCGGTGATACCCCGACGTAAATACTCAAGGTTCTTATTTTTATATTATTGAAAAGGAGTAAAATGGCTGCATCATCATGTAAAATGATATAAGACTACGTACTGCTTCAGTGCAACGTTCTTTTTTTACTGATTAACGAGTTTTAGTGCTGACGAACGCACATAAAAAATTAGATGGGATTTTGATAGTTTAAAGAAAATAAGCCTTGTAATTTGAATTACAATATATCCCCCCCCCCACGACACAACCACAATAATGCTATTCACACGGGGAGAAGGAAAAAACGTTCGAAATCATGCCATGTCTTATAAAATATTGCAAAAGATGGTTAAACCTCAAATTTAAAGAAATACTAGCGAATTCTCTAAATCAAAATTGATTCTATTGGGATTACACAACCAAAATATATCCTTAAGATAAACGAATACGCTCTTCTGACACTCTGCATAAGTTATTCAGCCGCAGACTACTAAATAATTACTGAAAATAATCCAAGGAGGTGCTTTATTTCGTCTTTTATTATTCATTAAAGTAAGGGAGTTGGAGAAATCAGTTAATTTGGAGTAACCTGTGGTAGAATTATGAAAATATTTTTTAATCAATAATACACTTTAATTAGGTTATGAAGGATAATTTTCATGAATAGTTGAGGGCAAATATCTTCTAACAATAATTTTAAGCTGAGCATCACATTCATACCTACGTTTTTTTTGACGAAGTAATTTTTATCTAGGGATAATAAGTGATTAATTCATATTTCAGTTGATTTGTATGTGTCCTATCTAGGGCACATAATCACAATTCTTAGGGAAAACTTTGATCCTTAAAAATGAACCTTTAGAGCAATCTACAATATGTTTTTGAATTAACGTAGGTGGTGGAATAAATAGAAAAAATTAAAGATTAAGATTGGATGAAACCAAAGCATGTTACAGGGCTAGCAATATAAACAATTTTTATGGTATTTTATCGGTTTATATAGGAATTAGTCTATTATTATGCTTTTGATCCATATGTACATAATTTATGCACATTTTGGAGCTCCTGGAATTGTTATCATGAGCCGGCCAAAAATTAAGTACGAGTTCTCTCGTATCACTCTTTGCTTTCATATGACCTAGGATTTTACTATTGTGTGTTTGCTATTGTAAAACGACGGATCTACTTTTCCCAACGACATTTGCTTCAAAACGATGTGACATCACTTTCAGGAAAATGCGCTGCGATCGATCATCCTGAGTCCTGTTATGCGATGGCATCTTAGCAGAGGAAAATCATGAAAACGAGGGCATATCCGTCGAAAAAATAGGGGCAGTCATGGAGACGCCAGGAAAGTCGGGTTTTGGTATTCAGAAAATGAGTGGTCTTCTTTATTCTTTTATGACCTTAAGGCCTAGACTTTAGTCACAAAGCTTTTGAAATGAAGAAAACTAGGATAAAATGAGAGCCAGAGACGGAATATTTTACTCCCCCTCTGTTCCACCACTTTTAAAAACTATGATCCTTCCTTTAGTAATATTATTTTTTAAATTCAAACATTTTTACTATGAAGGCGCAATATGGTAGCGCAGATAAAGTAAAGTAACTCAATAAAGTTAAACAAATGGTGATTTTTGTGATACATTTCATCTTAGTAAATTCAAGAAGTTATTGATAATAATTCGAAACAAAGCAAAATTCCTATGTTGACAACAGGAAAGAAAATATAGTATATAGTACACACGTCTCCATTGCCATACCCTGTTCAGCCCTTAGCACTGAATGAGCTCTTTTTTGGAAGGATATAATTACCTATTTATGTCTACCGTAGACTATCACGCGTGGTTGTCTGGAGATAACTTTATATGGCAGAGAAATCACGTAACATCAGTGGCCATTGCTTCGCCGAAAATTCGGATTCATCCCCGCGGGAACGATTACCTAAAATGGCAAATATTCCATAAATTTCCAAAAGGGATCACGGTTCTTTCTGGAGAATGGGTTTTGGCGCCTACATTCGCAATGCATCATAAATAGTTCAGGCGCGAGTTAAAAATTCAGTCCCTATTTGACTTTTTGCATTAGGTTCCCGGGATGAAACATAAAAAATTCAGTATCCAGTAGCACGTAGATGACAATTTTGGGTTTTTGGGTTTGATGTACGGTAGGAATTGGACATTGCGAAAAAATTGTAGACCTGAATGAGGTTTCTGGAAGGAAAATGGCGATTTAAAAGGGTGATTTCTAGACTTCTGGGAAATTTTTTATCAAAACACCATTGCAAGAAAGTGTAAAAGTAGCCAATTTTAGCTATTTTGTAGTGCAGGTGTGTGAAAACCTTTGCCACTTAGAACTCCATAAAGTAAAATCAAAGACTTAATTTTCCATTTTACCATAAACAGCAATTTTTGAAGCGTAATTTTTGCGATATGTAAACGTTGCTGAGGAAATGACAAAAAGTTTCACTGTTGTATTAGAGAAAATTTAAATATAGGACGTAGTTCCTTGGAGTTTTACCAATGTTTCATTGACTAATCAAATTTAATAGCTCCTTTGCTTTATGAATTGCATATGGTCAAATATACTTTCTCATCTTGAGATAAAATAAAAATACATTTTTATTTCAGGTCAAAATTGAAGGCATTGACAAATTAAAAAAAATTAAGATTCTATTTTGAGTGATACATAAAAAATGTAAATACGGGTGGTGCCAAGTGTTTGATAAATTATGGACGGCTCTGTGCACAGGAAGAAGAAAAGAGATAGAACGAAACAAAAAAAGAATTATTAAAAAAAATTGAAAAAAGAGGTGAATCAAAAGAATCCCTGAACGGAGTCGAGGCCGGGGGCACAGGAGGTAGCCTCTAATTGGCCCCAAGCTTCCATTTAGGCTAGGTTGATGACCCTACATCCTGAGAATGATGCTCTCAAAACCCATCTGCCACGTTTAGTTCCTTACTTCCTACCTTCTCAATTTCCCGACTCCCAGAGGCAACCATCATTCCAAAATTTGCTCATGTCCTTTCGAATCCCACGTTTTCTTGACCCTCTTCAATCATTCTTCCCCCATTCAGTTAGCATTTCCTCTTGACTTCTTATTCCGTTGTTACATACATACACATACAAAAGAACGCGAAAGCTTGCGAAACAGCGAAAACATATTCAAATAGGTATACGTAGATATAGGAAAAATTATAGGAACAGATATAAAGGACCATCAGAAAGTTAATGGGAAAGATGAAAGGGCACGAATAGCAAGCAGAAAACGTATTATTCTAATTTCAGTTGAAATTACGCTTGCTCGATTGCTTAATTGGTTGGGAAATTTTTCTGCTTGGAATCCTTTCTCTTTCCTTTACATGCTTCGTGCTTTCTTTCCCTTGTCACAGTCAAATAAACATTCTTACGCTGGTAATTAGCTCGATTCCACCTTTCCCACCATATATATTATATATATATATATATATATATATATATATATATATATATATATATATATATACACACACATATATATGGACTACAGCCTTATAACCTCCCATGGACTACAATGACGTGGTGGAAGAGCTTGCGCGTCTCGACAAAAGGATAGATATTGGGAAAATGATAAGTTTGGGTTTTGAAAGGGGAGAGGCAGGTGTGATGCCACTGCAGTAATGAGATCACTAATCGAGGGGGATATGGTATGTAATCAGTACGTATTTGCCTGTTTCATAGATTTCGAAAAAGGTGTTTGATAGAGTGTATTGGGAAAAACTAATGAGCTTATTGCTGAAAATAGGAATAGATTGGACGGATAGGAGGCTAATCTGCAACCTAAACAAGGCTCAGACTGCTCAGGTGCGAGTGGAAAACATTGAGTCCGGATGGGCCACGTTAGGATGAGGTGTAAGGCAGGGTTGACCATTATCACCGGTGCTGTTCAACGTATATGTGGAGGAAACGATCAAAAAAGCATGGGTAGAGCTGGGGGTAGGAATGAAAGTCGGCGGGGAATTCGTAAAATCAATTAGGTATGCTAATGACCAAGCCCTAATTTATCATTCAGCCAAGAGATTGAAAGCATTTATGAGTGAACTGAAAACTCAGTGTGATACATATGAGATGAGAAAAATGTTAATAAAACAAAAGTGAAATGAAATGTTGCAGAAAGAAAAGGGCAAAGCTAAACATAAAATAAAAAATAAGCGGGCAAAAACTAGATCAGCTAGAACAGTTTACGAATCTCGGAAGTGTTTTCGACTAATACGGTCCAAGTAGTAGGGACGTAAGGAGAAGAATTGCGCGAGGCAAAGAGGCTTTCACAAGGAGGAGGGAGCTGATGACAGGGACGTTGAGTACGGATGTTCAGAAAGGACTCGTAAAAACTTTGATTTGCAGCGTAGTTCTGAACGGTGCGGAAACATGGTCAATGGAGCAGGATGATAGAAGTAGATTGACGGCTTTTGAAATCTGGGTGTGGAGAAGAATGGAGAAGGTGAATTGGAACCAAAGTAATACAAATGAGGAAGTACTAGGAATGGTGGGCGAGGAGAGTGGTTTGTTGGGAGAATTCCTAAGGAAGCAGGAAAAATGGATGAAGGATATACTGGTCTGCGGTGGGATGTTGAAAACTCATTGAGTGGAGAGGGTTAGGCAAACGAGGAAAGGGAAGGAACAGGATAGGGATGTTGGACGGGATGAAGGGAGGAAGGAAGTACACAGAGATGAAGAAGGACCTGAAATAGAGTAGGTTGCTGGATTGTTTTTTTTTAGGAGTCATAAAATATTTATTTGGTATTTGTGTCCAACCAAAACCTACCTTAACCGATAGGTTACTCAATAATAATAATAATTTATATATATATATATATATATATATATATATATATATACATATATGTTTATGTATATTTTTTGGTCATACTACCCAAAAGGAACAAGGAAGCTTTTCATAATTTGTAAATATTTTTAATTCTTTATACATTTCATTATTTTGCTCGTGCCATTGACATCATGGGGACATATATTTCTCTAAATAATTGTAGAATTTTAACGGTACCTCACTTATTTTTATCGATACCGCATTTTGTATGCAACAATGCAAGAAAGATGTTTACTTTGAAAACCAAACCCTTACAAAATTCCACTCATTACTGAGCAGTCATGTATAAAAAATCAAATTGCGGAAATATGAAGATACGTAATTTCACGAAGACCATTGAAGCTATAGTTTTAGCTTTATAATATTTCCACTTCTGCCTTCATCAGTATTATATTTGTAAAGCGCCTTTGGACGACGAAGCAATACATTTAAATTTATTCAGTTTGATTTTAATTAATACGTAGACTTAGGCTTATACATTATACAGGTATATGTCCATTTAGGCATTTTATATATATATATATGCCTAAATGGGCATATATAATGTATATATGTGTATTATATGTATATATATGTTATATGTTTATAAATTAGGCACATTGAGGCATAATTCATTTCTGAATTTTAGCAAAAGACCTTTCTTAACTTAGAATCTTTTTATAGATAACCAGGGTTTTATCCAGGCATAAATTCAACACATTTTATTACATTTTTTATTTAAAATAAATAGCGTTTTATGTCGAGGATGTAATCTTGTGAGGCATTAAATTACACACTCCGCTAATGCGTTTACGATTTATTCTGCTAGAAGTGGAATCAGTTTATATCTTGGCTCATACGTTTGAATTTATTCGTTTTAATTCAATTCATCGAAGGATCACGGGTTATCATATTCCTTTTCTCCAGTAGGAATGCATCACGTATAGCTCTTCATATTTAATTATCCTTTTAACCCTTGTTTTTCTTCTTATTCACATTTCTTTTTACCTGAAAATATCTTCCTTCACCCACAAATACACTTTTTCAATTCTTTGAAAGGTTTATTATATCAGATGTCCTTCTCTCGTCTCATTTGTTTAGTTCACAATATTTTGCAGTCACTGACTCTAAGCAAAATTATTATACTAATTTGAATTACCTCTCCTCTCGCTGGAATAGGAGTATTTTAATATGTTACCTTCTTGTAAGTGATGTTATCACCCACAGCCAACGATGGTCATCATTTCTGTATTCACCCCATTAAATCATTTCGGTAGTCTTGAATTTTCTTTCTCATATTTACCCTCACAAGAGTAACAATCAGATTTGAAATATTTTTACACCACATGATTTCTTACTAAACACTTTCCAAGTAATTCCTTTTAGATCCGGCCGTCTCTCATCCTCCTCTTCCCATTCCCTAAAGTTCTTTCCATTTTCTCACAAATTTCCCCTTCGCAAACGGTGTCAAATATGTTCGAAAACTTTCACCACAATTCCTTTTTTCTTCTTTCATCAAACTCTTAAAGATCTAGGAAAAAATGTCCCTTCCGTTTCCACTCGACATCACTGGATTTGTTTTCTGCTGAGCCATCATCTTTACGGTTCCTCAGGACTTCCTTTATCTCTCTTTAGTTTTTTCCTGCTTTCTTTCACCCCTGTGCGATTTATTAATTTTCGTAATATGTGGCGTTGGAACCGGCCGATAAACGTCTACTAGAGAGAATAAATGGGCCCCAAGGTTTGCTCATGAGGACTTCGAATGATTAATGGTAATAAAAAAAACTTTTTGTGCGGTGAGACTTCTGATTGCCATTTTAGAGATTTAGATGCTAACCGGCACGAATTAATCCAGAGATTTAGAGAGAAAACGTAATGTGAAATTATTAGGATAGTTTTTAAAAATTTCTTTAAACATATAAAAAAATGTCAGAAAAAAATTTCCCTAACTTTGCTAAAAAAATATTTAATTTCTGCTGGGATGATTTTAATTATCATCCTCTATATTATTGTCCCACTTTAGCGTTTAAATTAGCTAAAATAACCTTGACAGGGTCCGCCATTAATTAATCTTGGATATTTCAACTAAATCTTCTGGATTATTCCGAATCATTGCAAAAATTCTGCATAGACTGAGGACCATCTCAAGTGACGGCTGATATCGGGTATAGACATTTGAATACCACTTTAGTTCATGCGATATCAAGAGGGACTTACCATTTAATGTCGAAGTATTTAAATAGTTGATATAATCATTAAATTATATTTTAATGCAACAATTTCAGAGCGTAAAAATCATTTGTCAAAGGGAAAACACCATACGTGTTTAAAGTTGGCTTTTAACCTCGTGGACAGTGGCGCCTCGCGCACGACTACGAATGCATGTGACATTGTATGTACGGTATTTCGTCATAACATCTAGTTCCTTTAAAAGCCCCAAAATTTCAGAGTTTAAGAGGACGCCTCGGTAGCTTAAGTGGCTAAAGCACTCGACCGGATATTGAGGGATCTGGGTTCGAGTCCCAGTCAAGGCGAATGATTTTTACGCTCTGAAATTGTTGCATTAAAATGCACATTAGCGGATGACTCCGTTAAAAGTTACTGTTGCGGCATCTCCCGCAGTTTCTTTGGAATTTGTCAAAGGGAAAACACCATACGTGTTTAAAGTTGGCTTTTAACCTCGTGGACAGTGGCGCCTCGCGCACGACTACGAATGCATGTGACATTGTATGTACGGTATTTCGTCATAACATCTAGTTCCTTTAAAAGCCCCAAAATTTCAGAGTTTAAGAGGACGCCTCGGTAGCTTAAGTGGCTAAAGCACTCGACCGGATATTGAGGGATCTGGGTTCGAGTCCCAGTCAAGGCGAATGATTTTTACGCTCTGAAATTGTTGCATTAAAATGCACATTAGCGGATGACTCCGTTAAAAGTTACTGTTGCGGCATCTCCCGCAGTTTCTTTGGAATTAAATTATATGGCAAAGACGTGGCACACGGAAACTTTCTGAACCAAAATGCTTATCGAAGGTAGCTATTCACATTAAACATTTTTATCGTTCCTATCTTATTTACACGTAACGTATTAGAAAACGGACTGATTTTTGATCTGAAAAATTTACCGGAACTTCGAAAAATGCAAATATTCATAATGACTCCGCCTGCTCGGTATTTTTCATGAAAAATGTCACTAAAATTTTGGAAGAGCCTATTGAAATATTTCCTGAGTGTTGTGACCTGGGAGGAAAAAATGGGATAGATGAGATAAATAATGTGCCAGGTATAATAAAATTAATGGCAAAAGTTATGATGTGGGGCAGATTTTACAATTTTAAGCATTTTTTCCTCTGTGTATTACCCGAAACTCCTCCGTTACAGGGTTATTGTAACGGAAATATTAAGTAAAAACTTTCATTAGTAGTAAACATTTCACTGGTTGCATAAAAATCAAGACCATATGTTTATATCTTTTAATATCCATTAACAATACATGTCCTCGATAAAATTTCGTCCATTCAATGTGTTTCTCCAAGCCTTTGGAGATAGAAATTGAAATTCATGGAAATTTATTCAAACAAAAATCATAACACCTTCTTAATTTCGGATAAATGAAAAAGTAGTTCACTAAGAAATTGGGAGAAATTCTAATTTCAAACTATACTATCGTTGTTGCTATAAAAATGAATGGTGTATGGGATGTTTCTGAGATTTACAATCCGTCTGGTTTGGACTACCACACTAATGGACTCAAAGCCGAGAGGAACTCCCTCATGTTCGGGCCAGTGGTTCAGTCACCTCAAGAAGAGAAGTAGGTGTATTTAATCGCAAGATATGAGATTTAAAAATTACTGAATGAAAGCACAAATCAAGATTCATAAAATTTCATGACGATTAAACTACATGAGGACAGTGCAGTAAGTAATATACGGCATGCAGCTGTGGTTTATAAGTACTATCCTTCAACTTTAATGCACGTATATTTCGTGTCCTAATTAAAATTAATTAGCATGCCAATGTTTGCATTTGGTTTTTCAATATCGCATGCTCGTTTAATATTCTAGAAACGATAAACAGTGTATCTACACAATAGATAAACAGTGTTGATAGTAATCCTATCAACAACGAATATTTTCCTATGCCTGTTTTCCTGGCCGTCTTAAGAACACTGCAGTAAATATAGAAGTCACTTCGTGACTTAAAATTGTTGTATTACATAAATATGTTCAAAAAATAAGAAGCAGGCATGGTAAATTAAAATGAACAGAAAAATATACGTACATTAATATACGTTTCGTATATTATTCCAAAGCAATGGAATGATAACGAGAAACTTCAGATATCATTTAACATGAAAAATTAATATCAGTGGACAAGGACCACGTGAGAAAATTCGGTGGTTGGCGAGTTGTGCACCATTAGCCCAGCGTATGCTCTGGGTCCATTGCGACGGTGAAAATGGATATTCCCGAAAGAAACAGGAAAACTATTTTTGAAATAACCTAAATTTACCCAAATATTGACGGAAGGAGATTGAGGTGATAACAAGAGAGTTCATACATTTTCTTTTAATGGGATGCCATTTGAATCTTTCATTATGACCCGCGAATATGGAACTACATGGTTCTTATAAAAATCTGGCACTTTAATTTGAGTTCATCCTTCGCAAATACAATACGCGCAATTATTAAGTGCACATAAATGCACAAATACTGAAGAGTTGGGCGATGCCAAGTCGAACTTCAACCCATTTGATACAAAATGAGTGCGAAATATTCCGACAATAAAATTATTCATTTATGATCGATGTTTTCAATGCGTTTATATTAAGATAATAACGAAAGAGATGGCAAATTCGAGCTTCTTTACCATATTTGTAGCTGTAGAAGGCAAAGGGCGATGCTTTGGATCGATTCCCTCGTGGTGTTCCTCACTCTTTGTAATTGCAATTATTTAAAATTAGGATAAACTCCCCAGGACATATCCGATAAGATGTAGTGTTTTACCTTTCAGCGACAAAGAAAATTGCCATAAAGTTGCCATCAATTGCCATCACATGTACTAGTTTCGATATGTATACAACATTCCCTGTTGCTACAAAGTCTCTAAAAGACAACTCGGAAACCGTTTTCTATCCAATTTTCCCCTTTCCCTTACTTAAAAACAATCATTTGCCCATCCAAAGTAGCAGTCTACTCCTCCGCATTTAGCATCGTGAATTTTGTGCAAGCACTCACGTAAGATGTGAACAAAGCCTGGGGATGATCCACCCACATTGAAACCTTTGTCTTGGAAGAATAATTTTACTTTTAGAAAATTACCAACCCATTATTTAGCAAATTAATGCACACATTTAAAGCAACAAATAATAAATGTATTAGATAGGTAGATTTACTTGGATCTCAATCGTGACGTACAACTGTGGTAGAACTTATCCAGTGTACATGTAATTTGCAAGCCAAGCTGTGGTATTGCATACTTTTGATAGAGTAAATAGTTATATTTAGAGCAATTCAATTAATAAAAAATAGCCAAAATACAAACTAAATGATTTCAATACTGTACTTGTGCACATAAATTTAATCTAAAATCCCTAACTGAATGCTAAATACGAGTATAACATGAAGCTGATAGACAAAGAAAGATACCTTTCCTTCTAGCCTCATTTGCCGTTATCTGGATCAATAACTTTATCAACTATGTTGTGTGCTGCTATTTATGCTACACAGTAACTTAGTCTGCAGGGAAACATATACATGTAGACAAAGCTGCGTTTGGACTGAAATTGATGAATAGCTACTTTAAATGGGTTATTGTATAAGGTGATTGAAATTTTGTTCGTCAGAACATCAGTATGCATCCACATGTATACCTTTATTTTTACATTATTATATATTGACCAGCATTTCGCCCCTGAAACGTTCTCAAATCGACAGTATAAATAAAATATTTGTTGACTATCAATTGCGAATCGCTTTTTAAAGAATTCTTATTTGGACTTCAATACGATGTACCGTAATTACATTCGTCCCTCTGCAAATGTTTCCAAATTGCGTTTCTTCTAGAAAGTGGCGCAATGCCTAATCCACGTCTTGAAATATGCGGCCATTGACAAGTTATCGGGGCACATATCAATATCTAAGTAATGATAGGCTAATAACCGTGCTCCAGTTTAATGTTTGATGACACTATTAATGTTTTATTGGCTTCGGCAACTTATTTGGGGGAGAAACGGTTTTTTGTATTTGAACTCGTCTCCTTTTAGTCAGCAAGGCATATCGATTCCGGAAGTAGGGGTACGTTGTGAAAACTGATTGGGAAGGGAAAAACCTCACAAAAGGCAAGATACAAGTAAAATAATATTTTTGACGACTGATATTGACGGTTATCTTCATATTTTATTAAAAACTTCCTCCACTAATGGTGATAAAAACCACAGGAGAAATAATGGATTTAATTGGATTTCATTCGTTACACTTAAATTATCGCGCACACCAAATTTGCATTCTTTTTCACAAGAAACTGGTCGATAAATGTTTTCAGAATTATGCCCCGATTACTTAAAGCACCATAATTTCATTTATTGCTCGTCTTTTTACGACTAACCTACCTATCCCTACAGCTTTATTAACCCAGTTTATTCTGATTCTGAGTCTTGTGAGTTATTGCTCATTCCTGTTTTAAGCGGTCAAATTAATTTACGCCACCCAACTTTCTTCTTTTGATTCCCTTGTAATACCCTGACAGCTCTTTGCGAAAAATGTAAAATTGGGGACGCGTAAATATCACCATAATGGAGAGGAAGGAGTGCATAAAATACCGAATGGTGACGTCAGAGATATACCGTATAGAGAGGGATGAATAGAGAGAGAGTGCAGAAGAAGGAATTACCCCAGAAAGCTTGGCACTGCGCCGGTATGCATTAATTCAGAAGTATTGCACTTCATGTGCTGATTTGGAAATTTAATTTCCCTTTCGAGATGGGAGTAAAAGGTGGGTGAGATTGGTGAGAGTGGCATCAGAAGAGATGGGCATCCAGATGGGGTTGGAGAAGAATTCACTCCTTACCTCGGCTTCGAACGCTGATTTGCGGATTGAATATGGATCTTCATCCGACCTAGACTCCAATCCTACATACGTGAAAGGCTACTTCTACTCTATCTCCATTTTTAAAGGCGCACTTTTTCAATTACCAAAGTGTCAGATTTTTTCCGAAGAATGACTACCCCATCACTAAAGCCCTCTCCTATAATATTAATTCTGGTACAAAACATCTCTTTTCTGCTATTTTGTCTGTCTGCACCACTTAAGCATTGCATCTCTGCATTCTTGTTTTGGCTCTCATAAACATGTGGGGTAGTTCATTTAGGCGGTGTCACTAGCAAGTTTATCAAAGAATCGGGAAATCTGGGTTTTATTCACGGAGGGATAACAATTAAACGTCGATGAAAAACACCTTTTTTCATTTAAACACTCACACATTTGTTGGTTACTTATAATATCCAATACTTAGCGTTCCTTTGCCAGGTGTGTTCTTTAGATTTGCTTAAGAATTGTTGTTCCCTACTCCTTTCTTCCGACCTCCCTCTGCCATACTTACAAATATATCTCCGTTAATTTCTATCTTATCATTTTTTCACGTTTTTGTCGACCTAATTTGAAACAATTATATTCCCCTCGGTAACGTTGCACCTGCGAGCCCCGCTTCGTACACACCAACATTTTCGATGAAATCGAGTCAAATGAGATTCGGTTATCTTAATCTGTACGAGTAATCAACTCATTTCATGGATGAAGGAAATCATATTCCAATCATTTATCAACATTGTCAGCTTTTTAAATACGCTAACTTGAAAACGATATAAAATAATACAATGTATCAGAATACGCAAGTACGAGAGGGAACTACCAAGAAAAATCACAATGATAGTCGATATAGTGGATCCAAAGCAGAGAATAAATAATTTATAAAAGCATGGATGGCTAAGATAAGTTTATGCCTTAGCCAACATTTATTAAAATGTTCAAACATTAAAGATCATTTTAACAAAACTGGAAACTATTTAGGGCTTTTCGTTCGTTTATTCGTCAAGTAGGGCGAATGGGGGATATGTTACTCGTTTCGGGAAATATATTTTAGGATTTATATAAAAATTGAGGTTCTAAAACGCTGTTTCAAACATTTCCCAACGACGTCTGTTCTTATGTAGGCTTGTTAATAGAATTGAACGATAACATGAAAACTGATAAGCACGGACTTGTATGCTTTTCACTTTTATTTAGAGCATAAGAATTTTTTTTTTAATTTGACAAAGTCAATCAATTTGAGGTATCAATGAACCATTATTTATTAGGTTTACTCGGACAAAACTAATAATTTTTTATATAATTAAAAAATATTTTATTTGGAGATAATACCACGACCTTCCTACTGCCCATTTTTATACTGTGAATAATATGCTAAGAGATACCATGAATAATTATTTTGTTCAATGATTCAATTACTGTCGTTTTAATCATTGTTTCTGGATTGCTATGGTAATGAAAAACGAAATAGCCAAGACTACAAACTTGATTGGCCCTTCACAAACCAAGTGCCAATCAAGTTAAAGGTCCCGGCTATTTCGTTTTTTATTGTTTTACGACCGCAGGTACATTCATTTGTATTTACACAGTTTTGGTAATATTACAAGTATTCTAAATCCTATTATGCGGGATGAAAAGAATAGGATCATCTTGGGGTGCAGTCGACTATTTAGAGGAGTCCCAATTTTGAACCGGATAATCATTTTGCTTTCGTATTTTAAGTTCTTTTAAGTTTCGTAGTTTAAGTTCTTAATTTCAAGTTGAATAATAGAGGAATTATGCAAATGAAATATTATGCATACAATATTTTAATGGATATAATTTATTTAATATATCAATCTTCATCATATCACTAGTAATTACTTATTTATCTATAGGTGATTATCCAGAAATAGGAAGGAAACGTCTAATATTAAAAAAAATAAATATATGAGAAAATCGGATGGAATAAATAAGAGGGGATAAAATATCTGTTCCTCATGTACTTTAGATGAAAATAAGACTTAAACAAGTGATGTCGCTGGATAAAGAATTTTACAAAGAGCACATTGAAAGCAGATATTTCATGTTAGGACTAAGAGAAAAAAATAGTGAAAACTTGGACATGAAGAGTAGCGTTGCATGGTTATAAAACTTGGTTGTTTAGAAGGCGAGATAATATGATATTTTTTAGGTTGATTACGGTGAAAAATACAATGGAAGAAAGGTAAATAAATTAATCCTCAGGTATGAGAGCGGACGTGCTGTAAAGGAAGGAAAAAAAGGACAGGATAAGTGCGGTAATGATAGATAAATGCTAAGAGGCAGAGGGATTTTAAAGATTATGAGGTAAAGGAGAATGATGGGAAGCAGTGTGTGGATAAGAGTTTTGCCTTAAAAACGGCATGACGGAAAGTCTAAAGATGCAATTGGAAACAATTAACAGTAAAATAGAAACTTTATCCTAAATAGTACGTACTAAAAAGTACTACGTCCCCCAGAAAATCTTGTGCGATGAATTTCATTTACCAATATAGACCTACCCTAACTCAAAAACGGCTATTGGAATTGACAGCATTTTGTTAGTAAAAAAATTAAAGAAACTTAATGCACTAACAATATTTTCATGATGCTTAGTGAATATTCCTGTATTCTAACTGCATATTCAGTTATTTTTGAAATAAATGGTAATAAACAAGGTAAGTGAATGGATCAAACGGTGAGGAAGATTTTCAATCATCTTCGTTATTACTCCAATCTATTCGCCGACGGCTGGATAAAGTTTTGCAAATGAGCGCCTTGTGTGGATATAGGCCTTTCATAAACGCTCCATTGGTGCTTAAGTGTTGAATCACTTAATTAAATATTCAGGAACTTTGATGAATTCATTCGAAAACTGCAGCCATTTGAAATGTGTCGTTGACGTATGACCTTTACCTGAATAAAAATGTAGAGGTAATTGGTGAATCGCCTAGCAGGGTCTCATCATACCTATTATACTTATAGGAAAGATATGTTTCACAAATTATGGGATACTGAAACTACGGATGTACATCATAGAAATAGAAAAAGAATAGATGCTTTCTTTAACGAAAATTAATCCTTTTTTATTTGCTGTGTGCTAATACGTTTTTGTATGAATTCATTTATAAGGCATTCTTTTTACCATCCAGATAATGATGCTTATTAAAAATTAAATTGGGAACATATTTTAGGTAAAATAAAACGAAAATTCAGAAGAACATGGTAAAAATGAAAAACATCCTTTCTTAAAACTTATAATAATTTTGAAATCTGAATATCACAGACTAATAAGATCCTATTCCATTTATGATTTAAGTGAAGAATTAGCCCATCGTTAAGAAACTATTCCGGGATGTACCTAGGTGCTCTTTATTATTATACATTATTCCAATTAAGTCGGTGTGTAAAGACTTTCTTTATTCTTATTTCCTCGTAATCCCTAAATGATTGATATTTCGCTGGAATAAATAATGAGAAAGCAGCAAACATATGAAATAACCTCTCAAAGGAATTTTTTATGGCTTCTGAGGTACTTAGAAAGACTCCAATGCGTGAGCTCTTTTATTCTCTTCCCTGTCACCTCGATGATGCTACAAAAATGAAGTTCATTAAATTTACTTCTCGCAGCTTTTCCCTTATCGCGGAATGAGCGAACGTAATTCATAAAGGTTCAGTCTCTCTGTTACTTCCTTTCCGCAGCGCTTAGAATCGTAACTGCATTACAGCTAGAAATGTGACAGAAGGTTGAAGGGGTGTTGGAAGTTCACTCTTGGCACTGACATTGCTCGATGATAACATCTGTCCTCTCATATGCACTGACGCTAGGATTAAGACTGCGCTGAATTCAGTAAATGGATCCTTAGCTTAAATTTACGACCAGACGTTCCTGCAAAATTTTGGAGCTTTTCGAGTGGAGTTTCGTCGTTCTGAAACCCTTTTGCACACGTACATGCGTGCTCATAACGAGCAAGATAAAAAATTCAGAGGAATAAGCAACTCTAAAGGCCCAAACGATAATAACCAATATATTGAAGCCACTATCCATTTTAAAAATACCTTCTTTACCTAAATTATCCATAATTATTTAAGATTTAACTGAAGAGATGAATTTAACGTGGGCCATACAAAAATAACGTTAGCCTATGAATGTAGTTTAATGGTAATTTACCATTTCTGCTATTGAGTACAATAATTTGGGTTTGATATTAATGCCAGAGTTATGTGCTATGGAATATTTCTATGAATTTATAAGATAAAGTCAGGATTTCATAGAATGTAAAAGAGCATACCCTGAACCACGATCTAATGCAAAAGTAGATAATGGTTAGATTATCTGCTTAATTTGGAGCCAATCGATTGTCACCAATGTAATTAGACTTATACCTTAGAGTGGATGTAACATTCTAATGTTTTGTCGTTCATCCTAAATAAACGAGTAGCCATTAGAAATTTTATTGATATACCATATTCGTATGAGAATGCGACATCTAGCAAGAAGGTCTAAGTGGTTAGATTCTTTGCCTTTTTTTATCAAATAAATAGGCGTGTATGTCGTACAAATTGGTGTCGGTTCTCCATCACATTAGCGTTTTGGTTTGTGAACAGAAAATTCTGGTAGTAGGAAGAGTGACAGTTCTGGATAAAGAAGCGCCTACGATTTCAAGCCCCTTTTTGCGGATACCTTAAAATTGAATAATCTTAAATTATGAAAGATAACATGCTGATATATCTCGAAGTCTCTAGTTTTTGATTAGTGCACGTGTATACACAATTCGCTCCCTAGATTGCTTCAGTAGACACAAATTTACCACCGAGTTATCTCAGTGTTTACACCATTACGTATTTTTTTAATTCCGTATTTTACAATTACTTTTGGTATGATTTTGCATGTTTATTGATAACCATTTATGAACGCTATTAAAACTGATTGACGACTAACTCGGTTGCTTTTCCTATATTAAGCTATTTAATTTGCCTTGCGCAACTTAAAATTTTACTCCATATTGAATTATGATAAAGAATGAAAGTATTTTTTGATGTTACTCAAGACACGTACAACGAAGTGGATTTATATAATACTCTACTGTCCTCTATTCTCGGATATTTAACAGCAAAATTTTGTGACAAGCTTTAATCGAGAAAATACTATCTTGAAAATATTTACTAATCGACGCAGAGAGGAAATTAGGATAAATCATCATTCATAAACGAAGGAAGATTTTCCCCAGTTCCCATGCTATAGAAATTTTTCAAGTGAAAAATGAAAGAACAAAAGTTTTGCGCCCCGATTAACAGTTCGTTGCCACGGAGTGGAAATGATAATGAGCCTATTTTAAATCACCCGAAACTTTTTCCGATACCAACGTCACCGACAGTTTCTTTGCTTGGAGTATTGGTGAAAGGATGATCCAACCAGAGCGATAAAAAGGGAAGGGAAGTATGAGAGAGACAATTTATCTTTGGAGAAAAGGAAGGGATAGAGGAAGGCGGAAATAATGAGACTAGGGGCGTGACAATGGCCGCCTGTGTATCGAGAGCTTGCTTCACGGAGCGGAGCGCCGTGTGAGGCATTGATTCGAGTATAACGCCATCGAGTGGATGCCATTGGCTTGATCTCGAGTGTTTTCCGATAGGACACCTCGGTGACCCACATAGTCCCGGACAAAGTCGAGGCTGCGGGAATAAAATATGCGGTGATGCGGTTGGTCTCCACTCCCATCCACCTGGGAAGTGAGGGACTAGACCAGGAAGTGCTGCGGAAACGACTTTCACGCAATGGAGGTTTGGGGCATAGTGTTAGTAGGGGACTATAAAGACCGCGAAGGGGGTGGAGGGGATAGGGGCAGTGGCGGCCACTCTTTTCCCTCGGCTACAAGGACGAGAGAAGCACTTCCGGTGACGAGGAATAGATCCGGGTCCTTCCGAGCTCCGATATCCCACCGAAAACTGGGTGGGGGAGGGGGCGTGTGTTGGGAATAGGCTTCGTAAAGAAGCTTCTTTTTTTACGTTCATGACCGTCAACTTTATTGAAGCCTCAAAAAATTTGTTGGAATTCGACGCGAAAACCGTGTGGGTCGTGAATGGTCAAGGAGGTCGTAAAAGGGATCACCTTGATTCTCCGTGAGAAAAAGAGTTCAGACTATTCGTTCCAGCATCGTTTTTCGACCCTGAACATTCTGTTTGGCTGTTGGCTGTTTGTTTTATTGTAGATTTCCTTTGCCATTCTACTTAAAATTGTTGCTGTTGGAGGAGTATTACTTTTGCCGCAAACGAATGATCGAGTTGTGGTAGCGGAGCTACGCGAACTTCAAACAGTTTTTCAAACTCAATATTACAGTCCTATTGAATCAAATATTTTTCCATAGGAATGAATGTTTCCAACATTATAAATTAAACTTTCATTTCAATTATTCTATTGAATTACAAGAAATGTATTTAATGTACGCCAAGAATCCCATAATCATGATTCAACACAATTGAAAAACTAGGCAAGAAGATAAGGTAGGTACGATAAGTATCACGACCTAGTTCATTAACCTCTGAAATTCGTGACTTTAATTTGTAATGAATAATATTTGATTATAAGTGTTAGGACCAAAGTAAGTTTTTATGTAAACTGCAGGGCAGTATAGGAATATAGGACCCTAAAAATAGATACGAGAACATAGAGTACCTGCTCCTATTAAATAAAGATTTCTCTACTAATTAAAATAAAACATGAATGAAAAATTAGGAGAACTATGAATCCTGCAAACTAGGGTTGATAACTGCGGTGGTATCAATCAATCAAATCAATCAATAAATGGCATTTTATGTGAATTCCATCCCAGTGGGAACTTTGAATATTGTTGAATTATATTTTCACGTGTTATCACTCCGATGAAGTATAGAAGCGGTAAATTACTTGTTCCAAATTATAAAATTTCAGAAGATAGTCAAGCGATAATGCAGTGACGTCAAAATCATTCCGCAATACGAATGGCAATGGTGAAAGAAACCAATTCTAAAAAAATATAAATCGAAGCTAAAGGTTACTCACAAGAAGTAATATATTTTCATTTCTTTGCTCAAACTTGTGTCATATATAATAAAAGAATTTCCAAGAAATATCTACTTTATTACGTAAAAACGTTGAAGTTTCTTCGATTATTCTTATTTATTGCGGAATTAATAACGGTAAATTTGTAGAAGCCACCTTATTCTAACTTAGTCACTTGTTTTAACAAGAGTTGGAGTATTATGAAAGAACTCGTGGTTCAAGACATCGATTGCGGTCGTTAATGCGATTGCGTGGTCGTTAAATGTATTGAAATTATGTGTTCATTAATTGAAAGTGACTTCAGAAGTAATTAGTTTGAAAATGGGAACAGTCAGCTTTTTTACTTGATCAAAACTATATTGGATTTGAAGTAGCAATTTTCGAAATCATATATTGCGGCAGAAATTTTAAGAAAGATTTTATCAGCCTACAACTGCAATCTCAATATTCACCGTCAAGAAATAAAGAGTCCTTCCTCGATGCAAAAACCCATCAGGGATTTGTGATTTTAACGCTCCTCAGTCAGATTCAATTGCGGCTCTGGAAACGCGAATTTGCTGAGTCCTTGAGATCGCTTGAGTGAACGACCAAATTATCGGGTGTTGCGTCTAATTAGATTAATTTGAGTATCGTCACCCGACCCAACACACCTCGCTCTAAACCCGTAATAAGATTATTCAAGGGCAAATGTGTGACTTTGCTCGTGCTCACTTGACTAATTATTATAAACTGACATTACAAGTAGCCAAAAGTAATAATTTTTCGTTACATTAGCATCTATTTATTTTTACTTCTCAATATAATAGTTTTATAAAACTAACATTCTCCTTTTTATGGAGGATACCAGTACATATTAACAGGAGTCTCTACATGGCTAACTGATAAGTTTGGAAATTATTTACGTAAAAACATTTAACAACCAGTATCGTATGCTCTAAAAGGACGTCAAAAAATTGAATTGACATAAATATACGAGTATCCATTTATTTATGCCTCATATCTCTAAAACTCTTGGTCATGCTTTTTCAAAGTATACCTTTAATTTTTAAAGTCATTGAAAACAAAGTACTAAACTACTATTAAAATTAGTTTTATTTGGGTCATAGGGTGATGATTTGGGATTCAGGAGTGCGAATTATATTTAGGTGTAGAGGAAATAGACAACCAATGAACTCAAAACTTCACTGTGTTGCGGTCCACGAGCGGGAGTTTGGAGAGAGAAGGTTCAGGATTGGCAGCCAAAGGTGTGCCTGCCCCAACCTTTACATGCAACGTGTATCGATACCCGTGCTGACGCGAGACTGACGCTGCATATCTCGACGACACTTGATTGCTTCGACAAGCGCCTCCGAGCTGCGGGGAGAGCGACCCGGCCGTAAAACCCATTGCTCGGGTCGGTGTGCGGAGTGGCCCTTTCACCCGGGCCTTCTCCCCCGAGTGAGGTGAGTTGAGATGAAGTGAGGGTTGGGAGGGGAAGTGCCGCTGGAGGGGTGAATAGAGAGCGAGAGAGAGAGAGAGAGAGGAAGGGATTTTATCCGAGCCATTTGGCCCGTTATAAACTTCGCACACACACAGGAAGCGACACGAGGTGTCGTTTTCAGATTTTAGGACCGCGTCGGACATTATCACGTGCCAAGGTGTAAAATATTTATGGGTCCGGAAATCCGTGCATTATGAAGACATAAATTGAGAGGAATAAAAATAGGCAGTCTCGTTTCCTCAGGGTTAAATAAAAAATAATAGCGGGCTACACTTTAGCATTCTCGAGTTTGAAAATTTAATGCTGCTTATATCCGAGAACTAAAATCGTATTTTAAATATTTATGGGTAAAATAGCCGTTGAAATAAATTCGTTGTGTTTTAAGGTAATCCAGGACATTGAATTTTCGTCTTTCTCTACAGAGTAAATGATTAGTGTTTTATGTTTAAAAGCTCATTGTTTTAGATATACTCAAAGCTTGTGCATGGGCACAAGTTTACGCATAGAGAAAAGCTATGAATTTTCATACATGTGTATCAATTCCTAGAATTTTATTTGATCATTACAATAGAGAGAAGAAAGCCCAAGAATGGCGCAGCTTTTGGCGACTGAGTTCCAACGTTTATGCATGCAAAATGAGTCTACTATTGACTCGCGTGCCAACCCAACAAGTGATCACTGTGAAATTGTCCGTAGCACCCTCCTAACTCTGCGTGTCAAAATAATTGACATGCGTGCCAATTTGGGCACCACCAGTCTAGGCCATTGCATTACCGAAACAGAAGGCTAAATAATCTTATCCGAAAAATAAAAATAAAGCAAGAAAAACTATTTTTATTTCTTCTCTTTAAGGCATTTATTGTTTCAAACTACTACCATTTTATTTTTGCATTTAACTGTTTTTGAGATAAAATGTTTGCATGTGAACAATAAATTACATTTTTTACGTTCGCATACTAGGGGAATTGGGAGAAGGAATCTGTTGGCGTGTAAATAATTGGAATTCAGCACTAATTTTTGACATATTATGCTATTTTTTATATTTTAATTTTCGGTCAACTAATGATTCACTTGGAACGCACATACTGAGAGGTTTTCAAAACTTGACTACCTGTTAACAAAACAAACCCAAGTTTGGCAGGATAAAAAGATAAACTTTAGAATATTCAGTTAAATCAGGTAAGATATTCTTACCGACTGGAGTAGAAGTTGTAAAACCATGTGAGTATATTCTAGGAATGGCAAAAGTTTATCGATCAAATTAAAGATACGGAAAACCAAAAAAATTAAAAATCTATCGGAAACCAAGGTCTGGTAAACCGTTTTCCTTGATATGATACTACTGAAATCACATGATAATACTTCTATTTTAAAATAATTTGAAGACTCGATTATTCTGAATTACAAACACTGACTTTTCGAGCAAAACCGTTTGTCGCAAGAATTTTTGTAAAACGAAGAAACAGTAGTCAGCCGTTCAGTTCTTGATGCGCGATAAAAAACTGGCGTTATTATCCGTATTGGTACGCGTACTTTCAGAGTTAAAGGATAAAGATCAAAATGATTTTTAATTTCATCGTGCCATATTTTCACCCAACATGTCAATTAAATTTTCCTCCTTTCCAAAGTCGAATTAGATTATTTAAGTAATTCTTAGGGAATTCTTTCATTTAAAACTGAAGAAACCTCGTTATAAGATTTTCGCTTTTTCTTTGAATTTTGTTATAATTACTGTATTCGAACATTAGGAAACTCATCACTCAGCTTTCAAACAGGTTTCCATCAATAACTCTACGAAACACTTCGAGTAAGTGGTGTCACTTATTCCACAATGAAGATCCATTAATATTTAGTGAACTATTAGTTAAATAAGCAAAGTTTCTGTCAAGATAATGTGAAACGTGTAATATTTGAAAATATAGAGGCAGCAGCAAGCATATTTTCCAATTTACACATCTATATTTCATTACAATGACGAACTCGTTGGGGAAATATGCGAGCTGTCGGGAAATCTAATAACATGGCAAAACACATACTTGAATTAATGCAAACACTAATAGCGTTAATTCTTTGCGACGAGGTCTAAAGTGTCCTTATCATCTTCTCGCGTCGGACGGGAAGGTGAGGAGCAGCCGACCCTCCTCAAATCCCGCAACAACCTCCTAATTCTCTCTCTTCCCGTCACTTCTTCACATCCAAGGTTTCTCAAAGAAGAACATCCTTTCCCAGCTTCATTCACTAACTTCCCCTACCAGTCTTTATCTCAGCAATACACACTATCTTTCCTCGTACCATCCTCGCGCCTCAAAGTCGAGTATATTGAATTCTTCCCTCCCCCGACGGCGACTGCGACGGTAGCATTCACTCCCATGTATTGTTGCACACTGCTGTCCCTTCTTCGCCGAAATTAACTGTATTAACGAAAACTCCCTTTCTGTTTGGTGAAAAGGCGGCTGTCTCATTGAGAAAAACTACTGGCTGTCGGCAATAAAGAGACGGATGGGGAGAATGAGAACGGTGAGAGACTTGCGTAGATAGGAGAGGCTGGAGTGAGAAGGATACTGAGGAAGGAAAAGGGAGAAAAAGGAGGAGAGGAGGGGAGGGGAGGTTGGATGGTCATTTGGGTTGATGAGACATTTGAAAGGGAAGCTTTAAATGAGGAGCGGGGCGTTGATGGGTTGAGCCATTGGAATGGGGGTGGGAGCAGAAGCATGAATTCAATGCTCGGCAAGGAGCAGGATATGGTACAATTAGAATGGCAGAAGGATTGGGAGTATTTTTTAGGAGATAAAGCTTAATCATAATGGAGGGTAGATTAAGAAGCTGAAAGATACCCCGGGGATAGGTAGTAGACGGCTAAAAATAGAGGCATGGTTAAAGTAGTATGAATAAAAAGGGAGGGAAGTCGACACGTTCTTATATATTTAGTGTGACAATGTCAAAGGAAAGACAGAAGAAGGGAGTTTTGCAGGCTAGACATTACCTGTATCCATTAGTTTTGTTCAGCTAATCCTGTGAAATTTCTCATCTAATTCCGTCTCCTTCTGCCTCTCCACAACTCTCTGACTTCCCACAGTAGAAGATAAATCATTCTCGCCAATTTTACCGTACGCTCATCGCTCCTTGCTTGATGACGTACAAAAAAACTCATAAACTCACTTGTGAAAACTCACTTAACACTATTACTAAAGCCAATGATTGGAATGACTGGGATTTTAAACTCCATTCCTGATGCATGAATTAGTATTCGGTGAACTTTACCGACACCTACTTACCAGACGTTCGGGTTGATTAATTTGTTAATGGTTTTATAAATGAAAGATACGATTAAATTAGCAGAAGACCAAATTTTTAGTTTTGGGTTTTTTCTCCTGAATCACTTTATATATTAAACTAAGAATAATCAACCTAAGGATTGGTTTCATCGGTGAGGGTAGAGTTCACTTACTTAAAAAAACGGCGTTTGAGGCGGCCCCTTCATTTTCTCCACTCCTAATCCTCACTTCTCCCACTCCCCATGAACCACCCTCAATAGAACATTGCACTTTCAATTCCTTTTTCTTTTGGTCGGAATTCACGTGAGCTTCACAAAGTCTTTCTGCATTCTCTTCAAAAGCATATATATATATATATATATATATATATATATATATATATATATATATATATATATATATATATATATATATATTTTTTATAGGTATATATATTTTTTAAAGGTAATCTACCGGTTAAGGTAGGTTTTTGGATGGACACAACTACCAAACAAATATTTTATTACTCCTAACAAAACACAAAATCCATCATCCTACTCTGAGTAGGGTGTATTAGTAGTAGAGTCATCAGGTCCCTCTTCATCTCTGAGTACTTTCTTCCTCCCTTCATCCCGTCCAACATCCCTATCCTGTTCCTTCCCTTTCCTCTTTTGCCCAACATTCTACCCTCTACCACAGTCTTCAACATCCCACTGCCATATATATATATATATATATATATATATATATATATATATATATATATATATATATATATATATATATATATATACGTATATACCATATACATCCCAATTAGATTAGTGAAAATGTAACTGCAATATACATGCATACATAAAAGCATGTATGTATGTTTATACATATTTATATATGTATCCTCAGTCACATGGAAATTGATATAAGGAAAAGGTAAAGGAATATATAAACATAAAAGACGTACCCAAAAAAGGTGAGGTAGACGGAATCGAGCTGATTACAAGTGCAAAAATATTTCCTTGATCGGGACTTGAAATATAATTGTACTTTTGATCTGCTCGATTCCACCCTTCCCACCTCTCATGCATTCGTCTTTTATAAGTGTTCCTATCCCTTTTCCTTATGTCTATTTCCATGAGAATGAGTATATGTTCGCCATATGGCGGTTATTAGTGTTTGAATGTGTGTATGTGTATATAAATATAAATAAATAAACATATATATACATATATATATATATTTGTATATATATTTATATACATACACATAAAAGTATATGGATGCCTTTAAAGTTCCAAACACGTAAACCCGTCCGACGGCGGAAAGATGGTCAAACGCTTACAGATATAGGGAAAGGGGTAGAAACGCAGATAAAAAATGAACTCAAGGCCGGCGAGGGAGGTGAATGTGTGCGGATTCAAAACAAAATATGTTTTTATAACCGGGATCCAAAATAGACCCTCGACTTGCCTACACTACATGATGATGCTCAAAATGAAGCTACGATTGAAAAAGTATATCCTCGATGGTTTCAGGCTTCACTTTGTGGAAATCCATTCTAATAAATCAAAAGAGAGATGGTACTTTTTTCCACACTTTATTTTACAGGACTTGTAAAATAAAGTGTGGAAAAAAGTACCATCTCTCTTTTGATTTATTAAAGTATATCCTAGTGAAATGTACGTTCTTTTAAGTTACCATACGCCCCAGCTCTTTGGCCATGAGAGATCATTCGAGAGTTATTTATCCCCCTATCGGCGGAATAGATTGACAATCGAGAGTACTCATATTTAGAGCACTGATCACTTATATGGGACCCGCACGAAGAAGGAAATATCAAACAACTGGTGAAGGTCCAAAGAAAGGCTGCCAAATATGAACTGGGGAAGCATAGGAGGATGAAAAGTGCGACTGAAATGTTAAACACGCTCGGCTGGGAAAATTTTCAAAGTAGAAGAAAAATAAGCAGACTTTGTGGAATGTTTCACATTCTGAAGAAAGAGAGAACTTGGGCAGAAATAAGGAAAGAGGCGGGAAATCCCAATTTTATAGGAAGGAATGGCCACAAATTCAAGGTAAAATGCTGGGCACAAAGTTAAAAAAAAATTTAATTGCTTTATAAAACGATTGTAAATTAGAACAGTTTACCTGCAAAGCTATTCGAGCCCTTTCCTGACAGGGTAAATACTTTTAAGCAAATATGCATTCAATTTATATAATCATTTGATTGGTGTGTTGTGAAAATTGTATGTAACAGCTTAGTTTTGATTTTTTCTCTTGTTGATTGGAAAACTGATGTTAATGAGATGGAGATTTTTTTGGATTAGAGATTGGTACTTAGATGTTTCTTAAAGTACATTGTTTTTTATATGACTGATTTTAATCATAATCTTTTGTGATATTGATTGAACTTGAGATGTCATGTTATTTTTCCAAGGCAAGTTTAATTGTTATACTTGGGAATAGTGTGCCACCTCACATTGTCTATCTATACGTGTGCGTTTTAATAATAATAATAATAAACAGAGGGAAGGATAGGGGAAGTAATCACACAGAGTCATGAAGTGTATTTTAAAGAGCGCGCAGCTAGCCAGAAGCAAATGCATTGAATGGGTTTTTTTAGCAAGCTATTGCAAATAAAAGAGAGACACAAAACTTGGGAAAACAGTAACAAAGAAATTTTATTACGTGGTGCTCTTAACTAAAACTCTTAACTAAAATTGCCTCAACAATGTGCAAAACAAGCTGCCAATTATCAGATCAAAAAAATATCTTGTAATATTATTTTCCGTAAATTTATACAGTTGGTCCTCTTTCTATAGTTATTGTCCCTGCCTCAGCCTGTTTCTTTCCAGTTCTCCTGTTTCTCTTGCAAATCCGCCTTCGACGAAATCCCAGAACAATGGAGGTGGAAAATAGCCATACGGAAACATTTTTTTTTTCAAATAATATTTCAGAGGCATCTTAAATTTCTGCTTGGCCAATTAGTCCAATAAATCGTTAACGTGAATATGTGAACGCCTTGGACAATTGATCGATGGTTATGTTTGCCTGAAGGCCTAAATCTTCCTCAACCTCAAATGGTTAGAATTCATGTTTTAATTGAGTACTAGCAGAAATACCCGTTGAAATTCATCAGGATATTTTGAAATAAGATGTGGACATAATTGAAGGGATGACTAATTTTATACTTGTACTATTTCTTTTTTGACAAAGATTATTCCCACAAAGTAGAATAAAATGTTCAGTTTTGTATAAATGCATAACTAATAATAAAAGCGTTAATTAATATGTAATTCACCGACTGCTTAACGCATAAATGGTTTAGAATAGATTCTTTTAATATATTTTCTTTGTAATTTCAAATATATCTATGTTCCAACCACTTAATTATGGTTTCAATAGTATCAACTGGTTGAAAATGTAATCCAAATACTTATTTTTCAAATATCACGCTCTAAATTTTAGGGGTTAAAATGGCAATATTAACGGTTTTAATTTTACTTTATCTTTAACTGTAGCAGTGAAACTGAAGATTTTTCATTCTATCCAAACGTACAATGCAATACAATAACCAGAGATGAAGGGATTGTGATATGCGCGTTTAATTTTGCCTAGTTTCATCCTCAATTATGCTAACCTTTTGTTAGCCTATAGAAAAAGGTAAAAATAACGTATTAATTAATAAAATTCCTTAACTACAACAAAAATACTAAATTTTCTCCTTCTATACCTTTTGGGGATATGGAAATTTTGTTATGAAGGTAGGTATGTGTAATGCCGAAAGATAATTAACATTCTGGAAACAAAGCCTTCATTGTAAATGTTGCCAGGAAATCGATAAGAAGCGGCTACCAGTAAATGATTGATCCTGAAACGTGTTATATAAACATGAAATTAAAGTAACCAGCTTAACTTCACTAACTAAATGGACTTAAATAACACTATTTGATGTTTTTTCTCGAATAAGTGGGATAAAAATACAACAAAAATCGGATGATTGGTTTGATTGTAAGGTATAACTCGCCTCGAGTAAACTTAGTGGCGTATGAAAGTCACACATCATTGTATGGGGCGAGTTCTTTTTCGTATGTACCCTCCAGATGAGCAAGATGATCTGGCAGTTAAAATATCACAGTTTCACCAGCAAGAACATCCTTAGGTAAAACTATCTAGTTGCCAGGAATAGAATTTGGGCTCACCCAATAGTAATAGAGCACTTTATACCCCAGACTCTTACCACTAGACTATCCCTTTAGGTGGATAGATTAGTGTTTAGGGTGATCGATTAGTTGAGGCTACATAACTAGTGTTTAATTCTTCAATTATTAATACAAATATGAAATCCTCGCATGAAATCAAGGACTCTTTTCTTGCCGACGATAGAATTCGACAGAGAACGACGACAGCCTAGATATTATAACTCGTGACCTATATTCATGTAACGTTAGAAAATCGTCAAATAAATTATATGGATCTTTTATCACAAATCTATGTTAAATTTTATGTTTGAGTCCCAAATATAAAGAAAAAATATTTATTTAAAAGATCAAGCTTCTTTTCTCCAAGTATGTAAAATAGCAATAAAAAACCGCCCTATACAAGATTTAAAAACATTATTAATTTAATAGTAAGAAAGCTTCAAATCTTTCGAAAGAACGACACTAAACATTTTTATGAATTCCTATCATTTTATGATCAAAATTATGAAGTCATTTTTCTTGCTCAAATTGGCTACCGGATAGCCTCAAGTTTCCATTACTCGTGGTCGTCAATTCAAGCTGATGCTGGGGTTAAAGAGAGAAATTTCTCGCCCCACAAGTCCATTTACCCTTATGTAGGTATCTCATACCTCAATAAATGTCGGGAGGGACACAGATTTGAGTGATTTGACTAAGAAATCTTGCTTAAGTCAGACAAAGTTGCTGGATGTAAAAATAATTTCGGTCGCCCGAGGGTGCATGAGGCAATATACTGGGAGCATGGAACAGGCAGGCAGCTTGGGAAGGACGAGTGAAGACGGAAGAGTAATCCTTTCGGGAGCCAATTTCATACCGCTGTTCTCATTTGAGACGAAGTGGTGGCGCGGTAGCGACACAGTGGGAATCATCTATTTGCGCTAGAGACAAAGGAGAAACTTGCACTCGGGTACCAGTGGGATTCACTGGGAAGCTCAATACGTAGACATAGAGATATTTGCAAGGCAGAGCTAAGGAATTTAAAAGTGAGCGAGAATATTTGCCCCAGCTCAGCAGTGTGCTCTCTTTATTTTCTGGATCCGACGAATTTAAAGAAATATGCTCCTGGTAAATATAGGACAGGGATATCGTGGATTTTTGGATATGGTAGATTTTTTGTATTGGAATTTCAAAATAAAATCGTTCGGAGACTACCACTACAGTAATGAACCCGAATAGGTGATGTGTACTTACTTCGTAGGGAAAATTATAGGGTGACTCGAATGATGTTGAATGCATTCCTGTACCTTTAAGTTGTATGCCGTACCTTTAACTGCCTCAAAAAGTTGGGTTGTGTTTAGTTGAATAGATAATAAATTCATATGCTATTTTACAGTTTTGAAAAAAGTATTTGAGGAAGTTACTTCAGAGAAAATTTTCTTCTACACAACTTATGTTTCTTATGATATATAATTCGGTTATTTCAGGGATGGAAATTTAGCACTCCTTACCTAAGTCTAGCTTTTGTTGCCTCAAGAGTACCATATTTTGGTGGGATATACGGTAGATGGATTATAGCACATCTTTCAAAGCCATTACATTTTCAGGAGCCAATCTTAAGTGTAAAATTTGCTCATATCCCATTTGACCTTGGTTTTTTATGGATAAAAGTCATCATATTAAAATTTTGGAATCAATTTAAATTCGACAGACATAAAATATTTTTATCTTTCGATTTACAAGGACAAAGATACATGCTTGTATGTATTTTAGTAAAAGAAAAGGTATTTAAGAAGGTAACGCAAAGTCCTCGAGTAAATAAGCATTATTAATTCAAAATTGTGACCCCAAAATAGATCATTAACCTTGATCCCTAGAGAGGTACATTTAATCTTAGATAAACACCTTTCATATTAATCACATTACGACGGCAATTACTAATCTTATAGTAGTTTATTTCTACAAGAATTATCTCCTGCTTGTTTAACTTCTTATGGATTTTTGAGAACGTTTTGATCAATTTTAGTTTGATTACCTACCATTCACCCTGAAATTTAAATTCTGGTACCATACCCATTTCAGCTTACTGATGGAGATTTTAAATAACTCTGAATACACTGACTATATCGTCGTAATTTAATTACTGTTACAATTAAATCTCACACTAAAGTATATTATTTCATCTAGTTTTAACGGAGGAATGAAAGAGTCGTGACTGCAATAAGCTGAATAGCAAAACACGAAAAGTCATGGGATTCACCAAAAACTTTTACTTAATATTTAAAATAATATACCATTATTCTTGACCATTAAGTCAAAATTAATTAAGAAGTAAGGAGTTTTGTTCAGATGGAAAGGAAACTTTTTAAATTAACGTTTGAATTGTGGGTACTATTAGCTTTTAATTAAACTGAAATCCTTCTCGCTTGGTCATTGTCAAGGGAGATGTAACGGTTTGATAAATTGATCATTTCGACAGTTTCCTGCATTTTATGGCTCTTTTGTTTAATAATTGCGAGCTCTTTTCAGAGCATGTCACTTCTTTCATCGGCATTTCTTCGTTCCTTCTTTTTCCCAATACATTTCAGCTACATATTTTTACAACATCGTCGTATAGTATGCGCTCACAGAGGTTTTAATCAGCCTGGGCTGGCATGGCATGCAAAGAGTTGTGGAACTGTAATGGAACGACACAGAAAGTGAACCGCGACTCCGATGCAATCGAATTTCTACGCAATCCAGCGCTCCCGGAAATTTATTTTCCGAGATAGGTGTGCATGGGGGCTTATGGGGTGGCGGAAAAACCGCATCGCCCTCCGGAAACAGCACACAGGCACCTGAGAGCGCAGGCACCGCACGCACTGTGATTGGCAGTTAAATTCAATATCGAGCGCAAATATAAGTATCCGTCTTATTTCAGTTTCCAGCCGTGGCAAATCCATTCAATTCCCAAATTGGGTTCGGATCGCTGCGCACCCTCTAATCATGTTCTCTCACTCTCTTTCTATCTCTCTCATTTCCACCATTGATTTCCCTTACTCTCCACCTCATCTGCCCATTTCATCTCCCCTTTTCTCCTTTCTCCCTCCCCTTTCATCCTCCCTCCGCCGTTTCCATCCAGCTAGGCATCCCTGAATTCCTCTTTTCTCTCCCTCACCTTACCCTCCCCGCTCTCCCGACCCATTTCGCCAACAGAACCATTCATCTTCAGACACGCTGCTTCGCTTCCAGGGAGATCCCTTGCCGTAGCAGTCCGTTTCTGAAAAACCCTTAGATTTACGAGCACGCCATAGACTCGCTCCCTCTCGTTCCTCTTTTCTCCGCTCCTCCTCCTTCTTTCTCTTCTTACCTCTCAAATCTCGTACTCTTCCTCATCTGCCTATCGAGTTCTTCTCAGTTCAGCCAATCCTCTTGTTCCTCCACACCCAAGCTTCTTCCCCTTATCCGAAACCCTTTCGGGATTTCTTTTCCTTATCCAAACCTTGAGTCATCACCCTCGTTCTCAACCCTCTACCAGGTGTTTCCATCTTCCCGTTCTCGCTGCTTGGTCTTTCACTTTACCTCGCTTAGCCTGATTCTTACCATCTTTTGAAAAAGTCCTCTCACGTCTACCCCTCACTAATTTCTCCCATTTTTCACTTTAATCAAACGCTCTAATATGAGCCTTATAAGTTGGTCCACTCAATTTTGCTCAGAAAATTTTGGAACTCGCGTTCCAAAATTTTCTGAGCAAAATTGAGTGGTCTTCATCGTACTGTCAAAAAAGTGCTCCATCCGATTGTGCTAAAATACTCTTTGTCCATTGAAATTTCTTTGACCATGCTTGAAAAGTTGGACAGTGAAAACTGGCTACATTTGTTGGCCTACCGTATTTTTTTCCAAGGAAAGTGCTAATACCATTCATGTGGGTGCTTAATGCTAAATGGAATGCTAATGGAATGCTTGATGAAATGCAAGGGGAGCGTTTCTAAATTTAACTCGTCAAATTGCTATCAATCGTACTACAAAATTTCGGTATTATTTTAACCATTTATAATGACGCTTTTACTGAGAATTTTCTTGAAAAATATCTTTACATGGGCCACAGTTTGGCGTTTCCTTAGAAATGCAGTAATCATTCCAAAATTACTGGGTTTTGATTTTAAGATAGGATTCAAATATGTTTTGTCTACCGTTAAATAGTAAAACGGAAACCATTAAATCCTTAAATGGCATGCACTGCTATAGGGCATCCTACAATTTCCTATGATTAACGCATTGCTATAGTCAGACTCGCAATATACTCATACAATAATGAATTCCAGAGGTTTATGGACAAAATTAAAAACTAAAAATAAAAAATTTAAAATTTAAAATCATTTCAATTACGAAAGCATATATATATATATATATATATTTATATATATATATAAATATATATATATATATATAAATATATATATATATATATGTAGATATATATATAAATATAAATATATATATATATATATATATATATAAATATATATATATATATATATATATATAAATATAAATATAAATATATATATAAATATATATAAATATAAATATAAATATAAATATATATATATATATATATATATATATATATATATATATATATATATATATATATATATATACATATGTATATACACACATACACATATATCCCTAAAGGAAATAGTCTTTTTAGAAATATTTCCATGAACTATTGTTAAGGAAAAAATGGAATATTTCTATCACCATCCATGATTATAATACTTCCACTATCCATTGTAATTGCACTAAATCATCGAGGTAATCTTTTTCTCTTGTCTGCTTCTCGTGACTGTCTCCATGTTTTGTACTATTTATTCGGCGTCACTGGTTCGGAAAACAGGGAAAGTTTCTTGAATTCTAAATGAATATGCAGGAAGATTGTTTGAGGAAGTTGAATTCATCTTGGGAGTGATGAATTCAAAATGAAAAACAGCCAACAAGAGCGTAAATACATTTACTTGGGGTAATAAATTGCAGCTGAATTATGTTTAAGTGTTTAAACATAATATGAGAAAAATGACAAAAGCGTTATGTTTGGTCTTCATTTAATGAAAATGACTTTTCATTAAATGAAGGCCAAACTGTTCCGTTGCCTAAACCTCTCCTACGTAAATAGATTCTCCAAAACAATTTGAAGAATGTTTGAATAATTTGGATTAAATATATTTAATAATATTCAATTAAACAAAACAAAGGTTGAAAAATTTTTAAGAAACCAAAAAATATAAGTAGGAAAATTTTCATGTGTAACATGGGATGATGATGCGCAACATCAAACCATGGTCGTGTGGAGAAATAAATATTTGTGTGGAAGTGAAAAGTTTCTTGCTCTACCCTTACCTTCAATATGTAATTAGTAATGATCGCCCTCTTAATTCTTTTTAATTGTTATTTTTAGCGTAATAAAAGACATTAAAACAATAAAATGCATTCAATGAACTAAAGGGATATGACGGGGAAATACACCCTAAGATCTGCATGATATTGTTACCGCATTTGATACAGTCATATATCCGCAGAAAATGAGTTTTTTAAAGGATTTATTCTAAAGTTTAACTTAAAGTAAAACTCTAGTGTGCTCCAATATTTAAATTAGGAAAAATCCACCTGAATTTGGTTTATAATTGTTGGGCTCAAATGTTATCTCAGCTGAAGCTGAAAAATGTTAACTAACACCGAAAATTGTGACAGAAGCGGTAGCCTTTTCAGGGCTAGGAACATTATTTCTGATAACTTGCAGGGGTTTTTGTTCTTTTTCACATTACAGGTACGACTAATTTCTAAAAACTAAAAGATATCACTTCCAACGTCTTTCCGTTTACACTCTTCCCCGAGTTATTCCCGATGGTCCAAATCTGTATACAAATTATAAGTGTCGTTAAGTGCATGATCCAAAGTATAAGGTGACTCTGCCTTAAGGATCTTTTACCATTACTCTTTTAGTGTTATCTTCGATATTAATAGAGAGACGGATTCATTTACCTTGTGATATTCTTAAAATATGAAATTGGCGTCGCAAGACCTCCAAAACAGACCGGAAGGAGACCATGGCCAACAAAGTAAAATGAAAAATATTGAATGGTGTCTAAAATTGGAAATGAGCCTGAGTGCAAAAACCGTCGTCTGTCACAATTGAAGACATGCTAATTTCACTAATTTGCAAAGTTGAAAACCTTGAAATTTGTTGAAGACGATAAGTAAAATAATTTTGATATGCGTTCTGTCAGCATTAGAGAAAATACGAGAAGTAGAATTTCAAATGAGTTTATACTTTGATGATATTGACAACTAAAATTGCTGTTTTGGCAAGCTAGATGTCATCCAGTGTCCAGAAAATTAGGAAGTGGTTAAATATTTGAATTCTTTTGTCTTTACTCATCGCACGTTCAATAAAGAAAATTATTTTTCATTGGATTCAATGGTATCATTCTGTCAAGGTGGGTAATTTTTACGAGGTTCCCCGTATACAGCGGTGGAAATGAACCCAAAGGTTTAAGCTAAACGCTGTAGTTTGGAGATACTATTTTGTAACTAAAAATGGATTTTAGACATTTACCGTAGGGATAAGTTGCTATTATAGTACGGTTATAATAAAAATAATGTCGTGGTTAATGCAATTGAAAATAGAGATTCAAAGGGAAACTGAATTCCCGAAGGATAATGAAATTGCTTGATGGGAAGATGGTTTTCCTTTCCATAGCTGGAATAGGTTTTGGTTGGATCTTTCAACATTCATCAGGTTTGAATTGAATTTGTTCATACGTCTGTGCAATTTGCCAGTTAACTTAAAATATAATATTTAGAGGCTAGCATATCATTCTGATGCTGCTCAGAATGGCCGCAGTCTTATAGCCATGGGGAATGAGTTTGTATTTCCCAAACAAATTTGCCCGAAGGCCATTTCATGTTAACTTCGTCTCCCATGTCGACGTGACCCTTTCCTTGTCTCCCTCACCCAATCCATGCAAAGCGTTCCACCTCCTCCCACCCGTCGTCGCCGTCCTCGCCCTTATTCGAAGGTATTATGTACACACATTCCCATACACCCATCACATCTCAAACTCAACCTCATCGCTCCACCGCCGCCGTCTCTCCCCACACTCATTGCCCCTCGACCCACCCCGCTCCCCTGCACCGCATTATATTCCCATTTCATCCTGTCTCACGATTCACTCCGGCATAATATGGCTGAATATCATTCCGTCTACAAATCCGCTGCTTTTCCTTCTCATCTCCCATTCATCTGCACTCTTTTTCCCGCTCATTGTTTATTCTCTTCACATTGCCCTCGTCTTTCCGCATCCGGTCCAGTAGCCCCACCTACTTGCGACGGTCTGCTAGTTTTTTTCGCTGTCCATGTGCCAAATGAACTTCAACCCGTTTCCGTGTCTTCCCTCTTCAAAATTTTTTTCATAACTTTCCTAAAGGTCAAATCAGATAGCGTTTTTGAAACTTGTCAAATGTTGTTTTTCATTCTAAATAAATATTATTATTTTCTGCCATCTCAGCTAATGTTCTTTTTTATTGCGACCTCTTTAGTGGTCATGAAAATTATTAAATCCATTAATATTTATCTAACTTTCCCCAGTTTTGCCTCATCAGATAAAAAAATTATTGATTAAATTGAGCTGCCGTAAAAATATCTGCCTGCATATCGGTAGCTGATAAGGGTCACATGTAGTGAAAAAATGAAATTAATTTATACAAGGGTGTTTTGTTTTTTATAATATATTGTTAAACTATTTTAGGATATAATATTTATCCATTTACTGTAAGCACCGATAGAATGGCTGTTTGCTAGCCGATGTAAATACATTAGTTTGGTATACAATTTTCCCTTATCATATGGGCCATTGTCATGCACTTCCTTAGCTGCAATTACTTTACAGTGTTACCAATATGGAATATGCGAATTCTACGCTACGCTCCTAACTAACGAGTTCGAGAAAAATATGAGTTCTATTAATGCTCTTAAGGTAGGTTTTATTGGTAGTTCATAAAATGAAAATCTGATAAAATGTAGCGGGCAGTATTTCTAAAGAAGAAGGTGATATTTTCTCAATGAAACATTTAAGTACAGTTCAATTACACTGATTTTGCCAGTCAATATAATCATTACTGAGCATGAGCAACGTCTTATAAAACATTTTAAATGCCAGAATTAATATTTTTTATTGAAGAAATCTATCAATTCCACATTTATTCTTGAAAATAAATTTAGGTATAAACAAAAATGGAGCTGGTAGTTAAAAGCTAAAATAGCTTCTCGGCGATTGCCTTTGGTTGAAAATTTCATTTCCCTTGAAATAATAACATTTTTCTGTCAAAAGGATTGGTCAACCTCAGACCGCTCTTTGCGAAGGATCGATGTTGAAATACCTCCTGGGAAAAGAATTGGAAGCAGTCCTAGGGGGAATATGGAAGGGACTTTCCAAATGTATCCACTCGCCCACTGCGGTGCGAAATGCTTAAAAATAATTCCTCTTGAAACCCAATTTCTCCCTCCACCCTTAAATGTCCCGGCTAAAAATAAAAAAAGGCCATCATCGTGAGACTTGAAAAACCTTTCTTCCTACATCAAACCGATCCGACCGACCTTCTTTCACCGCAATTGAAGAAAAAAAAACACAGCGTCCAAATAACGTCCTTCTCTCATACTCCTCCGCCTCCCTCGCCAAGTCTATGAAAAACCATCTCACACGGCCGATTTTTACCGTAATTCGGATCCGAGAACAATAATATAAAAATATTTTTTTTTTAATTCCTTGGTTTCGTTTGAATTCCATTCTTAGCCCTGTCGCCGACAGACCAATTTACTCGTGGGATCAAAAATGGCCTTCGGCGCGATATAGGGACGGGCAGGGTTAGACGAGATGAATAGGGGGGAAGCCAACGGCAGAAAGGGGCGAGGAGACGATTATAGGGGTGTCAAAAGAATGGAAGAGAGAAGTGAAATGGGAGCTAAGAAATGGAGAAAGCGAAGGATATGTGGACGGACAATGATGACTTGTATGAGAAGACGGGTAAGTAAAAGTGTGGGCTATTATAACAATCCGCGAGTAAATATTAATCATCGTTATAAACTCTGAGTCATATATTT
Organism: Hetaerina americana; assembly: GCF_022747635.1. Lineage (NCBI taxonomy): Eukaryota > Metazoa > Arthropoda > Insecta > Odonata > Calopterygidae > Hetaerina > Hetaerina americana. The sequence continues at coordinate 1,071,418 of NW_027287405.1, read as the reverse complement.
TAAATGAAGTGTAATTTAATTTACAACCTGCTTGGTGGAAAGATTCATTAAAATACATAAAAATTATGCAAAAATTAGTTCAGCTTTATGGAAATGGCCAAATATTACAATTTAATGAGAAATACATTAAGAGGGAGCGGACAGCGACGAAAACAAAATGATGGCGTAAAGCAAACGTAGCTGTTTTTAAGATGGAAGTAAAAAAAGAGAAAACTATATAAAATGATGTTCATTTATTAGTCAATGAATTGAAACGTAAAGATTAATTAAAGCCGAAAACTGTAGATTTTATTCTCGCGAAGCTATATAATTTTGCTTAATATAACATGATTTTTGGTTGATGCATAAGAATAATATTACAAATTCGATGAGATAATAATTTAAGCATTAATACGACCTAATATTACATACATATAATGTATTCAATCATATCGTTTTAGTACTGCCATTCTCCGCTAATGTATCACTGGAGGTCGTCTCACTTTCAGTGATATAAAATTGTTTTAAAGTATTTATTATTTTGGAATGAATTAAGAGTTTCAGGTATTACACGACTAGATTCATTCGCAGTATTAATATCTGCGGAAGAAAATTTTTTACACCACTTGAATGTGTAATATTTGGAAGCTATGGAGATAATTGAAGATACGCAATATTGAAGATAGGTCTTCCGGGTAATGCGTAGGTTCATAATGGTGGGGCAAGAGTTAGGTCGACGTTGTAGTCTACATTTTCAGGTCAGTGTACGCTGACTGTAACGGATAAAATGAAAGAGAGCTGGATCACATACGTTACCAGAATATAATGCGTGGACAAAAAAGGAGAAATAGTTAAAAAATACCGAGTATTTTTTCATAATTTTGACTGTAATTGAAATAAATATCTACTTAAGTAAATTAAACTAATAATAACTTGACCAACCAAATTCAAATAGAAAACTGCTATCCACTACTTTCAGTTTTTCAGACAGGTAAGTTATTCAAACTACTAAACATAGAAAAAACTTAAACATTTTATGTAATTGTATTTATTGAAAAAATCTAGATAAAAATGTTTTCTCCAAATAAAGAGACCAATTCTCGTGCGTTATATCAAATTTGCATTTACAGGAGGTGAGCATCTCGATGCTCTTTTATTAACCAAGTTTTACTTCATTACAATCACTGATTTCAAACGACTTTAACTCTAGAAAGTGTGATTATCTTCTCAATTTGATACCTAATCATGATTTTCCGTTTTGTTTTCCTGTCCGAGTTGAATTAGTTCTCTGCTTTTATTTCATTAGGCAACGTAATGATTAAACGGAATATTTTAAACGATGATAATTGAGAAATTAATTTAGGGCTTTTTTCATGATTTGAATAGTTTAATGTGATTATTGCTGACTAAGTGACTGAAAATCATTGTATACCAACATAAATCAGGTCTGTTCCATTTCATTTATTTCTTTCCGAAAACAAGGCTATGTGAATTCAATTGAAGGTTTACAAGTTTGTGCCCATGGTTGGGTTATCACCCTTAAGTGAAACCTAAATATCCACGCCATATTACGTCATTAGTGTTTATATAGTAATTGTCACTATAATATAGAGCACTCTTTTTAAATCAAAATTTGGTGCGATAAATTTATTAAAGAGTTATGACGCTATTTTATATGATCAGATGAATATTGTCATTATTTTTCCATAAAAACCTAATAAAGAAACTAATAGCATTAATGTCTCCTTAATTTTCCTGTTTTTTTGGCGTTGCAAGGGTTTTAAATTGCGCATTTGTTGTTTTTAGTCTTAGCTACCTCTAGAAAAACAAGAAATGAACACCAGAGTGAGCTGAAACCATGTTTGCACTTAAGTTATCATTTCCATCAGCCGGGTTCAGTGAAACACTGCATATTTGCTTTGATATGCGTGTTAAACAGCTTGTGGGAACGCTATGTAGTAACTGATTCAAGACTTATATGATGTGAAATTGATTAATATTGGTCCTTTAACCGATGTCCTTTGTAACTGCTGGCTAAAGGACAACATTTCGAGGTCGTTTGAATTGGATTACCTAGGACCATACTCACGGAAGACGCGAGTTGTTTTCTTTATGACTACACGATATTAAATTCAGCATCGGTTTTTATAAAACCCAAGTGGATTTGTGGGCCACGGAGTGAGAGCGTTCGTCACTCGGAGTGAAGAAAATATGTCGTGAGGGAAGACAGCAAAGTATGGGGGCGTCTATGACACTGTGGGGTGATACCGATCGGGGGCATGACAGGACTATCGATTAATCGATTTATGGGATGGGTGCTGAGCCTTCGCCACACGGCCCTTAAGAGGCAAGACCCCATTCCTTTAATATAACGGTTCATCGCAACGAAGCAATCATGGTCATGCGGTGGAACCCTTTCTGGTCCTCTCTCTCTCTCCCCAGCTTCAGCCATACCCTCAGGCTCTCTCCCTTCTACCTCTTCTTTACACATTCATGGACCGAAGGGGGGAAACTAAGGGTATGGCGGTTGCTCGTGGACACGGTATATGGATCAAATGTGGGGAGAAGGCGTAGGAAAATAATGCGGAGATGAAGAAGGGAGATGAGGGAAGAATAGAGATGGAAGGAGGTTGAAGCAATATACGTGTTTACGAATAAAGATTGAAATGAGGTTTGGATCCGTATTGGTACGCATCCATCTGTATGATTATATTAGGTGATGAAAGTAAGAGCGAACATTTTTTTTAACACATGGACGTAAATATATTCATATAAGCATGCATTATATACATTTATACTGAGGATATTTTATCCCTTAGGTCACTCATAATTACCGTACTTCCATTAATACCTATTTTTGTTAGTATGAAATACATAGACAAAAAAATTAAATTGTTTCATCGCTTCCTTTTTTTGACACATTAATCCTTAGCTGGATAATAGCACCAGACTTGAAGTTAATCTTCTAAAAATAAAGTGCTCGTAATCCTAAGTGCCCAAGGGTGGCTAAAATCAATATGTATCCATATGTTTTATGTCATTAGGTAATTGTACAATTTGCACAAGAAAACACGAAGAAATTTAGAAAAAATCGAGTAATACAGTAATTTATTCAAGTAATATAGCTATTCAAGCCTAGTAATAATTGGAGCACTAGCTAACAATGGTCCTTTTTTACGCTCCGAACTAAATTACTTTAAATCTTGACATATTCTGGGGAACTAGCTTTAAAAGATGGTATCACTAGAACTTTGCTGCACACTGCAATCAATGTGCAAACACATGTTGTGTCTTCTTTTAAACGCCTTAATGTCAACTATAACCGCTTTCCAACGAGAAAAAAATCACCTTCAATTTTAAGAACTTCAGCTTCATCATTTAAAAATACGCCATTGATTGAGATATTATTTTTATCCATTGTTTTGGCCTGCATGTGTATTTATGTGCAATTTTGATTCTATTCAGACGACTTTCTGAGATAATACTGTGTTTAGATGCTACAAATGCAAACAATATTTATTGATGCTTACAAAATCTCAGAAAATTATCGTAAAAAATTATAATCGTTCATATTTGTAACGAAATGCGAGTCCACAATTGTAATGCCGAAAAGCAGTTTCCCATCGGACTCTGATCGTGAGCACTCTCCGGATTGGCGTTTTTTCCTTCCGACTCCCTATCTAACTTATATATTTTGTGCACCCTTAAAAGTTTAGCAAAGAGCTTCCTATAGGCCTTTTTCCCATGAGAAATATAAGCATACTTGTTCCACACGTACGGTGGTCGTACGGAGTTCAAAAGTCAGTTAACACCCTTTCCTTCTCTTGACAAAGCCTTCTGGTCGTTCCAACTTCGATGGACCGCTCCAAAAAAGGCGTTTGCACCCGAGGAGGGGGGGGGGGGTAAGAGAAAATTTTAATTGACGGGGAGACAAGAGACTGTAGGTTGAAAGTCGATGAAGAGATTAGAGTGGGATGATGCGAGAGGAGGAAATGGTTAGGAGCAAGGCTTTGGTGCCTTGACCGCAGCTTCCTCCCATTTTCCATTCACTTCTCCTCAACCTTCTTCCTGTTTACTCCCTCTCTTAATATTACCAATCTACCTCATTCCTACATAATCAGCCCATGCCTGCCCGTTCCTTTTACCTCCATTCCACTCAAAGTTTAGATGTACACACTTGTAAGTAGGCATTTACGCGGAGGATAAATGTTTTTATAATGAGATGGATAATGACCTGCTTCTATATCATTTACATGTACCTGCATCATTTATAAAATAGGTACCTAGAATCCTTTACATTGGCTAATTGCAAAAAGGTAATACTTATTGTTGCTTCCTTGGGATATTCATCATTATTATAGTTTTATATATATTTAACGATTTATAATAGTAACGTACTTTATGCCATACCCGTATCAGTTAGGCGACCATTGCCTCTAAAGGAAAGAGCTTGAAACTTGTCCAGATACAGTTTATTTACTTTTCTGAACGACTGACATGGGTATATGCCATCCTCGTGGACTGATTGATACCTTAAAATTGATAATAGAATCCAAATTATTTATAATATAATTTAGTTGACACGGGTTTATGGGGTGCAGACTGTAAGCAAGTAGCCTCGTAAGTAGCTCATTATTAATTTAACTACCGTCTTCTACAATAGGTATATTTACAGAAATACGAATATCATCTTAATGGCACCAGCAAGAAAATCACCAATAATAGTTCGCACTAGCTCATGAAAATGTATCCGAGGATCACGTATTAAGCTACATTGAGCAGTAAACCGCAAGTCATCTCAAGGGAATCTGGTGTGGAAAATTTAGCCCTTGTACTATGACAGAAAGTTTCATTTACACTAAAAAAGAAATACTATCTTCTATTTATTAGAAATACATGGTCATACATTACTGAAAACAATTTCATCAAGTTATTTAGTCTTCAAATTGGATCAGCATCGTATGTTTTTTCGAAATTATTTTCATATAGGACGGGAGAGGACAGGTCATATTAAAGGGCACGATAAATGAGTGTGTATGGTCTCATTAACCAAGCTAGTTATTAAATTTCACCCTCAACCCTATGAGCTTCTGATGACTGTACGGTGTGCCTGGTTTGCCAGGTCTAACGTTTACCGGAAAACAAATCGTAGATATCCAATAATAAAAACAACAGAGACTGTCAATAAAATCAATGAAAAATTCTTCCACAAATTATTTCTTTACTATTAATTTTCCATTAGGATATTGGCATGCTGTAATTCTCTGTAATTTCATATGATATATACATATATATAAATATATAAATAAATATATATATATATACATATATATATATATATATATATATATATATATATATATATATATATATATATATATCATAAGAAAGGTCCCTCTTCCTCGAGGGACCTTTCTTATATTTTATCTTCTAATATGCTACAAGAAATAGCTACCTATTTTTAACAACACTTTTTTTGCTTATAATGGATATAACTTATAGGAAGCCGTACGTGGGATTGCTATGCGGCACATAATTAACCTCCATATTCTTTTGTAAATGATTCTTACCATGCCGTCCCTCATTCTCGTTGCGTGCAGTTATTTTATGCAAATGATACCCATGTATTTGAAATTGCGAATAAGCGGCTAGCTTGTCCGTATACAAATAAAGTACTGCTCTACGCCCGGCGCCAGCTGTCTTTGCCTACACTGTTGAGTCCCCGCTCATTTCCTCCCATTCCTGGTAACCTTGTCTTCCGTAAGCCCACTTCACCCTCCTTTCCACTCTTTCTCCTTTCTCCCTTCCTCTTATGAGAGGCTTGCATAATGTATTCGGAGCCGTAGGGAATAAACTTTGCAGGGAATCGAGAGGAGTAACGGAGCCGGTCGCGAAGAGAGTAAAACTGCTGCCAAATTGCCCCTGGGGATGGCGGGGTCAGCGAGCAAGACTCGCAAGAGGGTGTCAGACGGGTGGTCGGGATTGTTTGGGGGAGTGGATTTTTCTCGGGGATATGGCCACGCAGAATATGGCAGAAGGAAGTTTAGGGGAAGGAAAGGCGTGATGCTTCCACGAGGGGAGGGAGAATGGGGTCGCGGGTTGTGAAGAAACGTCAAGATTCAGCGATGAGGTTGCCAAAGTCATAATTCAGGATGATATAATCCTTGTGTAAGCCGAAGAAAATAGAACGGAGAAATCCTGGATGGAACGAATCAATATTTTCGGCATTTGAATGCCGAATTGCCAAAACCATGTTTGTATTCTGATAAAATCCTGACTCTTATGTACAATTTGAATTGTTCCTAGAAACTCTTATAAGACAGGCTTGAAACAAATCAAGTTTTCCAAGATAAATGAATAGTTGACGAGAAAAGCCTTGTCAATGGTGAAAGAATAATCAAGTCCAAGATTATTAGTTTCACATGATAGAGTTAGGTGGAAGTTGCAGGTAGTAGTTTTGGTACGAATCAAAAGGATTTCTCTGAATAAGTTGAAATTAAAGAATGGGGCATGATGAAACAGTTTCATATAGAAATCAAGTTTAAGGACATAAATTGAACTCGCTGATGTGAAAGTGTCAAATATAATAATGGTAAGTTCACCTTACATTTTGTGATGAAATTTTTAATTTATAGTAAATATTACAACAGAGGGGTACTTTGATTTTAAAACTACTCGAATAGAGTTGCCTCAGATATTTATTTAAAAAACCCAACTGGCACCATTACGAGGGTGATCTGAAAAGCTTCCGACCTAACAAACACAAAAGACATTTTTCCTAAAATTTTCTGAGCCGGAATCTTTCTGACCACCCTTGTAGATTTCTCTATAAAGGAGTAATTAGTTTATTCGATGGTTTCAGGCTCAACCTTGTGGAAGTTCATGTTCATGGAATGAAGAACACAAATGTTTTTCCACTGTTCTTTATTTTGGTACTACTAGTTTCAACGCTTAGCCTTTATCAGGTACTTGATTGAGATACCTGATGATAAAGCCTGAGCGTTGAAACCAGTAGAGCCAAAATGAAGAGCAGTAGAAATATACATTTCGTTCTTGATTCCATTAGTAATTAGTTATACTGATCGTTTGAACGAGTAAAATTGTAGAATAGAAAACTGTCATTTTAAGAATAAATAAGTGTCCTTTGGAACGCACTCACGTATGATTTATACCAATCATCTTATCTTCTGATTGTATTATTCTTGTGAGCTCGCCTATTACCAATTTTATCATGTAATAGCTTTACTTTTGTCAGTATACACAGAAATAAACCTGATTATGATGGAGTAGCTCAATCCGATTATGGACAAGGAGAAGCAAGGTGCTTCATACATTCAACCTCACTATGGGATAATGGATAGTAACAACGGGCGCTGCGGCAGTAATTCTGATTGACTTTTCCATATGATTCAACAGTTGAAGATATGTTGCTTTAAAAAATTCAGGCAATTATATCACAGGTTAATGCAACAGCGGTATCCAAAACGGGAACAGATCGAGGCCAACGAATTTACCAGAAAATATGCATGCATCGGAGAAATTATTCCTCGAGCACGTTAATAATATGTGAGCTTATTTCTTCTCCTTCCCAATAAAAATCCAGACCTTGAATTTTAATTTATGAACACCACGACATTGGAATAGGAGAAGAATAATAAAAATGAACACATGGAAATCTCTATAACTTCGTTGAAAATGAGGCATTTCGTACATGGTGAAATGAAGACTAGCCGCATTTCATTCCTTCATTTAGGGCTAATGGATAATTTAAAGAGGAACAATTTCAAATACGTACTAAACGCATATGAGATTAAGATATATATACTTTTGGGTCAAGTGGAAAAGGCCGCCTCTGGAATCGTACGAACCGGTAAGATACTAAACGAGCCTACCGGAAGACATGTATGTGAATCCAAAGGGCAGGGTTGAAGCGGTCGAGGAGGACGATGTGAGACGATGGAGGCGGAGAAGGAGTGGTGCAAGGAGTGGGACGAGGAGTTGGTGGAGGGAAGCTGGGTAATGGGGTGGCGAAATGGGCCCGGAGCGAATATTTGGCGGCGCCCCGGAAAGGGTGGTTGGTGAGAGCGCCGAGGGAAGGGTGGGGTTTGGTCGGGTGGATGGCGGGCGGCTGCAGTGTCCGAAATGGGAATTAGGAGGAGGGCGGGCGGGGGTTGGTGGTGGTGGGTTCGTTTAAACTAGCTTTATAAACCCGTATGGTCCACTGAAAGGATGAGAGCTGAAGAAGTGGTGAATGGTAGGGAGGCAGAACGACTGGGAAAGCCGGCGGCGAGGGAGGGAGGAGAAAGAGGCGTGGGAGAGAAAGGCTGAGAGAAGAGGAGGAGCAGGAAGGACGTGAATAGGGCCTCGGTGGTTAATGAGAACTGTGAGCGGAATTGAGATGGTAATTGCGTGGTGAGAGGGCTCGGTTAAGTGGGCCACGGGTATCCTGTGGGAACAGACTCAGCGGCAGCATTCACGCCGCTCGTCTCCCATGAGGGGATGGTACGGAGAGGAAAACTCGGCGTTGTTATTCCCTCGATAGAAATTTAAAATCGTCCTCCGCAGGATCGAGCGTGAAAGACTTTCTGTTTATTCAAAGTTATGAATTAGATGAAGAGAATGAATATTTTGAGTATCGGGGAAATTAAACAACCCGAGGAGGTAGACTGGTGAGGCTGTGACCAAAGGATAATCCACTCTGCGAATCTCTGATTTTGCGAATGGGAAAATGCGGAAGGGATAATAATGCTCGACCAAAGAGCCGGTTTTCTTATGAAAAACTTCCAGCTAAACAACGGAGCTCTTCGAAGTTTCATGAATAAGGCATTTATTTTATGTTCATTTATGTAATCTTACCATAAAATAGCAAGTGTAGACACACTAAGTTAGGGTTTTCTGATATTTTACCTCGTCCCTTACTCAGCGTTGTGATGCGCTCGATTGAAATTAGATTCGTCCTCTGCAGACCCGAGCTCGAAAGACTAAAATACTATGAATAAAATGAGGAGAATGAATATATTAGCAATCGGCGAAAATAAATAGACTAGTGGGAGATATCCATAAGGATAATCCAATCTGTTTCTGCGAACGGGGAAATTTGGGGATGGAAATTATACTCAGCAAAAGTGCCAGCTTTCGTATGAAGGGTTTCCATCTGAACAATGAAGTTCTTCTCAATTCTATACATAAACCATTTATTATGGTTAATTTATATTTTATTGCCATAAAATAGCAAGTTTAGACACACTCATTTAAAATTGTCTGATATTTTATCTTTTTGTATCAAACCTGGTTGACTCGCCCGAAGCTTTTTCTGTCTTTAAACAGCACTTAATAAAAAGCGATACACATTTTTTAATGGAAATCTCAAAGAGTTTCTCCGTTTGACATAAGGCTTATAGGTCAATTACTCCGCAGAAAACATCAATCATGAATATTTAAGCGCATGTTCATTAGCGAGCGTGACGATTAATTCCAATCATCGGGGTAAACAGGTCGAGCCCATTGATATATGGCTGTTCAAATTGAGTGTGCTCGTTGATTTACTACAGCTGTGAGGGCTTAAACTCATAGATCCAGCGTTGCTAGCTGCGTTGATGAGCGGTTGTTCATTTATGCACTAACAAGGTGGTTTGAAAGTTCTCACCTGTAAATGCGTTTTTCTTCTTTTTCATTTTACTACTTACTAAAAATTGAATTTGTTTGATTTAGTGCCCCAGTAATATAGAATCAATTCAAATTCTATCCGTAAACAAGCATTTCTCATCGGAAAAGGTTCAGCTTGGTGCTACCACTATTTGCCTGAAGAGTAGTAGCTACAGTAATCAGGGGGAAAGACAATATAAATAACACTGGGTGTTTGCACAGCTAGGATGATATGAGTAGATCGAGGGCGTAAAATTCGTTGGTTAGAGGAAGACGTTGGGTTGGGGCGATAAGATGTCTCGCCTTAAGGTGAAAAGAGGCTGCGATGTTATGTTGTTTGTTTGCGGAGATGGAGGTGGCGCTCGAGAGAATGAAGGTGCGGGACAACGGGACGGGTGGGGTCGGATTGAGCACCAAATGCGACGTGGGACATATTGGGGCGGAAAGGGAGAGAGAGAGAGAGGGTGGTGTGGAAGCGGGATTGGCACGTCTGCGGATGATCGGTGGGGAAGAAGAATGGGGAGAAAGCCTGGAACGGGGTGTTTAGAAAGACTTGGGGGATGAGAGCTGGGAGTAGGTGAAGGGTTGTGGGGTACAGGGGTGGGAGTAAGTGCAGGCATGTCGGCGGCGTAAGGGGGATGGTGCGACCGCGTTGCGCACTGGGAGGGATGGTGTTGTGCGGATTTAGGGCGGGAGGAGTGCCCCGAAGGGTTCAGAGGAGAAAGGCAGATGGCATGCTCTTCCTCGCTACCCCCATCGTCTCCACACGACCGCCCTCGGGGAGGGGAATAATTAAAGTTCACCGTCGGCATCACGACAGCAACCTTGCTCTTTTCATCCGCGCCATATACGGTGAGGAATTGTTCCAAGCAGGTGGTGGCCAGGCGGCCGTGGACTGTAGCTACCGGGTATGTTGTTCATAAGTGACTTAGGGTAAGGGGCTTTTGCTGTCTATTTCGCGAATTTTCGCGAAGTTTAATGGGGAAAATATTTATTTTTTTCTGGCATTCCGGTGTATATAAATATATAGCAACGGATTAACTAAAATTTATTAGCGACGCTTTCACCGTGACAGATATAAAGGCCCTGTATAAGAATATATTTCTGTTTTTCAGGGAAAATAAAATTTGGAAAAACTTTTTCAGACAAATGGTACAAATATATGTTGGTAGTTCAAGTATTAAAGGTAGGAAAAAATAACTTTTCGATTAGGTATGAAAAATAAGATAATTCCTTTGAACTTGAATTAATTTTTATTTTATCAGCATTAAGCGGATTCTATGATTGAATTGATTTTCTATTTTTATAACAGAGTTCGTAGAATATACCTTGAGTTCTTAATAAATTATGATCCATGGTATCATTTCTACAAAATACATTGTAGAACGAAATTTATACTTCATATTCAAACTCCTAAACTAATGCATGAGTAAATAATGCATTTAAAAATTAAAACAACAAAATTAGCCAATCATTTGAAGTTATAATGATATTATATTTACATTATTAGCTGAATAGCAAGGTAAAATTCACTGGCAACAAAGCTCAAAAACCAAATTTAATATAAAATCATTATTCCGAAGGATAATTCAAAAATGGGATCGTGTGCCATCATTCCCTTCCCCACGTCCTCGTGGTGACTCACAGGGTGGTCTCTGGATAGAGATCTATACATTGATCTGATCAGTGCGGTAAGAAATACACTAAATGGGTTTTTGATCGCTCAGGTATCACACCTTTGCCTAGTGATATCGACCCAAAAATACAGTACAGGGTAGTGCAATACATTCGCTTGAGATATTTGGTCATACGTGCTACTAGTTAATTAGTAATCCACCAACCTCAATGCAGCGCACCATAGTATTAAAAATTATCAATTAAATGTTCGGATTTAAGTAGCAACTTTAAATATTTTTAAATGATCAATCCGGAATAATCTAATGATATTAACATCTTCTCCCTGTGGGTGCTACACCACCTCCTATTCACAAAAATGTATACATTTTCTACGGCCTAGGACACCCGAACAAATCCCATTTTTGCAAGCTCGTTAATGTGATCAGAATAATATAGTGATTAGCTCGTTTTGCTGAGAAAAATCGAAATAATAAGTTCACGCTAAAGGAGACCAAAAGTTAACCTTAACCGTACAATTTAAATTCTTGAGTGAAACCACAATCAAGGAATAAGTCAAGTTTGGAATGTGAAACCAAGTGAGAGAATTTAACCTTGCTAGAGGAAGAAAACGACGCATGCAATATTTAAATTTCCTGGAGAGACATATGGGAGAAGATGAAAATGCTTAAATAACGTCAATTTTGAAGGAAAAAATCTTGTAAGATGGACATAGCAAAGGAAAAGGCTTGCTATGAGTCTGCAGGCGTTTCCTTAAAAGAATCAAACCAAACGATGGTCATAGCTGAATCTTGAATAAGAAAACCGTAAATAACGCTAATAGGTGGGTAACGAAATTTTAAATATACGTAGCATCCTAAGGTTTTCCAAATATCTCTTTTCTATTAAGGTTAATTGGAGGAACAACAACTTATATAAATATTTCAAAAAACCCTTCGTTAAATTTGTTCAAAGATAATTAAAAACAACTGATTTATAAACATCCCGAAAATAAAAAGCTGGAATCAAAAATTAAAATACTAAATTTTATTTAAACACAAATCAGGAATAGTCTCATGAAAGAAAGGTATTATTAACAAATATTCTTTAGAGTGCCATTTGATCTTATTATCATAACAGTTGCATTAATGTCTATATGACATCTAAATATATAAAATTAACTTATTTTCTAAAATTATATTTCGTGCAATTCTTGCTTTCGTGGGAGCTGTAGCGTTAGATCATTCTAAATTAATATCCATGCCCATCACCGATTCAAATTCTTTTGGCTGATTAATGCTAACAGGATCTGTTTTTGCATATGCACAGACCACGTCAAGAACCTTCGATTTCCTTTATTAGCTTAGCTTAAAAATTCATCTTTTGAGGGGAGCATCAAAAAAGATATTACTTTAGCCAATATTGTAAGGGGAGCATTATCTTTTATCGATGAAATTGAGTGAATTTCATTCGTAGGTGTATTTAAAACGCATCAATTTTAAACGCATCAATTTGATCGTGTCCTGATGTACCAATTAGGAATGATTAGATGATATGTTTAAATGAGTATATACAGTGTGGAAATAACTCACTCTCATTCAGTGCTTGGTGTTTATGTTTCCTTTACTGAAAAATGGAAGATGTAAGGACAATACGGACGTAATTTTCGTGTTCCATTTGGTCCACTTTCTTTTCGGAGAACATCCTTCTTTGCCGACTTTGCGAGAAGCTAAAAGGCTTTCTGGATTTCATGGAAGGGGAAGGAGTACTTCATTCGGTGAGAAACAAAGTGAGTACCACGAGCGTTTGAAAATTCAGAGCGTGGAGTGTAAATGTACTCTGAGAGGACTTGATGAAATTATTCACTCCTTCTTTCCTCTGACCGAACCTTGCGTAAAATCGCAAGAATGTAAACTGGTCCACCGTGGGAGGTCATGGGAGTATCGAGGATTGTGTGACTTTAGCTTGGGAGGCGACGTGGACATTTTGAAGCTTTTGGAGAAGACATGAACTTGGAAGGAAGTTTCGATGGAAAATGATGTTGCTTTCAAAGGAGGAAGGAAAGAAAGCTAGATATCCAGTGGATAGTTTTACCCAATTTTTTTAAGGACTAAACGATAATTTGTGTCCTTGATTTTCTATAATATTTGAATGCTAATACATAACATCACAGCATCGTACTGTTACCTACGCATGGAACACCAATTTTAAGAAATTAAATGAAAAAACAATAGGGATATAAAAAAGTGACAGAAGATAACTGCCTTCAGCGAAGCTCTTCAGGAATACTGAAAATTTGCTATTTATTGGTGAACATTTTCGTGAATTTATCTGTATATATAGTGATTAAAAATATTTAAATAAGGAGGAATTGCTAAGGATAAATTGCTCCCTAAAGATCCGACGAGCGATCACCAGAAGGAGTGCAAAAATACCATCGCAGAATGCTTTACCATTCTCCACAACTGAGAAAAACAGAGATTGATCCACACCAACCCGACGACCCTCAAATTCCTTGGAGTCAAAGATGCACAAAGCTGCAATTCCCATGCAATCCATTTTTTCCAGTGTACATAAACCGAATTATTAGTTGGCAAGGAAACTAAACTCCGTGTTCCGGCAATATTCTAACTTCAGACCCAATTATTCCGCAAAAAGTCTGTGGTAATGGTGAGTATCCTCGTGCGCAAAATCTTTCCTAATAAATCCATTCTGGTGTCCTTTGATGCTGGTATTCCATTCAACAGTGTCTCCAGAACGGAGGCAGTAGAACTAGCCGAGGCTACCCTTGTGGAAAGCCAAACACCCTCTCCGGTTATTTCCAAATTGTGCCAATTATTAAAAGTATGAGCGCATAAAAAATATTTTCCATTTCAGTGGAAAAGTGCAAAAACACTCAGAGAGTCTAGCTATGGAGACTTCCTTACAGCCTTGGACAGTAAACATTTATATGAATAGTTTTAAATGAACGGAACTTACTTCCAAGTGCCCTCTGGATAAGAAAGTATTCTGCTGGTAAAGGTACGTAGATACTTTTCCTGTGTATTGGCTCTCTAATACAGTTGGATAATGTACTGTCCCCTCCCCGGACTACAACCTTGACGTGGTGGAAGGGCTTGTGCGTTCCGATGACCCCTAGAGCTGTGCTGGCGGGAGTAATAATTATTGCTCCTGGTAGGGTCACCCATGCCAGATAGGTCGAAGGTTAGGAGCCAGACGAAAGGTAGTCCACGCAGCGTCTGTTCCTCAGTGAGGCGGCTGCAATGGCGTCTGACCCCAGTGGGGCGGCCAGTAAGTGATGGTGTCACGTTAAAAACACTATTGAGGAAGGCAACGGGAAACCACCTCAATTATCATTCCCTAGAAAAATATGATGGACAATAGAGATAATTTGAGTCCTGGCAACCACGGGGCTCGGCCCAATCGGCCGTGTGTCGTGCCCGGCAGCGGGGGAGGCAAGGCTTCCGCGGTCGTCATCCCACGAAACCCTTGCAAGGGAAAACCAGCAGCAGCAGGACAGAAGACGCAGGAGAAGAAGACAAAATTAGTTAGAATAGGAACGTGGAATGTTAGGACAATGATGAGGACAGGGAAATTGGAGAATGTTAAGCGAGAGATGGAAAGGGGAAATATAGATATTTTAGGTCTATGCGAGGTGAGATGGAAAGATAGCGGGGATTACTGGAGTGATAAGTATAGAATAATATACAGCGGTGGGGACGAGAGCCAACGAGGGGTTGCCATTGTATTAAATGAAGAGGTAGGAAGAAGCGTAGTCAACATAGAGCAGGTAACGGATAGAATACTACTAGTGGAGATAAAAGCAGAACCGACGAACTTAGTTATTATTCAGGTATACATGCCACCGAGCAACCATAAGGAAGAAGAGGTCGATAAGATATACGATCAGTTAGAGGACATGATCGCGTGTGTTCCAGCAGGGAAACATTTGATAGTGATGGGGGATATGAATGCGACGATAGGCGAAGGAAGAGATGGTTATGAGGTGGGCGACTACGGTTTAGGCACGAGGAATGACCGCGGGGAGAAAGCAGTTGAGTTCTGCAGGAGACAGGGGTTAGTCATCACCAACACTTGGTTTAGACACCACAAAAGACGCAGGTATACATGGAAAATTCCAGGTGACACAGGAAGATATCAGCTAGATTATATCCTGGTTAGACACAGGTTTAGGAATAGTGTGATAAATTCCCACAGCTTTCCGGGAGCGGATGCGGACTCAGACCACAATTTAGTTGTTATGAAATGTAGCGTACGTTTCAAAAAGATAAGGCAGGGGCGGCGAGTTAGAAAATGGAATGTAGAAGCATTAAATGGGTTGAAAAGGAAGGAATACAAACAGGCGGTAGAGAAAATAATGGAGGATGGTAAAGGGCTTATTACTATCGAAGAAGAATGGGAAAGTATCAAGAAAGGGTTGTCGAAAGCCGCAAAAGACACTATTGGAACCGTTAACGCTAAAAGGACTAGGAAACCATGGATCACGGATGAGATGATTACAAAGATGGATGAGCGGCGAAAATGGAAGAATATAAATACAGAATTAGGCAAAATGAAGTACAAAGAATTGAACAATAAATTGAGGCGGGCAACAAATAAGGCAAAAGACGCATGGTGGAAGACGCAGTGCGAGGATATGGAAAGTCTCCAGAGGAAGGGCGAAATCGGTGCGCTGTACAGCAAAGTTAAATCGTTATCGGGAAGTAAGAAAGGAAGAGCTATGCTAATAGTTAGAGATAAGGCGGGTAAGGTAATAGTTGACGCAGGAAAGATCCAAGAGAGATGGAAGGAGTATATAGAAGAACTGTATAGTAAAGAACTCAGACCAACACAGTTAGACATTGAAAAAGAAAATGACGTAGAGGAAGACAGCTTAGGTCCAGGCATACTAGACAATGAGATAAAAAGGGCATTAAGGGAGATGAAACTAAATAAGGCCGTGGGGGTAGATAACATTCCCGTGGAACTTTTAAAATGCTTAGGAAAATGTGGGAGGAAGAGGCTATATGGGCTGATCCGTAGCATTTATGAGGAGGGAATCTGGCCGGAAGACTTTGTGAGAGCAGTTTTAGTTCTGATTCCGAAAAAGGTAAAGGCCACGTCATGTGAGGACTATAGGACAATTAGTTTGATATCCCACGCAGCTAAAGTTGTTCTCAGGATCATAAACAAAAGGATAGAGAGTAGGGCAAATGATTACTTAGGGGATGATCAGTTTGGGTTTAGGAAGGGGAGAGGTACGCGTGATGCCATTGCAGTAATGAGGTTATTAATCGAGAGGAATATAGAACACAACCAGGAGGTATTTGCCTGTTTCGTAGATTTCGAAAAAGCGTTTGATAGAGTGAATTGGGAAAAACTAATGAGTATATTGCAGAAAATAGGAATAGATTGGAGGGAAAGGAGGCTAATCCGCAACCTGTACATGTCTCAGACTGCTCAGGTGCGGGTGGGAAACGGGGAGTCAGGATGGGCAGTGTTAGGAAGGGGTGTAAGGCAGGGTTGCCCATTATCACCGTTGCTGTTCAACCTGTATGCAGAGGAAATGGTCAAAGAGGCATGGGAAGAACTAGAGGTAGGAATGAAAGTGGGCGGGGAATTTGTAAAATCAGTTAGGTTTGCTGATGACCAAGCTTTAGTTTGTCAGTCAGCCAAGGGGCTGCAAGCATTGCTGAGTGAATTGGAAATTCAGTGCGACAGGTATGGGATGAGAATCAATATTAATAAAACAAAGGTTATGCGATTTTCTAGAAAGAAAAAGGCCAAGCTTAACATTAAAATAGGAGGGCAAAAACTAGAGCAGGTAGAACAGTTTACGTATCTCGGTAGTGTTTTGGACCAACACGGTCAAAGTAGTAGGGACGTAAGGAGAAGAATTGCGCTAGGCAAAGAGGCTTTCACGAGGAGGAGGGAGTTGATGACGGGGACTTTGAGTAAGGATGTTAAGAAAAGACTCGTAAAAACTTTGATATGGAGCGTAGCTATGTACGGCGCGGAAACGTGGTCATTGAAGCAGGAGGATAGACGTAGACTGGAGGCTTTTGAAATGTGGGTGTGGAGAAGAATGGAGAAGGTGAAATGGACAGAGAAGAAAACAAATGAGGAAGTACTTGGTATGGTGGGCGAAGAGAGGGGCTTGTTGGGAGCAATCCTATGGAGGCAGGAAAAGTGGATGAAGGGGGTGTTGACCGGCAGTGGGATGTTGAAGACTGTGATAGAGGGTAGAATGTTGGGCAAAAGAGGAAAGGGAAGGAACAGGATAGGGATGTTTGACGGGATGAAGGGAGGAAGAAAGTACTCAGAGATGAAGAGGGACCTGGTGTAGAGTAGAATTTAGGGTTGTGTTTTGTTAGTAGTCACAAAATATTTGTTTGGTAGTTGTGTCCATCGAAAAACCTACCTTAACCGGTAGATAACCTTAAAAAAAAAAAAAAAAATGTACTGTCTTCTCTTAACGCAGCAGATCGGCGTATTGAATTCAATTGTGTCATGGGTGCTGAAGGTAGCTTAAACTATATAGATTTGGGCATGAAAAATGTAGGCAATAAATTTGATTTTTCAATTTATAGGAAAAAGAATAAAACTGACAGCATAATTCCTCTAATTTCAAGACACCAATTCTCCCAGAAAATATCTGCTCTCCACTCCATGCTACATAGCCTGGTGATAATACCGATGTCGAACACCAGCAGGGAAAAGGAGACGGACGCCATTAAACAAATCACCACGAAAGACGGGTACGCATAGGATATAATGGAGATATGCACCGAAGATAAGCGAACGTTATGTAACACAAAAGAAAAAATTTGTAAAATGAAGCACAGGAAAGTGTAACAACTTGAGTGCGGTGATTTCAACGAAATTTCATAAATCATAATAACTCTTCAAATTTGACCAAACATCTCCTGGATTGCGATCATGAAAGTGACCTTGAACCAAAAATCGTACACAAGGAGAGTAACAACCCTAGACTCGATGCATTGGAAAAAAGTTGAAATACTTCAACTTTTCAGTCTTTATTAGCTGTGAACAAGAGATTTAATTCTTAAGAGAGAGAATTCCCAAACCCTTAATGTGTTTTCCCTACTCTCCAGAAAAGACCGTCTCCTCACTGATTTACCCACCATCTACGTATCCCCAACGTCTCCCTAATCATCGCGCATCCTTTCGTTAGCCATCCCCATCATCCGTCACTCTACCCGGCCACCCCCACCGCCACTTTGGAATAACCAACCTTTCACCTACCCCCACCCTGCCCCATGACGCTGCTGCCTCAACGTCACTTAAACCTCCAAACTTCTCCTCCCACCCTAAACCCCTTCCCACACTTCGCCAAGACTCTACGCCTATATCATGCATGAAAACTCCTGTTATAATGGCTGATGATGACACCTTGTATCAAAACCGGTTGAGGAAAATAAAATATCTGAGGAACTTTATAACTACATTACCTCCTTTGAAAACATCGTAAACAAGGCGCCATAAAACGCAGTCACGAGTACTTTTTGGAGAAATTTCCTAGTTTATAAAGTAACAAAAATATTGCAACATACTTCTTTATGCAACCAGAAGTGATTTATAAAACGTAAATATCAGATCAGCTAGATAGTAAATATGCACATTTATCTTGACGGTTGCAGGATTCCTCAAACACAAATTTTTCTGGCGATAGATAAAATCCATTCTCTAAAACTTTAGAGAGATTATAAAAATATAGATAGATAGATGTACCCTTTTCTATAATAATTTTAACACATTCAAAACTCAATTGATGCATAGATAGTCCCAGGAAAAATAATTCAGTCACAAATATCCAATATTTTATGTAGCACTAGAGAGTTTATGATTGTGTAATTACTAATCGCCTAACATTTTATAAAATAAATTTAGAAATGTACACAATGGGCGTTATTTGAAAAACATTTCTCCTATTATCTAGCACTGTTGGTTTACATGAGGCATCAAATTATGCCATTTTTCAGGATTAAGGGACAGAATAGCGGTCCAACAATTATCCTGTGTGTTCAGGTGCTCTTGATCGACTTCATCACAAATCGACAAAGCCGGAATGCCTCAGATGAAAATATCTTGAGGAGATGGAAACAAAAATTCACGGCCTAATTGGAGGATAACGTTAACAGTAAACTAATGTCAACACAGGTTTTACGGATCTCCTTATTTTTATTACTCAGTATTATTCTCCACGTACCTTTAACATACTATGTCTTTCCCAAAAGTAGCATGACTTATTTTTTCCGGATAGGCGAACGGACGGGCGGTGGTTTCTCTGGCCTGGTTCGAGGGAGGGTAGGTCGGTGGCAGTTAGCTCCCAACCTTTGTGGAGTGGGGGTGGTTCATTTGCTGAACCTCTATAATGTGACCTCGCTACGCTCCGTCATGAATGGGTTATTGGAACAGCGCGACGCCGTCCAATTTTGCGTGAAACTCAGAAAAACCAGGAATGAGGCTCATGATATACTCAAAGCAGCCCATGGTGTTAACGCCATGGATAGATAGGTTTTTTTAGTGGCAAAAGTTGTTTCAGGAGGGTAGAGAAGACTTTGAAAACTCTGAACGCTCAGGATGCCCTTCGACCTAAAAAGAGATGAAACTCTTGCAACAATGAAGGCTTCGTTGAACAAGGATTGCAGATTAACTGTTTCGCATGGTTTCTGATGAACTTGGAATCCATATTAGTGAGGCGTATGAACTTGTGACCAAAAACATGGACATGAGAAAGGTGTGTGCAAAGTTGGTACCGCGGGTAGTCTCGGAGGAGCAAAATGAAACTCGCACGCGGATCTACCAAGAGTTTCTCGACCCTGCCTCAGATGCCCTATAGACATGACGTTGCCCCACCAGACTTTTTTTTATTTCCCAACCTCATATTTGTGCTGAAAGGACGTAATCAAGGTTCGGTGGAAGCGTTTCAACATGCCGTGACGAGGGGGCTTTTAGCGTTCCGGGCGCCGCGTTCTAGAAGGCGTACGAGGCTGGCAACGGTGTGTTGACGCAAAAGGGTACTACTTTGAAGAATTTTGAAGGAATGTATAAATTTTGGCGTTAAATTTATTTTGATCGACTCAGTCCTACTACTTATGAAACAGATCTTCTAAATGACGCGAATAATTCTGAAAATTACTAAGTTTTATATAGAAAAATATTAAAAGATAATATAATTTCAGTGACTAGAAATGCATATACTTATTCCGTCTTCGGAATCGGGACTTGTGGGTCCCAATGAGTAAAAGCACTGTGTCTTAAAATAAAGAAACCTAAAAATCTATCTCTTCGAATGAGACATTTTGAAAAGATACTCGCGATGGTGCGTGTAAGATAAAATGCATTTCATGCTCGAAGATATTCCGATTCTGCGATGGACACATGTTCCCTGGAGCAGAATATTTTTGTTTGTCCTTGTCGTATTGCGAAAGGATTGCAGGAGGACTGGTGCGAGAGACTCGAAACAGACACGTGGAGAACAACAGGAGCTGAGAGACTGCGGCTTATCGGGAGTTAGAGCGGGTTTGGTAGGCGCTCGGAATAAAGAAGAAGCAAAGGGGAAGTGGAAAGTAGCTGGAAAGAGTGGTAAAGAACGAGAACCACGGTGGAGGAAGAGGGACGAAGAAGCTAAATAATCAGAGCGGGGGATTATAGAGAGAAAGTATTGGTCGTAAGAGGGAATTACGGTGAGGAAAGAGGGGATGACAAGAAAAGAGTAGTGGATTAAGGAGGAGGGTATGGGAAAGAAATGAGTTCGTGAAGAGAGTATAAAGTGGGAAAGTAGGACAATGACTAGCGGGATTTGAGATTTTCTTTTCTAGAAAGCTTTCTGCAAAACGTAACTGAAGATTCATTTGCATATCATCCCTGAACAATTGGAATGGAAATAAGATTTATAGAAGCCAAACTCTTGAAACGGAAAAAAAGAGTAAATGAGGGATTCTTTTTATTTTTGTGACAAAAATATGGTTATAGATATTTTTAAAAAACAATGCTGAGGAAAAACCTCGTTGAAAATGATTTTATAGGAGATATGTTTTTTAAAAAAATTTTTAATTTAATTATTTGCTAACGTATTATTTTACGTTTTCCTCATTAGTGATTAGTATCACATAATTATTTTCATCTACATCTCTTTATCCTTTTTGGAGAGAAAAGGTATTATTAGTCAACATTGAATTCGAAGTTGCCTATATTTTTTCAATAATTTACTTCTCTTTCCCTTTTTACACCACATCAATATGCGTTGAAAATTACATCTTCCTTTAATTTAATAATCCTTTAATTAAATATCATGACAGAGTCAAATATATATTTCTTTTGAGATTATTTCTTTACGTTAAATGTTTAACATGCGATACTAAGTGCGATTAGATGTTTTTTATCTAAGTCCTTGTCTAGAAAAATTGGTTCAACACAGAACGTCCGAAGTTAGCAGAGATAATAACCAAAGACTACCTTTTTAGGATATCGGAACACATTCGTCTGTTTTTGATGGTGAGAAATATTCAAATACTAAAGCATAAATTTCACCAATGTTGAAATTTAATATGCTAAACCAAGTCATCCTCTAGATTATTTCTTGAAGGTGAATTAAGAAAAACATAAAATTCTAATTTACAATGGCTCATATTTGCCCACAACGCACGCAATTTTTCGACTGGTTAGAAATAATTCACGATTCATGTCATGCCGTATATAAACAGTGTATTTCCCTCAGATACGAAAGATGTCATCAATAAATGACTTGCTATAGTAATTAATACCCATTTTATGCCGCATAAATTGATTAATAATTATTCTTGGTGAGAATTGGGTGGAATACGAAGAGAATGATAGCATATGCCCAGTGACAGCAAGGTGTGTGTGAAAATTAAGACTTAATTTTTCCAAAGAAAGCTCAAAATAATTCACTCGTGTTTTTTACTCACGTATTCACCTTTCAATAAAATGTCTACAGTACATAGATGATTACTTACATTCTATGAAATAAGTTAGAAGCTAAAATGTAGAGTAATTACTTTATGTATCGAAGTAATACATGCATATCTAAGATTCGCTCCTATTCGCGCGCTGAGTTCGTGTTTTTGGGCGATCACCACGTTCGCAGAACCAAGTAGCTTTTAATTAAGTATTCTAATAACACTCGGAGAGATGAATTTTCCCCGGCCTCGTAACATTACAAGGACAACTGGAGACCTTGTTAAGGAATTTACAGGCTCTTTGAGTAAAAATACATTTACAGGCTCATTGAGCAAATTTTATGTCCCTGTTAATTATGTTGAAAAGGTTTCAGGGAAAGACTGACAATGACTTAGCTAAGATGTATAAATATTATATCCTGGCGTAAAAGGTAAAATCCATCGATTCATAAATGAACCATTTCTTAGTGGTGATTACTTTAAATCATAAAATATGAAATGAATCCTCCAAAATAACCACCATAGTAAAACCACCATAGTACACAAAGTTTTGTTTTGATAAGCAAGGGTAGAACGAAGAGATATCTTTTACGCCTTTTGCAATGGACTTCAGAGAGACTTTGCCCATGGAGCTCTTGGAAAAGAAAATGAAACTTATACCAAGAACGGCGAACTGTCATAAATTCAAGAAAAAGAATTCGGGTAGACATCAATTTTTCGACGATTTATTTGAGTGTAAAATTTGCAAAGGAAAATGGAGGGAGGTGAACGCGAAAAAGAAGAGATTTTCGACATAAATGCGATTATGATGGGACGAATTTCTTTGGAAATTGATGCGGTTGCATGATACATGCGTATGTGCTTCTTTCTTAGCTTCAAAACTGATTTACAGAGGAAGCCAATATCTCCCGTTCTCTTTCAGCCTCTAGGAATATCTCCCTAAAATACGACCGGGTGCGAAAATGGAGACCGAGGTCAGGTCCTTCCTCCCGTTTCTTTTCCCCTTTCTTCCCTCTCTCTCTATATCATCCCTTCCCGAATAACGACATTTATCTGTCACTCCCGTGGAATACGCGTCAACCCACATCTTACTCTCAAAACAACCTTTTTAATCTAAATCTTTTGGTCAGGTCCCTTCTTCACAGCTTTCCCTCACGAAAGCGCTAACCCAACTCAGATTTTGTAAGACATACCCGGCCGACCAGATGTCCGTTTGGTTCATGACAAACTTCTGGTAATAAAAGTAAAATAATTTTAAAATTTTAATTTATCATATTTACTATAAAAGCGGAAAAAAGCTTAATAAGTATTGGACTACTCCATTAAAAATATTCTGATGATTTATTTACTTATACGAGCAAAATTATTACGTAAATGAACATAATTGTACTTTCCAATCCCAATGTATATATACTAAAGGCCTCGGGGCGTATTCACCTTAAAATACGAGTACATGGAATGATATCAGAGCGATATCTCGGTGCATTGGAGTCTTCATTAAGGTTTGTACGGGGCTCGTATTTCATGAATGTGATTAACAGTTATTTTTCATGATCCTGAAAAATTCTTCAAAGAACTTTCAATATATTTTTGAGACATTTTGCATTGATAACCACCTTTGAGCATATTACTTCAATTTGCTCGTAATTTCTTTAACATCCCATATGAATAACTACATAGTTTTTGTACTCTTTTCTCGCATGTGGTCTAGCGTTTACGACTGCCTTCTTGATAAAACGCACCTAATGATCTTCCACTTCTGTACTTTGACCTAGGGAATGACTTAATACCCCAAAAACCATATTCTGGACGTATGATTAACTAAATATGTAATCTTGCGGTAATATCAATTATTTTATGGACTGTTTTTAAGGACATACTAAATGAGAGCATAGTTATTAACATGTTAGGAAACTTAGCCTTACCTTTGTTATGATAATATATTAACTTGCTTGGCCTAATTTTGGCCATAAAAAACATCCATCTAATTTCCTCGTTCCCGAAGTATTTTTAAGTAATCTTTACTTCTCTATCAGTCACATTATAGTCTGCACTCGTAAATACACTCATCATTGTTGATAACGCGGCATTATAAAACTCTCTAATCAACATTTGTGGCGAATACAGGTCTGCTTTGTAATTACTTAACTTAATTAGGGCCCAAATTTTCTCCTAATCTAAATATGGAGAACCATTAGGACTGGCTACTTAATTATATGCCACAGGGAGCAACAGAATGAAATTACTTTGATCATCGTTGATGAAGCTCTTATTATTTCTTGAATTTGTTTAGTTGAAGAAAATAATGAAAAAGCTAATTTTGGTGCATGAAGAATTCCATGAGTAATCACAAAAATGATCCAGTTATCACAAAATATAACTCTATTGAGATGTAATCTAATTTCTTTGCACCAAATTTTCGTAAAAAAACCCTAGATGGTAAACAGAGATTCGTCAAAACGGGTAGTTATAGGCGTAATGACATTAATCTACATTTCAAATTAACTTTGTCCTTAAGCATGTCAGATGGCAGCATCGAGAAACTGTTGCCAAGTTATTTTTTTTATTTTGAGTAATTTCATTTTTTCCCACTAAGACCATTAAATATTAACTCACATTTTATGACAAAAGCTGCATGTGATTATTAGAAAATTCCCTTAATAAAGCATTACTATTCCAGTAAACTAGCTGACCTTAAACAACATTAGTTTCACGAATTTAATACCGCTTAATAGGAAAACTTCTAACATCGTGCAATTTTTTAGAAAACTGATTTTCAGAAGGAAAGTTCTAAAAACTCTTGTAAGGATAAAAATTTACTACTTGTGACAGCACAAAATAAAGAAGAAGTTATGGACGATAACGAAGAGAGATAGAGAGACTCTGTAGTAAACTCGCAAATATTTTTTAGCTCTTTGAGAATATTTGGCAAAACAAGGGAATCAGAGGTTACAGCTGAGGTTCAGCATCTTTTATTTTCGCCTCTTATAAAGAACAATATCTATGCATACACTTTGTAGTGTATGCATAGATGGGAAATAGATGCCAGAACTAGCCGACTCAAGGACTCCTTCTTCCCACGGACAATACGGGATAGCAACTGCAGGGTTATAGATAGCAAAAATTCCACTTGCCACCCTCAGCGTCTAAAAAATAATTAGTTGTATTTAAATGCATGCTCTTCCACTAACCTTATGTGTTTTGTTATAATAACACATTCTTCCCGAATGACCTCATTCGTGTTCTGTTCATCTGTTTTTAAGTTTCCCTTTCAATCCCTCGTCCCTCTCCGCGGGGGGAAATTCCTGCTACCTGCAACGTTGGGTCGCATTCCCTGCCTTTTAAAGACTCTTTGGGGGCAGAGTGTTTCGTGGTGCATTTTCATGTGGTGTTTCAATTTCTTGCTTGTTGTGTCCTGGCTGCCGTGTTGTAGGATGGCTTTCGTGCTGCATCATGGGGTGCAGTTTTTTAGTTGTTTTGCGGTATATGTGTTTGCATGAGTATTGGATGAAGGGATTTTTGCATGAGTGTGTGCGCTGCTGTGGGTGTAATTTTCCGTGTTGTTTTTTTGCATGTGGTATTTTTCTTTTTTACGGTTGGTGACCTAACACCCCCCGCCACACGCCCTTGCGGCGGCTTGCGGGGTATTATGTAGATGTAGATGTAGTTTTCTGCATTTTTTTCTTCATTTTAACAACTCTGTTTATTGTTTCCAGTCGCTGGAAACCACCAGCGTAACATTTTCACGTTGTGACGTGATTTAGAAAATAAATATCGAAGTGTGGACTGTTCGTCGTATATTTCTGCCCTGTTTTCGATTTCCCCATTTGGACCGTGTATAATCCAATCTGAAATTCGGTCTCGTTGTCACCTCTCAACTCCATCCTTCCTCTCACACCGTGGAATTGTGGTACACCACCACTTATCCTTAAAGGAATTGTTGAGAACGTTTTTTTTCGGAAAAGTTTTCCAAGGATTTGGATTGGACGGATGAGTCGAGGTTCGTTTTTATTGATCCCCTCCTGTGACTGGGGAGAGGTTTGGCAGGGTGATACGAGGGAGAGAGAGAGAGAAAGAGGGGGACGAGGTGGAGGGTTCGGTGGTTCTGCAACGTTCTTTCTCATCGTTCATCGAATGGTGAAGGGGTGGAGAGAATTTTTTTTTTGGACTTTGGCAGAATGGGGACATTGAGGTCCTGGAGATGGTATTGGAAAGGCCGGGTGGAAAGGTTCGAAACGGGACAGTGTCTGACAGTCTTGCAAGGGAGGAATGTCCATTTTTCCAAATCCTGGTCGAAGACAAAGGGACGAAAAAATCCAGAACGATTGTGATGGGAGATTCTAAGAGCTTAATAACGTGCGACGCAAATGTGCCGGGAAAATATCAAAGGAGAACTTAAATAATTCACCGGTCGTGGCAATGTACTAAGGGAATCGTTAACCGTCGGAGAAAGTTCAATTCAATGAAAGGACGAAACAATGCATAGGGTTAGTAATTTTTTTACTTTGAGTATCAGAGTTTAAAATGCTTGATTGAGAGTGAAGAACAGACCTACAAATATTTTTTACTTCATATCGATACATAAATGAAAACATTTACGATTGCGTTGGGGTAACTCATCTCAATTATAATATTGAATGCAAAAGATTAAACTTCTCTTCACTTGTTACATGGTACATTAAAAATTTAGGATTGATAATATTAAGGTACAATGATAACACACTGAGTGCTAATTGGTCCTATTTTATTCCTTTACTGATCAGCAAATAGAGGCGTTCACGCGATTACCGGAGGTCAAAAAAAAAACAATTGTAGTGATTTATAACTAAAAATAAACTTGGTTGTTTCCTAATGAATACGAAAACAGTCGCGTTTGAAATATCAGCAAATATTTGACAGTATCGTCATTTATGGCAGAGTACGTTAAAACCTATGAATAAGTTTTCATATATACCCCAGTCAAAGATAAAAATTAGCATGAACAAAGAGAAAATTCGTGGAGGTGGACATGGAATATGAATTTATTTTTGCTCAAACTCTCGGATCAAATAGCTCACCACATGACAGGGCTAGAGAGTACGGCGGTATCGAAAGGAAAAAAAGGAACGGGAGGAAAAAATTATGATTACAGAAATGGACGGAGAAATATGTTTGCCATTGATGGGAGGGCCTGGGGAAAAAGGCTTGAGGAATGGATTGGCGGGGAAAGGAGGGGTACAGGAGGGGACGAGAGAGAAAAATTATTTCCATGGTGGCTCGGAAAAATAGCAGTAGGGTGAGAAGAAGAAAGAGACTTGTGTTGGAGAAAGAGAGGTGGAAGAGGAGGAGAGGGAAAGAGAGGATTGCAGAGGTACCGAGGGGTCGTGGTCCGGACAGAAAAATAGGGATTGATGACGTGCCCTATGGGTGGGATACGGAAAGGAGAAAAAGGGTTATCCAGGGCTGGAATGTGTCCCACCACGAGTAAAAGGTCTTCTCTGGGTTTCGTTTAATTTTGAATATCTTCCTCCTTCTCTTCTTATTCATGACTAGCACGACAAATTTGGATTATGTGAACTTATGG
This sequence comes from Hetaerina americana, assembly GCF_022747635.1. Classification (NCBI taxonomy): domain Eukaryota; kingdom Metazoa; phylum Arthropoda; class Insecta; order Odonata; family Calopterygidae; genus Hetaerina; species Hetaerina americana. Next base: position 1,043,671 of record NW_027287405.1, on the reverse strand, counting down.
CAAAGGAGTTGGAGGGAGACGTTGGGTAATAAATATGAGCGAGAGACGCTTTCCCTTATCCTACTTACCGAGCAATTGCTGAAGAAACATAGGGTAGTTGTTTTCCGCAAGCTCGTTAGAAGATTATAATAAAACAGGAAGAATATTTCGAGGTTTCCAAGACGGAGAGGTGCACAAAAGTCATCAATTACACAGAAATAACTGTGGAAAGTTTTCAGGAAACATGACGAATTTATCACGCCAAATGCGAGCAAAATAAAAATAAGAATGACTTCCCTTTACCGAGTGTTAAAATCCTGATTGAATAGAATATTTCATAGGTGAAGCGTGTAAAAAATTTAAAATGATTATCCACTCCACATTGAACTCTTGGCCCCTTGTAGTCAAGTGTTGGATTCACTAGGCGTCATATTTCTCTCCCACCTTACAAGTCATTGAAATATTTCTTAACTAAAAAATGTCCACCTAATATAATTGCGCAAATTATCTCAACTACCAGTGTCTTCCATTGAAAATTAAAAATATAGCATGAATTATTAAAGTGAAAGGCAAGAAACTAAGGTGCTGGATGCCTAATTTAATCTTCTATCTGTACGTGTCATACCTACAGGTACCTGTATATGTGTCATAACCTCTTCCTCAATTAATTAAATATCTTAAGGTACGAGAAATGCAAACATAAACACACCATCTTTCTGTTGGAGTCATTCTCATTTCCAGCTTAAAAAACAATATTTCCTTTGGAGTTTGATCTAATTCATATTTCCTGTCATCTCTTGTCTTATCGTATATTTTTATTTCTTATTTTTCCTGCTCGAAAAATTATTTTCCATTCATCATTCACTCTCAAAACTTGCTTTCCTTTTGATCATTGGCTAATTAATTTTTCATTCTTCTGGCAAAATTCCATTCTTTTTCGGCCCTTCTATCTCCTCTCTCTCTTTCCTCAACAGATTTTTTTATCATCTTTTGTATTGGCTTATTCCCTTTGACCATGCATATTTCATGAAATTGACTTCGTTCAATTTTATTGGATCTGAACATTATATAGTTATTATTACTGCTACCTTTATGTAGTTCACATAAAGGTAGAAGTTTTTCTTATTATCTAATTGAAGCCATACTCTATGATAGCATTTTGTGTCCCTATTTATTGATTTCATCATAAAATTTCATAGAATGATCGTCAGTAAGATTCCTATCATACGTTAAGTAAATATTCCTGAGAAGATAATATGAAGTCTATTGTAAAAATATTCCAGCTTTGCTAAACTCTATAGTATTGCATTAGACCACTATTAATAAATTCCTTTATGTCATATTGACAAATTACCTTATGCACTTCCGTCACAAACTATAAATTTGATTGTAAACAACGGATAAAATTGACGTACGCGATACATTTTTTAAAATTAATCTTAATTTACACTCTCCACAATTATATTTTAGTGTATTTTCTTCCTCCTCCTTGCAACCTTGATACATACATATTTCATTCCATTGTCTTTAAATGAGGAAGGCAACGGGAAATCACCTCAATTATCATTCCCAAGATTAAAATAATGGACACTACAGAGAATATGAGTCCAGGCAAATACGGGGCTCGGTCCAATCGGCCGTGTGTCGTGCCCGGCAGCGGGGGAGGCAAGGCTTCCGCGGTCGTCATCCCACGAAACCCTTGCAAGGAAAAACCAACAGCAGCAGGACAGAAGACGCAGGAGAAGAAAACCAAATTAGTTTAAAGTAAGATCTGATGCTTTCCCGGCGAATGTGCTTGATGAAGTTTTCTCGGGTCTTCCACTGGGTCAGGGGTCCCATATTGGCCTGCATGGAACCCCTGACCCGGTGGGAGACCCGAGAAAACATAATCAAGCAAATGAGTTAGAATAGGAACGTGGAATGTTAGGACAAAAAATAAAAACTGGAAAATTGGAGAATATTAAGCGAGAAATGGAAAGGGTAAATATAGATATTTTAGGTATATGCGAGGTGAGATGGAAAGATAGCGGGGATTACTGGAGTGATAATTGTAGAATAATATACAGCAGCGGGGACGAGAGCCAACGAGGGGTAGCCATAGTATTAAATAAAGAGGTAGGAAGAAGCGTGGTCGATATAGAACAGGTAATGGATAGACTATTACTAGTAGAGATAAAAGCAGAACCGACGAACTTGGTTATTATTCAGGTATACATGCCACTAGGCAACCATACGGAAGAAGAGGTCGATAGGATATACGATCAATTAGAGGACATAATCGCGTGTGTTCCTGCAGGGAAATATTTGATAGTGATGGGGAATTGGAATGCAACGGTAGGCGAAGGAAGAAATGGTGACGATGTCGGGGACTACGGTTTAGGCACGAGGAATGACCGCGGGGAGAAAGCGGTTGAGTTCTGCAGGAGACAGGGGTTGGTCATCACCAACACTTGGTTTAGACACCACAAAAGACGCAGGTATACATGGAAAATGTCAGGTGACCCAGAAAGGTATCAGTTAGATTATATTCTGGTTAGGCACACGTTTAGGAACAGTGTGATAAATTCGCACAGCTTCCCGGGGGTGGATACGGACTTTGACCACAATTTAGTTGTTATGAAATGTAGCGTCCGTTTCAAAAAGATAAGGCAGGGGCGGCGGGTTAGGAAATGGAACGTAGAAACGTCAAATGGTTTGATAAGAAAGGAGTACCAGCAGGCTTTAGGGAAAACCATGGAGGACGGTAAAGAGCTGAGTACTATGGAAGAAAATCGGGAATGTACCAAGAAAGGGATATCGGAAGCCGCAAAAGACATTATAGGAACTTAAAACTTTGAAAAAATAAGTTCCAATTCCAAGTTTGAGGAAAAAATATATTATTTACTCATTAGGAAAGATAATTACTATCAGCTCTTTCAGGCCTGTTGATGGTGAGAGACTGCTTCCACGCTGCTAACTTTAACCGAGTCAACATTGTGATTACTTGCGCTCTGACTTGGATAGTTAATGAGAAATGAAGGATTTATTAATACCTTTGGTACATCGTGGAGTATAGTATTTCAGAAAGTGGGACGATTAACTACTGAGTTGAGTACGAACTGAGTTACACTAATTATACATTGACCGATGCTGATAAACCTACCAGGAACGTATAAATGCAATAAAATATAATCAAATTCTTGATTTCTTCAACAGAGATGAATATATTGCATCAAAAAAATCACTTCCTCCTCTTGAGATAGTAATTGGCGAAAGGACATGAAATTTTTAGGTGAAATTTTATCTAAATTTGGAATGTGTGTCATGTGACGTAAAAACCATTGCAATCGGCGGGCGAAACCCTCCAACTTTTTACGGTCGCTGCATCTTTTCACCTACGTAAGTGAAAGCCGAAAAAAAATCGAGTATATGGATGAAGAAAACTTTTTAAAATCCCCTTTTCCCTGGGTGTTTTTATGTTTTACAAATGTTGGCCTTCAGTCGGGGAAGTTTTACCTTAATTTATTATGTGTATCTCAGAGTTAAGGGCGGGGCCGTGAAGGAAAATAGAGAGAACTACGGCAGCTTAGGAGTTGTGGGATGCCGGGGTGAATATAATGGACAAGTTATCCAAGAACTTGGCTGTGAGGGAGGGTAAGGAGAGGAAGTGAGGCGAGGGAGATCGGAGGGAGAAGAGAAGAGGCGCTGGAAGAAGAAGAACAGGAGCAATGGCACAAAAAAGAGATACGGTGGTTGGAGTTGGCGAGGCGAGAAAAAAAATGAGCATTTTTTGTGAATGGGGATGGCGTTAGTTGGGATTTTGAGGAAACTGGAAGGAAAACGGAGAGGATAGGAATGTAATTCGTGAAAAGGACGATTTGGTGATGGATTGGTCGGCGAAAAATGGAAGTGAACGCAGCGGAATGGTGGAATGACAGAAATCAGGCAGTATTTGGGATCTGAATGTCAAGGCAAGACGATGAAGGGGAAGCACTGACGAGATGAAGTCTTCAAAATCAGTTGATTTAAATGATTTTTGCCATTGGGTCTAAAAATCGACCCGAGGAGACCATATTTTGTTTAAGAAAAATTTTTAGCGTGACAAGGAATAAGGCGATTATTTTGGATGTCTCTTGACTCGTAGAAATGGCAGTTGGTGTCCACGAAGGATGGGCGTGCATACAGCCAAGGATGCTTTTGTGAAAGCTGTTGTACTTTCATGTTCTAAGTCGGCATAATGTTTTTCATATATATCTAACCACGGATATTTCAGCTCATCTTATCTATTCCATAGCAACGATATGGACAGCAGACAACATGAGCACATGTGAAGAGATGACTTACTTAGATTGTTGCACTATCCCATGTAAGAGTACTATGCAAGGTGGATAATAAACGGCAGTTATTTATTCGATGAAATACTGTATTTGACGCAATACACATACTCAGGTTGATTCCCTTAAAAGCATTTAGATTTATGGTGGTGCGATCACCAATGCACTTGATTTTTAGAGCGATATATTCTCCACTTTCCCCGTTTGAGTTGTTCGGGGTGATTAAAACTCGATCAACATGCTTAAGATGAAGTAAATCCAATCGTAGAAACCAACTTGATATAATTTGGGAATTGAAACGAGAAACCAGAATAAAAGAATGGTATTTCAAAAAAATTGAAGAGGAAAAACAATGATAATTGAAAAAAATGGAAAAAAGGTAAAAGCGACGCTATTAAAACTCATCCAATTTGTAACCTCATCGCCCCGAACTAGCTTTCTCTTTATTTGCATACTCTTCTCTTTTTCCTTCCTGACGATCTCTCCTCTCGTCAGAATTTAATCTAGGGAGTCCCTACTCAAGAGGCCGGGGTCAGCAGTAGTATCCATACCCCATTTCCTACGTTCCCTTCTACCAACATGTCTTCACTCTTCCCAAGGCTTCCCCCAGAGATCTGCTTCCTTTTTACATCATGACTTCATTCTGCAAGCAAAGTGGTTTTACCTGATATATTTTCGCCCTAAATCTCCTAAATATATATGTCCATATTCCATCATTTATTTTAGATATATGTAAATACCATGCTGCTGTCCATAAGAAATCGGGTAAAAGTACTTTGAAACCAGAAGTTAAATGCATGAAATATAACAGATAAATAGTTAGAAACATAAAAATGAGTTTAAGGCATTCAGACCTTATGGAAAGGCTTGAGTCATGATTTACCATTACGCAGCGCTCTGTGAGCCTACAATTCAATGACACCACAAATCATACATGCGGAGTAATTGTAAAAAACTAGCATTCATTTACAAATGTTAAATAAATAGATATATTTAAATGCATTTCCATTTGTATGTTATTAAATAAAAAAGTGAATATTCAACATTAAGAAATAGAAGTTTGAGGGAGACTTTCTTTATATTGTATTGAAATTTTTAGTCTTGTTCTCGTAATTGAAAATCAGCTGAAATTACATTCTTCTATAGCTATACCAATGCATAAGCAATTGTGATTCCATTAAACAATTTACCGGGTATTTCATATATTGAGTTTGAAAGAATGTTTAGCAAAAGATTCAAAACTCTCGATTTTTTCCAACATCATACAAGTTCAGCATGATGCACACCAAAAGAGTAAAAATAATTTGAATTTTAAGAGCGAATAAAACAATAAAGAGAGCTTATTTGACCGTCTAAAAAAGCTCTTTGAGTTTCTTCCTGGAGAAAATTTTAAAAATAGAATTAATAACGCATGAATTTGACACATAAACGTTCAAAAGTTGGAGACAAAAATTACTCAATTTTCATGCAGTCCTTGGAGCGTTCAACGGCCTTATCAGTATACAGGTAAACTCACACACCCACTAAAACCGGCTATTTAAATAATGCAGTAACTTCTTACGCAGGCTTTTAAGTTTAGCCACTGATTCAAAATATTTTTTATAATTTAGTACGGTAAATTTTTCAATTTGAAATGCATACTATTAACTTTTAAGCCGTGAAATTTCATTATGAGCCATATATAGGATTGTAATTATAAGTTTCCTTTTGGTATATCATTCCAAAACCACACAATTAAATTTTAAATCCAATTTTTCCAATTAAAAATACTCTTAAGTATTTATGAATGTGAATATATCTGATAAGGCATAAAATATGCCAAAAACGAAGTCAATGATTGTATTTATTTAAAGTTAGTGAGGTTTTCACACTCGAGTAGGTGCTAGTTGCCCATAAATCACCTAAGAATAATTGTTTTGGGCTATCCTTTGTGGCGATTTTATTTTCCCATTTTACGGAATGAACAACTCCAACGTTTCCATCTACCCTCTTCACTTCAATGGAAACGGGCTTTATTGTTGTGTAGGGGAAAAAAAGAAACTGTAACGAAGGAGCTCTGATGGTTTTTTTGTCCGAGCAGGCGGGGAAATAGTGTCGAAATTGCGCGGAAAATGGAATTTCTATCTCCTTGGGTTACCCCCTTCTCCTCTCTTCTTCTCTCTAAAAGTCCTCGTATCGCCCTTCTGTCCCACTCCCCTATCTCTCGACGAATTCCGTATCCTTTATCCCTCCCTTAACCTGGCATGTCCTTCTACATATACCTCTTCCCCCGGCCCCTTTTCCTCAATCGTCGCCGCCCCGGCGGAAGGGAGTCTGCGTGGTGGCGTCTCTTGGCCTCCTTTAACCTCCTGTTCCTCCTCCCCACCGGCCTCCTACACCTTGAGCATCCCTCTCCGCCACTTTATTCCCCTCCCATTCCGAAGCTCCTCGGCGCCTAGCGGTGCCTCGTAGGGGGCCAGGAGGAATGGTTTGTGAGTGTGTGTGTTCATGTGTGCATGAGCAAGAGAGAAAGAGAGAGAGAGGAGGCCGGAAAGCCCCCGGAAACTCCGGGAGCCCCATCCCATTCGTCCCACTACCCGAAAAGATTCTCTCCCCCACTTCCCCGATCCTGTTATCTACTCACCCCAACCCACCCTCTTCCGCGTTGTTCGACTCGTCACCGTGGCGTCGCCATCACACAGCCCCCGTATTCTTCCTCACCCCGTCCGGAACACACGTACGCAAACACACGCAGGCGAGCCTTCACATGAGCCCACCACGCACGCACACACATACGCCCTCGGCAGCGACTTGGGGCAAACAGCCCCACATGCGGGACAAAAACCACGCGAAAAGTTTGGCGACGCCGATGAGGGAATATCCCGTCGTCTCCTCCCACTCCTGCCGCCTGTCTTTTCCTCTCTCTCTCTCCTCCTTCCCACGATCCCGGGCCCCTCGTCTCCCTCCACGACCCCCCCCCTGTGACTTCTTCTCGCCCCTATATATGTCCACGTCCGGATGCCACTGTGTCCTTCCCTTCTCCAATTGCGGCCATCTCGAAACCATCTCGTCCTTTACGTGGAGCCCTTGCGCCAATCTCTCCGCCTCTCTGTTATTCTCTCCCTTTTTTCTCATTATTTCAGATTTATTCGTATCAGTCACAGTAGAAACAAGTTTCAAGGTATGCTTTTTTTTATTAAAGTATCATTTTTATAAAATTGAGGCGGCTTTCCAATGCATTTTTTAGTTGTTTTTTGCATCATATGTATCAATTAAATGCCATACTCAAAAGGGTAGAGCGTCTTTAGGATTGCTAACGGGTGACGATGCCTGTAAATCAGATTTAAATGCAAGGAGGTGCAACTTTCTGGTTCCTATAACTTCGAAGCAAAATGAAGCCGGCATTCTCGTCATGAATGGGTGAATTTCACCCGCTTTGAAGGTTTCTTTGGTTTTTCCCCCACACATGAAAACCAATTTTCTTTTTGATTGTTTTGTTGATGGCCACTTAAAGTAACCATCCCACTAGGGTCAAATATTTTTGGTCCCACCTTCTTGAGGAACGTTTAACGTGAACTCTTTCGCCTGGCTCCTACACTACGATTTATGGGCGAACCAGCTAGAGGCATTTGCTGCTACCGTAAGCGAGTTTTCGAGCTTCATCTAAATTCACGAGCCACTTCTTTAAGTCTAGTTTGTAGCCCATGGAATGGAATAGAGCTATATAAAATTTCAAAGAATTTGCCTTGCAGGTCAAATATAACAACCATGTATACATTTTTTTAAGTTTTGAGCAAGTATGTATAATTTTTTGTGTGAATACTGAGGTGATTTTATCTTTAACCTATCTTCAAAAGTAATAGTTTTCTTGGTCTGCCCGTGCACTCGTGTTGAAAGGATTTCAAAAATAAAACTATATAAATTTATTCAAACAGTTATCTGACTTAGCAATGGCATGGTCATGGCAATTTATGTTATTAAAAATAAATTTAAGTCCTTAGGGATAAAACTTAATACACAACATCCAGAAAGAACCTCTGCCCTTTTTATTTTTAGCGATGAGCTAATTTGTCATTAAAAATACCCCATTGTCCCCAGAAATGGCCCCGCTCACCTTATACTTGCTCGTCGGTCGTTTTAAGTCCGACCCCTTTAGTCCTTACGCTTCCGCTAGTCCCCTCTCCTTTCCCTTATGTCTACTTTCCCAGAACAGAATTTGCACGAGTTAGAGAAGAACCAAGTGGAGGCAATGAATGGAAAGCAAAGAGACTAAAGGAGGAGGAATCGGGGGATGGCGCTGAAGAATGAGTTTATGCTGAGAACGAGATTAGTTTTGTCTTCTTTATTACGTGAGACAGCCCATCGCAACCCTCTCTCGCTTGTCTTCCCTTCACTTGCCTCATCTTGTCACGCGCCTCTTAAGAGCGCGCTTCTTAAACAGAATTCACGATTTCGAGAGCCGAAGGAAGCTTAATTTGTTCTCATGAAATGTTGATGGCTGCCACCGCGGATGTGTCAGTTGGTCATGTGGCAAACGGGAGGGGGGATCACTACATGCCGAAAATTTCTCGACTTCGAATCAAAATTTCGATCCGGGTGCCACCTTTGAAGCTTAGAGAGATGAATAAATATCAAGTTTAAGAAAGATTTGAATTCTTACTCCGTCAGGCAAAGATTATATTAAACGTCGACTTCAGATGTTGTATATTCTACTACTTTCCATTCATATTTAAAATCTTTTGCGGTTCAAATACGATTTAAGATACGATAAGTTTGTGAAGAGCTCTGCAAATTTCATGTAAAGTGGAATTATCGCATGTCTCTTTAAACATAAATTTTGTATTGCAGATCAAGATCTACGTAGATGGAGTTTGAGGCGCGATTTACAGTTACATGCGGCATCGACGGAAAGACAGATGCTTTTTATTACTACTGAAAATTATTGTAAATGTAAACGGAAATATGATACCGTTAAACATTTAAACTCTAAAATACGTTAAGTTACATGACAATACTGAACGAGGGTTTGCAGGGGGCTGTAATCAATAAAATAATCCATTAGATTTAAAAATAGACTGAATCACCATTGACCGGAATTTTCAATCAACAAATGCGGACGATGGACTGAAGAAAAGGGGTTCTTATTAAAAACGGCTTCATGAACCAAACTGCCTAAGTAATGGTAGTAGGGAGCGTATCAAGAAGGGAATGAAGTGCTCGTTACTAAGAGTGTTTTTAACCTAACCGGAAGATGGATGAATTACGCCTTCGAAGGTTTGATTATGGATACAAACATTGGAGGATATAATTAAATCAGAATTACATGATGTAACATTGATTATCTCATCAACCAAGAAATTTCAGCTATTGCTAATGGAAACTATACCAAAAAATAAGAAATGAAGATACACGGAAAGATATATGCAACAAGAAAGCAAAATTAATGGCATAATCTAGCTGTAACAATTTAAAGTGAAATACAAATTTTGAGATGATAAATTAAGGCAGAAGAGACTACTTATACATTTTTCCATTGTTTAGAAGGAAAATAAAACTTACCAGAAAGAACATTATAGAAAAGATTGGGTCGCAAAATAAGTATTTATCGGGAAGTGGGAATTGATGGCATGAATCTTTTAATATAAATTTGAAGGGAAAACTCTGACCTGGAGCTTATCAAAGTATAATTCCGAAACCTGAGGAAAGGGAATGAATTTAGATCAAAGGCTTTAGAGATGTGGGCATGGAAAAGGGTCAAGCTGATAAAATGTATAGTTAAGAAGGCAAAGGAATAAGTGGTAGATAAAAAAGGAAGAGATAGGATGTTTTGGTTGAAATTCGAAAAGGAAGATAAAGTAGGTGGCAGAGATACTAAAGGGCAATGGGATCTCGAAAGTCAAGATAAAAGAGAAAATGTTAGATAAACTCGGGAGAGGAAGGGACGGAATAGACAGCTGATAGATGAATTTGTGTTGGAAGAAGGGGAAGCGGAGTAATGAAAAAGTGCAAGGTAATGATTATTTATTTTGTCCAGCTACTATGTACTGAGGTATTTAAAATAGCCCAAAGTTTCCAATTATTTACATTTTTTACATTATCCTCTCTTTCTCAAATAACTCTGATTATCTTTAGGCATCATTCTATACTCCCCACCTAGACTAAAAAGCGAAATAAATTATCTCCCTTCAATGTTTATCACACAAATTTTAGTTTCACGCGTCATTTGATCATCGGATCGTCTATTGCATATGAATCCCGGCTAAGTACTTTTATTCCACCTTTTGGCTGTTGAAATGAAAATCACACAAGGGAACGTGCCTTTCTTGGAATCGTTAATCACCCATCTCCCCTAACCTCCCACATTGATCCAATCTCTCCTCGACGTCCTCTCAACGTGCCGTAATCATCCTTCTTCTTCGAAGCAGACGTCTTTTCTCTCAGCCACCCTCCCTAAAACAAGTCCACCTCCTCCCCCACCTTCGTATCTCCAGCCCCGACGATTCGATCCCCTACAATCCTTCTCCATCCCCACAGCCGTGCACTTAAGATCACATAACGAACCCCACCCCTCTCCCCTCACCCCCCTTTTGCCTTTCTTGTGCGCTGAGTACGGATAGAACTGCCGTATCCCTCTCTCGCCGGGATGAGGAGGGGTATTGGATTGATGGCGGATCCACCAATGCCCGCTTGTTTTGCTCATCAAGGACAGTAATTTCGCTCTCAGTTGGAAGGTGAGGGGGCGGAGGGGCAGGACATTAAGGGATGGAAAGGGTTTGGGGCAATACGGCAAGATAAGGGATTCGGCGACTATTCCGGAAGGGTGAAAGTAAGGGTTGCGAGGACGATGGATGCATGAATCGGAGAGAGAGAAGAGGGGCTAACGGAGGCGGGCGGAGATAGGGCAAAATCGAAGGGAGTTCTCACGAAAGAATTGATGGTAAGGAGGATGGATTTTCATCTTCCAGGGTGGAGGCGGAAGAGGTAAAATCCACATTCGCAGACGGGTCGGGGGTTTGTGAAGAGGGGAAAGGGGCAGAATTCGAAATCCGTATAATTGTTCTCTCTCTCTTTTCCCTTGCTTGTCTCTCCCTGTCACTAATAAAATCAGAGCCCTTCCAGGCGTTTAGACCGCACTTAATTGTTTCAAGCTAAGCGTCTTTGTGAATGGTCGCCGTATTCAGGTTTTAAATGAAGAGATGGAAGCCTTACCTTCTCCCGGAGGGTCGTTCTAATCGCTTTGTCTCGGAAATAGAAGGGGTGAGGGCTTTTTGGCAGAGCTGGTTTGCAAACCCAGATTGAAACTGTCAGGACTGCATTTTAATTCACGGAGCATTTTTCTTAATTTTCAAACAAATGATAAATTGTGAGGTAAAACCCTACATTATGCATTTACTCTAGATATCGTTTTTCCTGATAATTCCTCCCCCAGCATTAAATTGCTTCTTTATTCTTCCATTTCCCTAAATATCACATACTTTTCATGTAAAATGCTAATTCATTATCAGCAGTTGTATCGATGAGTGATTATCTTATCGCGTCCAACTGTTAATGAATGTAGCAGAGGAAATAAATGAAAACCTGGTTTGCCTCAAGCCACGTGAATACCAGGTGAATCAAAATGATAATGCCTGAGTACGTGTTATGACTAGGAAAGTGGCTGTCTAAGTGCAAGCTGAATTCATTCCTAACGGTATAATTTAGGTTAGAATAAGCAAAGAATTGGATATAAAGCTTATGGTGATTAGGGCCTAGGTCAAATGGATCGACGACGATTGCCCATGTTATTTTTAGGTAAAGAATATAAGAAAATACACGAATAGGATTCATTTATAATAAATGGTAGTTCATAGAACGTTTTCAGAAATTATTTATATAGGGTCTCAGTGGTATATCAAATTCCTATTTTAGGTGATATTTTTGCATAGTTCATCTCTAAAAAAATACTGTATATACTAACATGTAACATTATAGCATAAAATAATCTCGAAAATGTTTTTTAACTTAATGGGCAGTCACTAAGTTAACCATTTATAGTTGGAGTATTACTGTTATTAACAAAGTTTAAAAAAATTGTTCCGACGTTCTGATGCATACCAAGTCCACAAAAGCATTCCATTGTGCAAACAATCAAAGTGGGTGATGAGCAATAGGTATTTAAGTAGTTTCAATTTTATTTTAACTCTTAATTGGAATATTAAAAAATGGCCCACTTGAAATTATGGCTTAAATTTATCCTATTGAAAAGAAACGTCAGAATGGAAGAAATGGTCGAGGATATTAAATACGGAGCTGGCAGCTGTGATGCATATTGTTCAAATAATAAAATTAGAGACAGTTGGGGCTGAAGTAAATAATTATACCCCACCTGTACCAAGCCTCTTGATGTAATTAGACTTATTATAAGTAAAATATGACAATATTGGGTATTTTACGCTCATAAATACTCTGAATGCCATATGGACTCTTCGTGGCAACTCTCCGTTTGAACTACTTTGCTATGTTGCGTGACTAGTATCAGCCTAAGTTACTACTGTAACCAATGAGGATGGAGGATTTCATGTTAGTGCTCTTCCCAATGCTTTCATGTAAGTGCTATTCTGTGCCGCAAACTAGGCCTTCATTTCCAGGTAAATATCTTACAAATTCGTACAATCCTCATTCCATTGGAAAAATGGGTTCTTGCACCACCCAGTTAAAAGAGTGAAAGCGTAAAATCCCTCGACTTGAATGAATGTAGCGCCATATGATTAATTACATATCCATATAACTGTACGTATAACATTACAAAATCAAGAAAGAAGATGGTTTGGCGGTTTTGCTGTTCATTTGAAAAATACACGGCCAAAATCGAATAATGCATATATTAAAAAATAGTATAGAATACAGCAAACCTAGACCGTCTTTACGTTATTACTTTAAAATAGGGGCATCTTATTTGGGTCATTGATATAAAACTTTCACTGTAATCTGTTAAATATAACACAACTTACACCATGCTTCTGAGGTACGTTTTAGTAGTTTGTGGCCAGTACTGCTACTCAATATACATTTTTATCATAGAGAAGGAAAGTATAAACAGTATAGAAGCAAGTATAAAGGAAATAATGTGCAGACAAAACAGAATGTGCTCACTTCCACTTTCGCTTAATACTTTGACGGTCTCATTATGATGAGTGAGGCTATTTGACCAGCAAATAAAAGCCCGGGTAAAAATACGTCGCACTGTGTCATGCAAAGCACGCTTTATTTTATCGAATCTGGCCAACGATCATTGAAGTGAAGCTTCGCTTGTTTGTTCTATCATGCGGCAACTGCCGCATTGCCAAGTTTTTTTTCCCAAGCCAATGGTTCATAAATATTACATTGCATGGGCATTTTCTGAAGGATTGGAAAATATGGATATAAAATTAGTTGGAAAGGCAATCTAAAAATTTTGCCATGACTAAAATCCCGAAGCTTATTCCAAAAAAAATAGAAATTTTTGTTAGATAAGAGATGGAGGAGCGTTAAACGCGGATATGCCCGGACATTCATTTTACTCGTTTTTATTATAAGTATTTAAATTTTAACAATCGTGTACCTACACGTTAGTTGGCGGAAATTAACTTTGAGTACTAGGGATGAATCTCGGCCAAATGCTATCCGTAAAATTTATTGAGCAGTATTTTATTCCGAGCAATCTTTCCGACTCTTTGGGATATAAATCTTGTCTTTTATTACCACACTCCGTTTATCACTCTGGAATACGCCTGTGAAACCGTAAACTATACTTCCCTTTGAATAGTAAAAGGCAGTCATCCTCAATATGGACTTCTCTTAAATGGTTGGATGGCCCTTAGGAGAGGGAGCAGGGTAAGGGCTGGGGATCCTGTCGGAAGACCCGACGGAACCCTCTATTCCACTAACCCTCTCAAGGACACATTAGCCCTGCTCCGAAAGCATGTACCTTCTGACCCCTCGTACCCTGACCCCTGGCCTCCATTCCGCCACGCCTCGTAAAACTCCTCCTCGGTGGCCAACCCTTCTAGAGTCAACACGTACCTTCTCGCCCCCTCGTCCTCACCGTCACGAGCCCGCCTCACCGTTTTCCTTGTGATCCTTGACGGAGTCTCCTCAAGCCTCTACGTGATTCTTGTTTCCTGCATTGTGCCCTCAACCAAAACCCTCACTTTGGATTTCATCTGCATTCTCCTTAAGAAATATTCCCCTAGGATAACTGGGGGAGGAAGGGAAATGTGATAAAAAAGAAGAGAGGTATTTATTCATATGTCTTTTGCAACATTAAGTTACTGGAGCGATCCAATAAAAATTTTATGAGGAGTTTACTTTTCTACATTGTGTGAGACGTGGACGGTAGGAGGAGCAGAGGGCAGAAGATTGGAGGCGAATGTGGTGCTACGGATGAACGAACAAGATTGAGTGGATAAATAGAGTAACAAAATAAGTACTTCTAAGACTGGTTGAAGAGAGAGGTCCATGGAGGAAACTTACAAGAAGAAGATGAAGCAAGAAGAAATAGGCGCATTCTGATACACGATGGTTTATTAAAGATCATGATTTAAGAAAATTTACAAATGGGAAGAATTACAGAGGAAGGGCAAGGATGAAATACGAGAAGCATTTAAAGTAATAAATCGGCACAAGGAGTGAAAGAGGGTATGAAGTAAGTTCCAGGGAGCAGGGTAATTTGGAGAGGTACTAAGAATCAAATCCTTAGATAGAGATAACCCATGATACGTAATTATGTGTTGAAGCTGGAGAAACTGTGTCGGATATTCTTCAGACACGAATAGAATAAGTGAATATTCTTAAAACTTTTGAAAAGACCTAGAGTAATATAGATTATATATAACAGCGGGAGCATCATTAGGACCCCAAGATCGTATTTTATCTCGTGTAAATGAATCACCTGGTTAGAATAACCTGGTGGTTCATTTGCATTTGATTTACAATACGGAATATAAAACCCTCCAATGATAAACAACGGAAGACAGAATAAAGCTATGGTTGATTTCACTGGATTTTTATTCTTACGACCTAGTTTTCAACACTTTGTGTCACCTTCAGGGTACCCTGATGGGCATCTTCAGGGTACCCTGATGGGTAACTCCCAAAAAATAAAGTCTGTAGCAGTTTCCTCCGTTCAGTGATATACTTAACTAGATACTCATATTTCCACCCTTAATTCATGGTCCAAAATAAACCTAGGTTAAATATCCTAATATATTAATTGTAAGTGCCGTTCTTTTCTGTCTTTAAGAATAATTACCTTCCTTCAATCTATTTTTGTTCATGTGGCACCTGCTGTTAAGCCAGAACTGACTGCCTTAGCAGGAGCAGAGAGAGTATTCCATTTATTAATTTTTAATTTATACTACTATCGTATATTATGATGATCATATCACTATGGTACATGATAAAGATTATCTGTAATTGTACGTCGTATATTGTATTGATTGTCTTAATTCTTTGTACATCATATATGATGAAGATTATACTACAGTTGTAAATTATACATAAATATGTTGTAGAGAAAAAAAAAGTATATGTTATCCTATCCATAACTCCGAGTCACACACACGTAATACCTTATAGCCTAATACACGCCGAAACACTCCCTACTGTCGACCTGAGGAAGTGACTGGACTTTAAAGAGATTTGAACTATTTCCTCCTCCGTATTCCTCTTCAATCAGTAAGTGGGGAATATGACATTATGAATCACTGATGGGCCTCATATTTGGATAATGTAATGAATAAAAAATTAATATGCATATTCAATTTCAATTAAATTTTGCGATCTAATGAAGAGCAAGTGAGCGAATTTTGACATTTTAAGTTAAATTAGTGATGGATGTGTGAGCTGATAAGGGTCGATGCTGGAAAAGGGATTACGAGAATCGCATTAGGTATATTCTCTCCAACCTTTCAGCAAAGTTAGAGGGAATTTACAGCCCCCCAATTACATTGCAGGTCAATATTAACGAATAAAATGTGTTTTAAGGATTAATTTTCCGAAGTAGGCAAATATTTTCCTATGCATGAGTTTTGTTCGTTCAAGTCAATAAATATTCATGTTATATGCAATAAATGACACGTAAACCGACCTTATTAACTTCCTTTTCTTTTCCACAGCTTGGCTTTTTTCACTTCACCCTATCCTTCAATGACATCTCCTTTGCCTCTGTGAGTAACAAATCAAATTTCATTCGACGTTGCGAGAGAGCTGAAGCAGTTACAAAAACCTTTTGTCGTTCATTTCCTTGAGAGCATAAGCCGAAAATCCTTCTTTTATCAAAACTCAGATCTCCATCCCCTTCCTAGCATATCTCTCTGGTATATCGTTTACTCCTTTGGATAGCCTCACCACGCCAATCATCAAATATCTCAAATATCAGGCAGATAAACCCCTCATCATCCCCTTGAAAACACTTCGAAGCATGATTTTGCTCTCCCGTCTCTTCTCCTCGCCTTGAATGAACCAAATCTTCTTAGCTATATCCATAATCACTTCCGAGTACCCCCTCCAAATCCGTGTAACAGTTGCCATCTCGTGTTCTCATCAGAGAGTCACGAGGTAATTTGGTTTTGCGTAGTTGCTTTGATAGCATGAGTCATACAGCACCATGGGAAAAGCCTCATATTGACATTTAGAGTACCATGTAATAACCATGTCAGTTTAGACTGCCTATTATCTACAAAGACAATCACCCTATTACGTGCACCTACGAAGTATATGGTAATGTTGGAAGTTAAAATCTACGAAACTCGTACTTATAATTTACATTACGAGTCATTTTAGTTCAATATTTTCCTGTCCTATATGAAGGTATTTCAGGGGTCTCATTTAGCTGGAAGAGCCGTTGAAATAACTCAATTCAAAATATATTATTTAATATAACTTACACATGAACAATACGTCGTTAATAAAACTTGTTCATCCTCTTCAATGGAAATGAACTAAATCGCTTAAAAAGTAATAACGGAACTCAGAAAGAGAACTGAAAATTGGGCAATCATGGGGGATTCAGTAAAAATAATAAGACGTGGAATGCTTATTCTTAGATTGTGTTCAAAATTATGAAATAAGTATGCCGATTAAAACGGAAATTTACGCCTTATTTGGGGCCTGGAGGCTGACCCTATTTTTATCTCCATCTAAGGGGATGCTTTTACAAGGCCTTTTTTTATCTTTAGCTTCTCTGTATTCAATGTCCGTAGCATTACTAACAATTGGTGCTTGTAAATGCAAGAGCGAAGTGTTCCCAGTGATTGTACGTGCATAATTTTAACATTAGGTTCCCCAGATCAGGAATGGTTATTCTTCTCAAAATTGGGATTAACATTCTACCTTCCCCATCCTGGCATCTTTCCTTCAAAAGTAACACCCATTTTCTTTACATTCCTAAGGAAACCTTTGTTAGTCCTTTTCCTACAGTTACATTTTTATTTCTGTAAGTACTTTAAAATAAATGTTAAATGAAATATCTTTCAGAAATTTAGTGACTGCTGGTATGCCGATTCGGTTCATCCCTTGGACAATAGATTATTAAGGATAATAAGAACTTTAAATTTGCCAAAATTATTACTAAGAATCAAAGATATTTTACTCATTAGTTAAAATTGCTGCGTGTCTTTTTAAGAAATATCACGTGATACATAAATTAGAATAAGTTCATATAATCGTTCTTTGAGCATTTCAATAGTAAATTTAAGGGTAATAATAAAATATAAATCATATTTGTTGTCTCAGGCGTAACTTTATGGAATTTGCATAACATATTGAAATGAAATGAAATAATTTACTTTGTCATTCCACACACTTTCCACACACTTAAAATTCCACAAAAAGGCGTGTGGAATTACAAAGTAAATTATTCCATTTAATTTCAACTTTAAATCAGCAAACATTGAAATCAAAGACATTATCTCCAGTCTTCCCGCTTCCTGATGATGATTGTTCGTTGCTACGCATTTTATTAGATTAAAATGATGAAATCCATACCTAAACGAGGAATGGTTATGTATGTATAGATATAAATGCAATACAACTTTTCATGCCATAATCTTTCGAATTCGGATTTATGGGCTCAAATAGAGACAAGGAAATATAAGCTGATATATTTTAATGGATTAAAACGGTTATGCAAAATGACTCCATGCAAAGACCCACTTAAAAATAATATATCTGAGCTATGAAACAAATTATCTGCTTTGATGCGTTGCATTTAAATATATCCAGCACTGCCTGATTCCTTTGAGTTTCGCGAGCAGAGCTCCGGAATGTTCATGCAGGAAATATTTGCTCCAGGCGCCTTCTTGGCGTCCTCTCTCCGCTAAGAGCCTCACCCTCTTCCGCCATCTCACTTCTAGCCTCCGCTCCTCTTATTCACCGCTTTTCCATTCACCATTCACCGCCAATCCTCTCCTTCTCCTTTCGAGACTTCCACCAAATATCCTTGAACTTTTCTCTCCTACTCTTCTACTCTCTCTCTCTCTCTCTCTCTCTCTCTCTCTCTCTCTCTCTTTCCTCTCCAATCCTCGGTTGATTCATGCTGAGCGAGCTCCAGGGGAGCTGTGAGTTTTCGAGTCTTTTCCTGGAGAGGAGAGCTTGTTTGGCAGAACTTACCCCTAGCACCCGAAGCGTTCTAAATCCGCTTTTCCTAATCTTCCACGCCCACCCCCCTCCCACACATTTTCTTCCACGAAGAGGAAGCATTTGAGGGATAGCCCTTCGATCGTCCTACAAATAAATAAATCCCTCCCCATATTATTATGATTCACTGAGATGGTTCCGGTATCCCATATACAGTCGATATTTCATTCAATTCTCAACTAATAAGAACCACTGAAAAAAATCAATTTATCGTTTCTCAATTCCAAGTCACCGATTAAGCACACCCAGGATTGTGTAGTTTTAATGAAATGCTGATTCCATTTGCTGACAGATTCGCTTGCGCGATTCATTTTGGAGACAATTTAAATTGCGTTTCTGTAGCAAGTACTCTCTCAGGTGTAACCTAATTATCAAGTAGGTTTTTGGTATTTAAACCTTGGGGTATCTTTAATTAGGTTTTGCAATTGTACAATACAAGTATTTTTTTGCGAAATGTGGGTGCATCTTAACACTTGCTATATAATATGTCAGTTAATAAATGCTGCAAGAGAGATTTTACTAGAGATATGTGTGGTTATACATATATATACATATTTATTTATTTATACATGTTATATATACATATGTATATGTATATTTACATTTATATGTATATGTGTAAGTATATATTCATGCAAGTATTTATTTATATATTTATTTATAGGCGGTTGAGTGCAATTCCCCAATGCTGGAAAGACAAACGTAAAAAGACATACTGCGTCTGCTACACTAAAATAATTAAAAATTTAAGCAGCTAAAATATTCCTTGAAGCAGCATGATATGAAATAATCAATTTCTACAAATGTACCTTAAACTATGATATGAGTGGTTTTTCATTCGTTACATATTTATGTATGTAAGAAATGATTATACAACGATCGGCCCATGACTTACGAAAATTCAAATGTCATCGTTGAAAAGCATTTACTGCTAGCTAATCCAAAGGTATATTATTTTTGCCCATTCAAATAAAAATAAAAGATTAGCGGTCGTTTCAAAGAGTTACTATTTTGAAGAGAAAAAAACCTGCAATGATTAGTTAAATAAACTAAGTTGTTTCCTCTTTACCTGCAAAATTTCAAAGAGCACACTTTAGTGTGCCCCAGTTCACGTGGAGTAATGTTTTAATTGAATTTCCAGTACATACAACTTCTAAAGTTAAATTTGAATACCTTAATTATCTCTAAAATTGGAATTATAAATATGTTAACATTGTGTGATATTTAACTCAAATTAATATGAGCCACGTCAATTTATATTATATTTTTAGCGATGAGTTTAAAATATCCATTATTAAGGGGAATCTAAAGCATGAATAAATAATGACTTCACCAGTTAAATTACGTTGACTGCCTAAAATATCTCACGATTTAGAACATTTAATATGGGATATTGGAAAATAAATTTCCTGGCAGGGGATCTTGCTTACTGGAGGCGCACTGTTAGAATTGCCTATCCTGTCGCAAGGTATTGATTTCCATGACCCTCGAAGCCCCACTTACATAATGGAGGATAGCTCTCATCGGTAATTCCATGCTCAGCGGTCCCTAATTCACGGGAATCAAAATATTCTCGGGAAACAGAATACGGGAAATCATGCCAGAGACTTGATGGGATATTGGACTAAATCTCTAGCCGCATGCTTATCGGAGGAAAACCAGATGGTTTGAAAGTAAAAAGGGGAGAGGGGCAGAGTAATTGAATTTGAAAGGTTGTGATTTGGCTGGAGAGTCCGTGGGAATGAGGGGAGATGGGAAAGAGAGAAAGATGAGCGCATAAAGAAATGAGATAATGAATATCGCCATTTCAAGGGGGGGAAATGAGCTGGTGTGTGTGTGTGTGTGTGAGTGAGAGAGAGGGAGAGAGAGGAAGATGAAAGACTGATGAGCAGGGATGTGTGTGAGAGCAAGTGTTCGGTCCTTTGGTGGTTGGGAGGAAGAGTGAGAACTTGAGTGATGCAGGCGCAATCTCCGGGCGGGAGGCTGGAAGAGAGGTGCTAGGGGGGAAGGGTGGCACAACTGGGGAGAGAGGAAGAGGGAGGAGTAGGAGTGAGCCAGTCAAGTTGGAGGGGGAGGAAAAGGGGCACGTTGGGGAGGGGGGTGAGGGAATCAAGAGTCGGGTCTTCCGGAAGTGTGGAGCCGAGTGCGGGGGTAGAACGGTGCAAGGGATGTAGAGGAGCGGTCGGTGTGGGGAAGAGGCCTTGGCAGAGATGGATGAAGAGGAGAAGGGGTAAGGGGATCGTAGTGCACATGCCATTCCACACCATCCTCCTCCCATGCCCGCACACGCAGTATAGTTCCCTCTTTCCGTAACCGTTACTCTCTCTGCCTCTATTTCCCCAACCCCGCAAGATGTACCGTGAGGGGGGTACTTTTCGTAAAATTCCTTCGCACCCTCTTCCTATTTCTCTTTCCGCGAGAACTGGAACCGTCGCTGTCGCTGGGACTCGCGTCTCTCGTGCGTTTTCCTTCTACTCCTCTCCTACCAACCACTCCACCTCCCCCAGCGTTTTTTTTTACCTTTCCCCCCCCCCCTCTGTAGCCAGTCGAAAACCTCTCGGTGCTCGTTTCCTTTCCGCTGAGTGGCGCTCCTGGATGGCCTCTTTTTTGTCTTATTCTTCTTCCTTTCTCTTTTTCTAACACTTTTCATTGTTCTCACGAACGCTGTGCGCGCATCGCGTACGTTTTTCTCTTTGGGGGGAACAGTTTCCTCCGGACGTGGGGGAGGGAGGGAGTTGCCATGGCCCCTTTTCCCCCTTGTTCCTCCCTCCTCTCCTCTCCCTCATTCAGCCACCATGGAAACAGATGAGTTCCCGCAAAGGGGAGGTGGAGGGGGAGAGGAAGGGCGTAGATTCTTCGTAGGGGGAAGGCGGGATGATAAGTGTTTATTAGTGCCGAAGAGGGAGAGAAAGTCGCGCACTCGAGGCTTTTAAAGCTATTTCAGTCCCCTCTTTCCATCTCGCGCCTCGACTAAAGACGCTTTGCCCTCTCTTGTACCCACATAATCACCTCAAATTTTGTTATTATCTCGCGCTAATTAATTCAATGGCGTGAAACATTTTTCGGAATTGTCGAATGGATGCTTCTTAAAAGGTCGGCGTGGGTACCAACAATCTCATTTCCCAGGGTGAATACGTTGTGAGTGCTCTAGATTGAATCTCGTGACCGCGTTTGAAGAGACGGTGATTTCAGGGTATGAATTTCGAGCAACGTTAATGGCTTTTTGGTCATGGATCTACTTCCAATTGAAATTACTTTATCATAAGATAAATCTAAATTTACTAAATGCTGTTAAATAGTTGTTCCAATTTCACGCTAACCTCTTACCGTGCCAACAATAAGACTTTATTTACCTTTCATTAGCAATTCCTTTGTGAGTTTTCTTTTTCCGTATCATTGTTCCATACTCAATACGTTTTCTCATGCTTCGTTACAAATTACAAAGATATGTTGAATGTGTTTTCCATAGTTTAAGAAGGAAATATTTACCAGATTTTTAATTATATACAGGGTTTGTCCGGAAAATAAGTGTACTGACTCCTGGGCTGGGCGCGCCGCTCCAGGCGCGCCCAGCACCGCTCTGACGGGCTGCGATTGGAGGGGGGTATGTTGGCAAGCGACGCTGAAAAAGGCAGTCGGCTCTGAGCTGTGGTGTAGTGAGGAGCTCTGTTAACGCGAACCTCCACGCTTCGACCCACGTCACGGAACGCGATGCCGAAGTTTTTGGAGCAGCGTTATTCCATCAAATTTGCGGTAAAGCTTGGGATATCGTCTACCGAAACTGTCGGTATGATTAACCAGGCTTACGGGGAGTCAGCCATGTCCAGAAACATGATCTTTCGGTGGCACAAGATGTTCGTGGAGGGCAGAGAAGAGGTCGACGACGAGTCTTCGAGAGGTTCCCGATGATGCCTTCGCGGGAGCGTTCCAGGAATGGGAACGCCGCTGGAACAAGTGTATCGACTCACAAGGGTCCTATTTTGAGGAATATTAGCTTAAAATATGTAAAAGTGTAATAATTTTTTTTCCTGAGCTCAGTACACTTATTTTCCGGACGAACCCTGTATGCCTATGTATTCCTCTTCGTGAGCGATGAAGAAAAAAGTTAATACCGCTCACTAGCATCTCCTAGGCTTGGTGTAATATTAATTTTCCTTACCAAGAAGTATTTAACTCGCAACGCTTAGTATTCTCATTACTTCACCAAAATCAATGCCTTCCATATTTTGAGTAACGTCACAGAGCTCACATTAACATTTCAGAGTTCTGAACGACTGCAAATTTGAGCATAACATTTTCCATCCATTCCAAATTTATTGTAAATGATTAAAAATAGTATGAAGTTTATCTTAGCATTAAATATAATTTCAGGAGCCAATCGAGGCATCAAAATGTATGATAATACGAGGGTCATCCGGAAAGTAGTACCCGTTCGTGAAATAAAGACACAAAAGTAAATATTAACAAACATAAAAAATTTTATTTGAAAGAGGATACTTTAAACTACTTCTCAACATAATCTCCAAGCAAATTAAGGCATTTGTCATAACGTGTGACAAGTTTCTGTATTCCTGCTGCATAGTCCTTCGCCGCCAGCTCATTGAGATACGCGAGGGACCCATCTTGCACAAATTTTTGCATAATGCAGATGGTGTTTAACAATTTCATGAACAATTGTTCGAGAAACATTGGGAAAATGCTCACAGATGTCATCAATTGTGACGCGCCGATCGTTCCTCACGAATTCGTCAACTGAGCTCACCAGTTGGTCTGTAATGACAGACGGTCTCTCCGAACGCTCATCGTCGTGTGTGTTCCCCCTCCCCATGTTGAAGTTGCGACACCACCGCCGAACAGACGACTCGTCCATTACATTGTCTCCATACACCTCCTTTAATTGGCGATGAATATCACATGGGCGAACGTTTCTTGCATTGAGGAATTTAATCACTGCCCTCACTTCACAACTGGCGGCGTTCTCAATTTTTTTAAACATTGTAAACAATCACAGAAACAACACAGGCAATGCTAGCGTCACGCAACTTGGCTCAGAGAAGGCAGACAAGCCACTGAAGCTATCTGACCTCGTCCAGCGGCTACTCGCGTCGTCAGCACTTCATGCGGCACGAACGGGTACTACTTTCCGGATGACCCTCGTAAATTCTTTGATTGTTCCATTTGATTATTCTGAAATCATATCTGTACGACGTCATGCTAAAAAATGATTTTAATAAGATAATAAAAATGTTTATTAGTATTTTTTCAATCGGAATCAAGAACGTTTTCATGTAGCATGAATCATGAACTTTTATTGCCATACTTAAGCGTCATTTTAAAATGCTTTCCATTGTTCTTTCTCTCCAAGATCAAGTAGACATATCAAAAATGCCCCCGGGATGCCCGTTTCTTTTGAGTCACTTGTCATTTTTTCACCCACAGATAAAATAGTGATCCTTACTTAATCAAGATCGCTATATTTTCTTCTGATATCAATTCAATTACGTCTGACTGAATACAAAAACGGAGAATTGCTTCTTAGTTCATAACTAAGATAAATTTCTCAGTGGGAAACCAAGTTAGTAATAACAGAAACCACTCAGAGATTAGCGCATAATAATTCTGATTTGTGTCATACTTTTCCATTGCGAATTCGAGCGAGAATGTACTTTATAGGAGACAAAAATAAAAAAGGAACAAAACTTTTTGAGATAATAATGCTGATTACTTTTATTTTTAGAAAGAGGAATATTTATGCTCGACAGCTATTTCAAGGCATAAAAAGAATTTACGGATATTTATTTCCTGAAAAAAACTCAATTTACGAAGTGATATCCCATAATAGATATGTAATTAACTACACAATTTCTGAGACGACTTCAAATATAAACTAGTTAAAGGAACTGAAGCATTCATTAAACCAGCAAATATATTGCGAAATATCTAGAATATAATGTTAAATGTTTATTTTCCGCAATACAAACCTAGCTTCCAAAATTAAAACACTAGATGTTGTAAACACACTAATGATACTTTTAGACCTTAGAATTTTTTGGAAATGGTCGGAACATAGGATAAAGAGGTACCGTTATGTCTCCCCAGAATCTGTATCCAAAAATTAATTCCAATTATCCTGCTCATTGGCCTTAGCCCACCAAGGCAGCCTTGGGGTTAGGCATGGAATCAAGAATTTGTTCACTCCTATCATCGAAGTAACCATTTTAGCTGGCTGTGTGAATGAGGAAGGCGTCTTTCAAAGTTACTTCTGATTTTCCTATGCACATTGTCTGAGCCAAAGCATGTGCAATTCCGAATATGCCTGGCATTTTCCACTTCCATCTATAAAGTGCAAGCCATGCTAGGGCAGTGGCTAGCATCAATATGAATAAACCTTGCTTTTCACTGCGACAAATATACAAATAGACGCATGTTGACTAATCAAGAACTGGGAATCCTAAATTGTTCTAAATTTACGAACCTTACAATTAAAATTAATTAAAATAACTTAAACGGAAAATTACGAGAATATATTTTCCTACTTTAAACTTTCACCTGCTGAAGATGATTCTACGAATAGTAATATTTACCCGGGAAATACATTGGACCTGAAATAGCTCAAAATAAAATGAAATGCTAACGTTACACTTATTCTGCTGTTGATCAGGAGTTTTTAAGAGTATAGTAATGACCTAGCAGAAATTTCGAGACGCATTAACCCCTTAGTTATTACGGTAAATAGCTTCCAATATGCATCTTTTCAAGGTTGTTAAATTTTACTAACCTCTCAGAGAATGATAACGACGTCAACCAGATTCGAAACGTTCACTTATAGTTTTGAATTAGGCCGTTAGTGCTGAAGTAATATTCTGCATGTTATACCGTGATATGCTACAAAAATTCCGAGTAAACATGTCTTTTCTTCTTTTTAACGTCAATCCAGTCTCAGTCACAAACTAGTTTATATAGAAGGTAACTTTTCCCGGAAAGAAAAATTATCTACTCCTCCCATGAAAAATGATTCGCCATAATCGAGTCCATCACTCCCACAGAGCAGGCCTATCGTGATTCCTTAGGTACTGTCCAGAAGGTCCTCTCCGGGCCGAAAATGGCACCGCATCATACTTTGCCATTTGTCCCGTCGAGATTTCGCTTCGTAAACATGGTGGGAGTCTCACATCCAGGGAATGAGAAATGATAGAGGGCTGAATTCATTGACTTCTTTCAAAATCCAGCGCTTCTCGGACGCCATAGGGGAGCGTAGGCGAAGGGAGACGGAAGAGGGAGAGGGAGGGGGGGGTAAACCTGAGGGCAAAAGCGCGGGGAATAAGTTGGGAAGGCTTAATGCTCGGCTGGTGCGATGACAACCGAAAAGACGGCGAAGGTGGTAGCTGGTGACCTTTCTCCTCTCCCCCCACTCCCCGCGCCATTCCTGCCTCCATCATCCCTCCCTATCCCTTCCTACGCCCGCCCACAGGCGAGGGTGTGTGGGGGCGGAAGGAGAAGCACGCAAGAGGTACGGCGTTGAATTTAAATGAAGAGCAGAGACGACCCAGGGGGTCCTCTCACTTCGGGCCAAGAATAAGGAAGCGAAATTTGGAGAGGAAGAGGGCGAGAGAGGTGAGGAGGAGATGAAATAGAAGAGGGAAAGGAAGCACTGGATAGGGTGGCGAGGTAAGGCGAAGGGAGGGAGGAGTCTTGCTGATGAAATTTATCTCAGCTTTCGTTCTTTTCAAAAATTTCTATTATTTGGACAAATATTTCTTCGCTGCATATTTTTACCAATTTTTTTCCAAACTGGCAATTATAAGAGCTTTTAGCATTCATCTTGGACAATTAACGACACATTTTAATTAAAAATCACAAGGCTCAAATAAGCTCCTTGTTGCTTTTGGAAGGTTGTTGATTTTGGAAGGTTGTTGATATTTTGGAAGGTAATAGGTATTCTTTTAACATGGATGTAGTAGGGTGATGCGGGAACATCAAGTCCGAAGAATTTCTCCTTTTGTAGCGAAAACATGAAATAATTAAGACGTGATTAATGCATGGCCTTTTATTTCGAGAAACGAAGAGATTTCTATCATATGAGAGTTTCATTGATGATAAATGACTACTCGCTACTATACATATTATAAAGTAGGATTTAAGCCCAGGGAGAGAGGTGCTGGGACAATATTTCATTAAAAGTTATATTAAAAGAGCAAGACATTTTGCGCATTATAGCAATGATCAGTAACACACAGCTCGCTAAGGGGTCGTGTACAGCCTGCCAAATTTCGGATGGTGGATTGGATCTATCAAAAATACTGCTATTTTTCGTGGTTAGCTTACTATCGCAGGATGTGGCCTGGAATGCTTCATATTTTGACATTAGCCGTCGTAGGGAATACTGTTCCATCCTGTTCAACATCGTAGATAAAATAAAATGTGAAACAAAAATGAAAGAAGTACTTGTTTACAATGAAGTCAGAGAGGAAACGCTAGATAAAAAATTGACGGATACATAGAAGCGGTTGAGAGAGATAAAGATGTAAATATGAGGAAGAATGATTTGGAGATGACGCTGGCAGGTAAAGACACTACTAATGGGCTAAATTGGGAGCAAAGATGAACGAAATGGATTGCCTCATCTTCGGTATCAACAAATATTGAGTTGAATAGAAATTACAAAGCGCACAAATTTCCACAATTTTTGCGGAATTATTACTAATACTATTGTCGCGCGCAAATTTAAAGCTAAGAATTAACTATACTTCCCAATATAATGGAAATTGAATGCCTAGGTCTTAAAGAATAAATTTACTTCAACCACGAGTGAAAAGAAATTACTAATGGAAAAGCGTAAAATATTTCGCTCACTCAACAATTAAATTAATTGAACTGGTTACATATATTATTCTCCTCTAATGATTCATATCCAGTAATTACCTTGAGCAAGAAATTTGAAATTTAACCCAACCTCCAAATTGAACAACAATAATCAAATGTTCAGCATGTCTATTTTCTATATATCTGAAAATACTATTTCCTTAGTGCAAATTAAATGCTACGGAGATTTAGTTTTTTATTATAAGTGTTTTATACCCTAGACAAAGAGGAGTTAATTGTTCTTCAGTAGTTCATACACATTCGCCTCAAAATTGGCCATGAAATCATATTTTTGGTCATTTCATCTTAGCGCATTTGAGTAACTTATTTTGAAAATTATTATTTCTAGCGAACAAAATTATTCCATATTTTTTACTAGGATATCATAGGCAATGCAATTTTCCGAGAAGGAGTAAGGTATAGTTGAAAAACTGTGAACACAATCTATACATTAGTTTTCATTTTTCTTACTTAGCCTTTGAAAATAACCTACACCACTTCTCGGAGTTGACACTCGAGAAAGCGTCTACTACTAAGTTCACGATAGATCGAGATTCTTTTTCCTACCAAAATTCATTGAATTCTGTTAGAATCTCTAGTACGCTATTTGAATGATTTAATCACAATGAATGCTAATCTATTGTATTTTTCGGCTACATATAAAAACTCGACTTAAAAAACTCGGAGACTCGGAGTAAAAAAAGAATTGGAAGAGAATGGGTAGATAAGAAACGTGAAGGATACGGGGAAAGAAAACAGGATGGATATGGCTGTTGAAGAAACAGGAAATGAAGCAATTGAGAGCTAACTCAATGAAACAGACGATAGAATGGAAGTAGTTCCTACTTATCAATTCTCACACTCCCATTTCCCCGTGGTTTTCATTGGCCAATTGTTTTTTGCCCTCGGTGCTTTCGGGCTTTCCCCTCTCCGTTTAACTGCTCCGCCGAGCCCTTCATTATTCATCTCTCTAACTTCTTTTTCTCATTTCCTTCTTTCACCATTCAATTTCCATGCATTAATTATTCCCATATTATTAAGATATGTGTTTCCTTCCGACTTCCTACTTTCACAATTTTAGTACTCTGATGCTCTACGCCCTAGCTTTGTCTCCATGTCAACCAACTCCAATTTCTCTAATTCGTCCCGCGTCTCCATTTCACTCACGCATAAAATCTCCTCGCTTTTATCTTAATTCTAATGCTGCAGAGAAATAAGGTGCCTATATTTGCCCAGTTTCTTTCTTGGAATTGAATTTTGCGCCGTTCCTTCACCGGTTCCTTCACCGGTCCCTACCTTCCTAACTAGGTTTCTTACTCACGCAAAGTATGCATTAGTCCCACGGTTATGATACTTCCCGACGAAATAATCATTAGTTAGCAAAAAAGATCTAGTTATTTCTTATTTGAAAAAAATAGTCATTTTTGCTATTTCCTAATAATATGGCATATTTTTCAAATTATATCTCACACCATTACCTCAAGTATTTTGGCGGAAATAATTTTTAATATAGGACGTCAGTAGTAGGGCGCTGGGCTATCGACTGGAGGGCCCCGGATAGTGTGATTTTTCGGGGATCGGGATTTTATAGAATACCAAAGGCGGCACAAGGGAAGGAACTGGCACCCGTACCCTGATCTATTACTTCACATGCCGCTGGGCTTTAGAGTGTGTGAGCTCTATCCTCGCCATTCAAACCAACCTTCAGGCTGATTACTGTTATAATAATATTCGAATATCTATCGTGCTAGTGAAGGCATCATGTTAAAAACATTGTTGAGGAAGTCAACTGGGTACCACCTTAATTGCTAATGCCACGACCACGTAATGGGCAAGAATACTACAACGAGTCCTGGAAACTACAGAAATTTTCCTGCTGAGCCGTGTGTTGTGCTCGACAGCGGAACGGGCAAGGCTGGGAGTGTCTTTATCACTCAAAATCCCTGGAAATCTGCACCGATATCAGCAGCAGAGTATAAGACACAAAGTGAACCAAAAAGGTGAGAATAAGGACTTCAAATACAAAGACCATATATGAGGACATGGAAATTAGAAAATCTAAGGTGGGAGATGGAGAGAGAATACTATATACGGATATTTTAAGGCTGCGCGAGTTGAGATGTGAGAATTATTGGAGGGATAATTAAAGAAGGGAAAGAGAGCCAGAATGGAGTGACAGTGGCATTGCTCGAAAAGATAGGAAGATGTAAAGGTAGCGAGCACAAAGCAAGTGAGTGGTAAAATATTATTGGTAAAAGTAAAAGTTGAAACGACGAACTTGGTTATCAATCAGGTCTACTTGCCAATAAGTAAATATAGGGAGGAAGAATAGACGGCGAACGACCAATTACAGAAAATAATAGTGGACTTCCCTCATAAGAAACACCTAGGATTGATGGAAACTTTGGAAAAGATGGTAGCGGTAGGTAGACATGGTAGTGAGGTAGGGGACTATAATTAAGGGACAAGGAATAACCACGGGGAGAAAACTATAGAATTTTGCAGGAGACAGATATTGTTAATAACTAGTATTTGATTTAAATACCGAAGAAGAAGTACATACAAGAGAAAAATATCTCGGCATTCAGATAGATAGCAGTTACGCCATGTTGCAGTTAAGCCTGTACTGCTGCTCGGACCAGCAGACCAACGGCACCGGTGAGAATTAGCCGTGGCCGAACATAGCTTCGCGCAGGAAAAACTCGCCTAGTTAGTAGAGAGTTCGTCCTGAAATTTAAGGGTTCCGGGTTCGGATCACGGATAAGTCAGAATTTCCGTAAAATCCACTTAACTTTTATGATTTTGTCTACTTTTGTTTCCTTTCTCCTCTACCCTATGCCAAATGTGATTTCAAATCCTATTTACACTTTAAATACTTTAAATTAGGTACAAATAAGTTCATTCTAATGACAGGGGAAATTGGACATAATATTGACCATCATAAGATTGTAAAATTATATTAAACTCAAAAGTTCAATGATGCGCATAAAAATTAATAAAAAATACCCCTCAATTAACGAAACTTGAAAACAACGACATTATTTCAATTACGCACAGTTTTTACCATACCCTATTAGTTTCTATTATTAAAATTATTTTGAATAGTGTTTTCAAGTTATATGAATAAAAATAAAAAACGGCCACACTAGCATTAAAGAAATGATATAACGAGGCTCTTGGAGCTGCTACAATTATGGTCTGAAATAATTGTCTCCCTTGTTTCATTTTTCGCTTTTTGAGAGAAAAATATAACGAAAAAATATCCACTTGTTACATAAGTTTCATATTTAAAAATGTTTTGAGACTTAAACATACCGAATTTCCTCGTCTGAGAGATGATTGGACTTCGGCAGAAAAAATAATTATTCCCATACATTTTACGTAGTTATTCAGCGACACTGGAATGTGAAACATTCTCCTATTTCCACGATGTGATGGCAGAATGCCATGGGTAACAGTAGATTCCATGAAAAACGCAGAATACACATGTGGTAATTTTACAAAATGTTTTAAAATAACTTATAACAATTGTGTAATGTGCATTTCTTTCAAAATTTTCAAGAATATTATGGTTACGTGTAATTTTGAATGATGTTGAAAAAAGGGATATATGACTTACTGAATGGAAACTGTGGAGACGCATTAGCTTTAAGTGTAACCCAATAATGTGCTTAAGTTGCTAAAGTTTTCGACTTTCAATTAACAGTCCTCTGGACTCACAGTGTCTCCGTCAAGATCTTCAGCAGTCAGCAATGTGTCGCTCTCCAGCAGGAACGACAATGTTACCAAAAAACGTACTTCACCAGCCCGTCAACTCGCCATTTCACTCTACGTTTTTTCCGAAGCAAGGTATTTATATTCAAGCAAATATTTCTATTCCTTTCCAAACGATTTCATTCGCTACCCAAGTTTGAAATGCCTTTGCAATATAGCTTAAGCCATTCTCATACTGAAATATGGTTTTGACAGGTAGAGTTAACCCCAAACTAAGGCCTACGGGCGTATGAGATTCATGAACACGGAGTAGAGGGACTAGTTATTCCTCCTAAACCGCCATTTGGCTCCTCACGAAGTCTCATTGGCCAGAGAATCAGACCGCGAGAGCTCTAGATGAGATATCCAAGCACATTGCAAGGGATTAGAATCCTAAACTCACCGGGCAGAAGCCCAAGTCATCATACGAACTGATATATCACTCCGTTTCCATATTACCATGTTTATAAGGTTTATGAGGTTTATCATAAGGAGCCATGAAAATAAGGGTCGCCCCTTCCCTCAACGTAAATGCGAATACATTCCGGTATTCTGAAAACTGATTATTATTAAGGTTTTGAATATTATAGACCCACAATCTCCTTTAGAGTTAATCAATACTGTAATGATAGATTTTCCAGCAGTTTTGGTAACGAATTGTCCGTTGAGTTTTATGTCATTACGTAAATATGGCTGATGGTGATTACATGATAATGATTATTACCACATTAAAATGAGGCAATTTCTGCCCTCTTGCTTTCAAATGCTACTTTAACACACTTAAGTTACAGTAGGCAACAGTGATCATTCGTATATCGGTAACACTGATCGTCTTATCATGCATCAAGTTTAGGATATTCAAGCCGAATAACTTACAGAGTTAGTTACAAAAAATTGTACTAGCCCCACCAGATCCCACCAGTTTTCCTATAATGCATATCGTTCTGTTAGTATGCAGATAAAATGCTTTAAAATCTTTTGTAGCAAGTCACAATAATTAACACCGTCGGAGTATCTAGTTTTCTATGAAGTAGGAAATTAACTTTATGAAATTTGTTGCCTTTGGTGTAACTTTATGGAAATAACATAGCATATTGAAATGAAATAAGTAACTTCGTAATTCCACAAACCCTTTATTTAGAAAATGACCGAGGTTTCTACGTTGGACGTCACCATCTAATGATGACATCCAACGTCAAAACATAGGTCGTGTTCTAGATAAGTGTGTGGAATCACAAAGTTACTTATTTTGTATCAATAAATTCACTTAAAAATATATAAAAATACTCTTTGTGCGTACCATTGCATGAAATTACATCTTCATTGATATAAGTAGAGCAGTTAAATGCTAAATACTATCCCTATTTTATTTTCTCGGCTACAGTGCAATTTTTAAATACCCCGCGTTGCTCCCTCGATAGCCTTCCTAAAAGTCATTCCCTTGGTGACATCCCACTTAATGCGGGAAAGGCAGGTCCTGCGGGGTTTTATTTTTTGGTCTTATGGCAAGATAAGGGTTTGGGTCGAGACGGGAACCCTTTTTGCGGCGTTGTCTCCGGAAAAATAAATATCCAATAAATCTCTTCCGCAACCTGCCTTATTTTTTAAATTTCTATTTTTTATTTAGTTCTCATTCACCCTTTATTTCGCTTTCTTTCACACTTCTTTTCTTCGCTCATGTTTAAGCGACACTAAGGTGTTCATTTTTACTTATTTCCTTCCTTATTTTATAAGATGCTGAACTCAATCTTGAAGACTTAAGCATTTGTAGCTCAAGCTTTTCCAACTACATTCATTATCAGAAAATAAAGTGACTGACCTTAATGGAAACCTTTGAATGCACCGTTTCAAATTTATTTCCGTATTCTCATACTGAATTTTTCTAATCACGAATTTTTCATTGGCCTCGGCCTTTTTAACAGTCTAATATGTGATACTGGGATTCGTATATGAAATTTAATTTCTGTTGCTGTATTCCTAATTTTTTCTGCTTTCCCATTGGATAACTAATAAAGGTTAAGCACTTGGTCATTATTTTTGTATATTTTTTGCCTATTTATTCCTTCCTCTTATCCATTTTCCAATTTGCTATTGCGTATTTATCCCACGTTCCATTTTTGTCCTCTGTCCCTTCCTCCTATTACATTTAGAGCAAGTAATGTTCTTTTCCACCACAGATTCTATTCATTCCCTTATTTTCCACGACTCTCTTGATTCCCACAAACCGCGTTGCTTTCCCTCACTCGCGCGCCCTATCTTTCCCTTTTTCAAACATTTTGCCCCCGGGGACTTTCACTTAATTACTTCCCTTCCCTTTCATTTCTCTCTTTCGCTTTTCCTCCCCTTATCTTCCACTTGTTGTATGAAAACGCAATTACAAATTTAATTCCTTCCAATTCTTGCCTTCATAATCCGTTTTAAAAATTGGTACGTGACGCTAAAATCCCAGTCTATGTTATGGAAATTATTTTTTAGCCACGAAATTAAAAATAATGATGGTGATAAAATTTTACCCGTATTGTGAAACCCTTTTATTTGAATCTAAATAAACGGGTGTATTATCAAAAGCGCTTGTAATACCTAACATAGAGCTTGCGTTCATGCTGGACGGTTGCTTGAAAACGCACTTATTACGTTCAACTTGCAGTCATGGCATTCCCAAGTGACTTGAAAAAATTCATTTGGGTAATTTGTAAAAAGCTTTTTCTCACTTGCATGATCATGAGAATAACACAAATGTTGGTTCAAAATTATGCAAGAATGTTTTCGGCGAATCTCCACTATTAATATCTACAACACCTATTTCAATCATTATAGTATATTTTTCTCAGGAGAAACGGAAATTACAGGGAGGGTAGAGGAACGTGCGAATCCAAGAGAGAAACTATTCAGGAGTGACCGTGAGAAGTGGGGAAGGGGAATAAGGAAGAGAGGGAGGTAATGGAAGCAAGCTGGAATTATCAACGGAGAGAGGGAGGGATGGAGAGAGCTCGGATAATAGAATCCTCAATTTGCTCTTCGGGATTCATCGACGCTCGTTCACCCTGCGAGAGTCGTTGGCGGCGTGGCTTGTGCCTGTCTGTTTAAGCGCAACGCGAAAGCGGCGGCTGTGGCGTGTCCGCTCGGGGCGACGAATAAAAGGTATGCGAGGGAGCACTTTCAGTCGTCATGTGCGGTAGAATGCGAGGGTCGGCTGCGGGTACAGCGCTGGGCGTGGTGGGGGAGCGGGCGAGAAGATGGCGTGGTGGGGGAGCGG
Organism: Hetaerina americana; assembly: GCF_022747635.1. Lineage (NCBI taxonomy): Eukaryota > Metazoa > Arthropoda > Insecta > Odonata > Calopterygidae > Hetaerina > Hetaerina americana. The sequence goes on along the minus strand of NW_027287405.1, from coordinate 1,008,874 downwards.
GAGAGAACTGAAGGACGGATGAAGAGGGAAACGAGCGAACGATAGGATTGAGTGGAGCGAAACATATTTCGAGACTTTCACCGTGACAGCGTCGCACTCGCGTGTTTATTTAGAGGAGTGTTGCCGATGAAATTCAAGTAGAGGGAAAACGTTTCTAATTAAAGTATTTCGAGAGTTCTTGGTGCCTGACCAATGTCAAATTTCGTCAGCAATGGTCAATGATCTTTCTGAATGAGTTTTTCTCCAACTAAAATAAACTAAAATCACCCAAAAATAGTCATAACGGGCATAAATGTACCGGTTAATTCCAATTTCAATGTGGAACTCAATTTTAAATTTAAACTAAATTAAAATTAATTCTTTGAATTCTAAATGAGGTTGGATTTTTTCAAAGAAATCCATTAAAACGACAATTTTAAACGCAACTAGTTCCAACTTCTTATTTCGGAGGTTAAATATTATAAATCGTCAAAAAGGTACCTTTAAAGTTAAAATGGTAGCCATCGATATATTAATCAAGTAGATTAAAGGGAAATATTAAATGCGCATTAATACTCAATTTTCAGTAATTTTGCTAGCTTCCGTGAATCCACCTCACCTCCAGTAACCAACATATTTATAGTGTGGAGGGGTGGGGATGAGTGAAGGGGATTAAGTGGGGCAGTCGCGAAGTGTGAGGGGAAGGGGGAAGACCCGGGGGCGAGAGAGGAATTCCTCGCCGTGTGACGGCCACGTGGACATCAAGGGGGTCAACCGAGCAGCCAGCGACAGCGTGAAAATGCCATCGAAAGCACTCGCGTAGCCACCGAGTACAGCGTTTTAATGCCATTTGAGGAAATGTCAAAACTACTCACGTCTACTTAAATAGAATTCACTAATGCAGCGTGCTTTATATCGGAGTAGTTACAAAAAGTTTGTTGTAGCAACAAAAACAAAAGGGTTTTGGCAGGGGACGGAAAATTAATTCATTTCATTTAGCCGGAATACGGATTTTAATGCTTTTGCCTCCGATAATTTGTCTCCGTCACTTTCAGAAAAAATACATAAATGAGCTGGGAGAGTTACATGTCATAAACGAACCCTATCACGAACCAAATCATGTCTGGATCAGGGGTGTCATACAAAGATAATATTATTATTTTAATTTCGATTAATACTTGACAAATTGAAATAAGTTATTAGAAATAACAGCAGTATTTTTCGTTAATTCCTAATTTAATTATTGTAGAATTAATGAAGTTTGAAATTTATGGTAACGTAAAATATTAACGGACAAATCGAAGAAGGCTCGTGTCGTTGTGATGAAGGTTGGAAAAATAAAAGGAACATTGCTGAAAGAACATTTAACATTTTTATGCCGATCGCCATAACTTACAAGTTATATTTATTATTGAATGTTTTATAATATGATAAAATCACATGCAATACAGCTTTTTATAATGATGATAATTAGATTTGTCATGTGGTTTGCAATCCTTAATTGAATTTTTGACGTCAGTATTATAATTCACAGCATGCCGGAGGGCCATCCGGTGTTGTTAGGCTTAAGTTAACTCTGGATTGCATCCCTAATTGCAATTCATATTTACTTAATAATTTCAAAATACAAACTGTTGTGTGATAATTTAAACAACTCTACTCATCAATTATTTACGTTTGTTTTACGTAACTCACGGTTTCAAGATACACTTAATTTCCACTTCTATAAATTATAAAATTCCATGTGGAATTAATGTTACCACATGATGGGCGGATCACATTTTTGGAAATTAAATGAATAGTGAAAATTGTAACTTTATGTATGTTTAGAATAAAGCTGTTTAATATCATGTAAATGTAGAAATTTTCTAAAGAGCATGAGAATGAAAAGTTATGGAAATCCATGCAATGATTTCTCATGCAGTTACAAGCGGAAGTATTTAGTATCTAAAATATGCGCGTTGCGTTTGGTTATCCTGAATTCGGAAATAAGTATGTTTGAATAGTTGAGTTTTAATTCTATAGCGGCTAATTTTCATCTTTAAATGGTTCCGTCAATATTTTTAATGCCATTTACTGGCATCATTTTCAGTTGTCTCTTAGTATTTATCTCTAATGGGATATTACTCGTATATAGAAGACAAATATATATAAGTAAATAAATATGTATAAATAGAAGGAAAAAAATAAGGGAAGATTCCACGAAGAAGACCAAGATATATGCACATAGGACAAATTAAGCAGTACGTAAAACAGAGAAGGTATCTGGGATTGAGGGAATTGATGTTGAATAGAGTAACATACAGGACTGCAGTAAACTAATCAGAGGATTGATATACTGATGATATATAAATAAATAAATATAAGTATAAGTATATGTATATATATATATATATATATATATATACACACACACATGCATACATATTTATTACTATTTGAGAATTTTAAGTAAGCTAGTAAGAAGTATTTTAGACGAATATACTTGTAGACGGAAGGATGACCTTAAGTACTCGTTATTGTTCAAGGAAATGTTTTCATCTGCTCTGAAAAGTTATAGAAACTAGCAAATTTCTGCGTGAAATCTCCATGAAGGTCATGACCTCTATCTCTTGAACTCCTTCCATTGGCCTTTTTTTTCAAAAATATATGCATTTCCCATTGAATTCAAGGAATTCCGCGAAGAAGACTGACAACCGACTTAATCCATGGCAACGGTAACTGATATCGCATATATATATATATATATATATATATATATATATATATATATATATGACTCGAGCTCAGTCATCTTAATCTCCCAATCTCACCTCATTTTAGATCCTTGTTTGAATTCCACTTAAGCCAGAAAATGTTTTCATGACGAATTTCGTCAAATTGGTGTGTATATAATGATTTATTTGTTATTTATTACAAAATTTAAGAGAGATTTTCAAAATCATGCGTAAAATTCTTTTCTGGAATAGTTTCATCTTTTTATTCTCTAATTATTTCAGAATTAATAAAGTTATACCCTAAAATTAACTGCCAAATTTCTTATTCTCTAACTTAAATGAATCCAGCTCTTGCCGTTAAACGTTTGCCTTGACTTTTGTCGTAACCTATTGCATACTATTTACCAGACGGAAAATTCAACCAATTAATAGATACCGAATGTATGAACATAACAGATTACAATCGTTCATATTGCTAATAATATGTATTAAGTCTAAATCTGATTAGGCTGTCTCAACTCAAAATTCATTTGGATGCACGAAATATATGAATTAAATAATATACTGGGAGTATAAGATGAGTTAGAATAGAAATGACAATCATATTGTTAAAAAAGTTTAAGGACTAACTATTATGTTATACATCTTATCAATAACACCGCCTTGCAATCCAAAGTTTTAGATACTAATGGGTTCAGTAAAAATTAATAGTAATAGTAATTGATACTATTTGTCATACTAACTTCCTTACATTCTTTGCATCTTCATGAACACAATATCCCACCATTGTTTGAAAGATCGTATGGCATGGTATTTTCGATCAGCGTGTGCGTAAAGAAAGATGGAGTCTTTAAAAATAAAAGCCGTGTATTAGTTGGCCCTCCCTTCTTTCTCTGGAAAAACGGTCTTGAATTTTGTGAAGGAAAACAGAATTATTGTAAATATTAGCTCAAAATCCTCTCTTATTCGATTACAGTTACTTGATTACCAATCAGTGCTTGAATTAATTCCCTAATGTCACTAGAAAAACTACACCATGACTTGCGTATGAGTTAAATCCAGCGTTTTCTCTCACGGGGGTTTCAATTACAGATAATATTGCCTTTGTTTTACGTTTTATTTTCTTTTCTCGCAATTTCACGAGCCGGAAATTCTACCTCTTTTTTGCTCATTCCCTTGAGTTTAAATTTATTTTATCAGCTGACAATATTGACAAAATCATTTAATGGGGCGCTAATCAATGAAAAACGGCTTATTCCCTTTATTTTTCACTTCGTTGCTGTTTTTCTTCTATATACTTTAAAACTGATACTTTTTCACGGCGGCATAGTATTCTAAAAACTGTTTCAATCACTATATCTATCATTTAATTATAAACGTAATTCAGGTTACCGTTCATATATTCTGAGCATGTCAATTCAAAATTGTTTTTTTATGCATATAGCTAGTTATCGGTGACAAAAATATTTGATTCAGTAAATATGTCTTAATAAAAAATAAATAATATAATCGGTTGACAACTATAATATATTCGGAGAATTGGCACTCGAAGTGCCAATTCTCCAAACCTAGGGGTTTGTGGTTTGAGAGAAATTTATAAATCCAGGTTATTTTCCATTCAACATCCATGGGGCATATATATTAATTTGACATTTGGGAAGATAAAACCTGTGTTAACCCCCTTTATTATCGAGAATGATAGAATTTATTTTGTGGTTATTTAATTCCAGTAATGGAATATATAACAATGTTTAAGATGTTTAGACAGCGCTTAAGATGATCTATTTTTTATACAATGCCAGTGCTGACTGCTAAATACACGTATGTATCAAATCATGATCACCGAGTAGTTATATAACGATGTTAAAAATATTTCGCTCAACTACACCGTGATTTTCATGGGTAAACAATTTTAACCCATTCTTTCTACTAGAATTCTATTCTATTTAGAACGTTCCCCAGTTTGGAGGATATGATTGCTTCAGTACGAAAAAAAGTGTCTATTTACGAGATAAAGAAATATATGTCTTTGCACACCGAGAATTATTAAATTCGGTCATAACTTCCTTGGTTTGCTCAAACCAACAGTAGAGGTGTTTGAGGAGAAATGATGACACACTCGCTTGAAAGATTTCCTCCTAATTTCTAGCAGTGACCAATGATCTACATTGTAGCTTTAACATTTTTTGAAAGACCAAACGTCTTTCACACGTGCTAAGCTCAACATAATCAGCAGTAACCTGAAATCATACTTTTTTGGAAAGTGAGCGTTTCACGGAAATTAATGGAAGGAAGAGTCGTGGAAATTTTCCGTTGAATTGATTCATTGAAAGCATGCCATTGAGGACTCAGCGCGCGAAAAATCAGATGCGAAAAACATGAATCCACAAGCCATGAAACATTTCATCCCGTTAGAGGATTTGTGTTAGATAATCCCGAAAGGGGATGTGATTCGCGTTCAGTTCGGCTTCGTACTGTAAAATATTCAGCAGGGACCCGGCCCGTGCTTCCGTTCGCCGAATAATGTATGCGAGTGAGTAATGTCCGCCGGTCACGGGATTAAACGGCACGGCTTTTTGTTCGAATACCTGACCTATTCGATCTTTTTTTACATTGCGTCCTTGCGTGCGTAAAAGGAGTTTCCATCTGCGCAGCCAATTACCGGTCTCGTCCCTTATACCCTCCTCTAACCGTCCCTGCATAGAGATAACGTGGGCTGGCCGTCGCTTCAAAGTTTTGCCGGGATCTTGAATAAGTCTCCATGTCTCCTCTCCCGCTTTCTCGATTACGTTGACTTCATATCCAACTGTCTCAAATTTCCGAACAAGGCTCTTCAGCTAACATTCGCAGCGGCCGTTTCATATCCGCAGTTTTCATTCTCATGTTGGAAAAATATGGGTCCGGCTCCGCTCTCTAGATTTAATTTCCGTATTCGCGTCCCCTCTCGGCGGGGACGTGAAACAAACGGCCGTGCAAATTAAGGTGACGTCATCGAAGGGATTCATGACGGATCACGGGCTCACGAGTTGGGCACGGGAGGCTGGAGAGGGTCAACACCCATGACTCAACGGTATGCGGCCACCTCACTCTTCTATCCGATAACTCTCGGAAATAACGTGAATCTGCGGTGAATATGACCCTTTTTCGTGATTATCATTGTTAGGTATTGATCACGTCCTCAACGGTATCTAGCGCCTGCATAGTCGGTGGCTGACAAACAATTCTAAGACTTAAAAATGATCAGGTAATATTCATCATAACAAAACTATCTTTATTTTTGAGAGCTATCATAGTTTTTGTTTAAACCGTGCAATTTTTCTGCTCTAATTTTTAAAACACTTAGCGAAGTGTACATTGATACTTGTCTACATTTGCTCACTTTTACTTTTTCAGCTCACATAGCTTCACAGCTCACATGCATGAATTTTTATGGAATGATTAGAAAAAAGTGAATAATAATGCGTAAAAAAGAGAAAGTGCAAATCTATTCTACATTAGTAGTATTCACAATCAAATTCATTCCAATTGCATCTGCGATACAATGAGCTTAATGGTGCCAATTTTCATAGCCACATTCTAGTGCATTCTTATTCCTGACACGTATTTCCAACTGGTAATGCATCATTTACAAAATATCTGAAAACGTATAATATGACTCAATTTCACCTATGATATCGCTGGCGTCTATTTGGGATAGTGTTTTTAAAATGTCAAATCTTAATTTCATAAAGATAGAGACCATATCGCCTACGTGCACTTTGTAAAACAGTAAACACAATCATTGACAGATTTTTTGGAGGACTTTTGTAAGGTGGACATGAGCATAATTCGATATTTTATTGTGTCACAGCCAGGAAAAGAGGTTCATTCTCCGATCCAGTAAAATACAGATTGAGAAACGAAAGAAAACTCATGATAATATGATTACCACCGTAACGATAGTATATATTAGTACGGATAGAGCAGTATATCAGTACATGCAATAAAAATCGATATTAAATTTTCTTTTACACTCTAATCCGCTATTCTCAAGAAACGTTTTGTTAAAATTAAACATGCATTAAGTTAAAACGTATAGGCAAAGTTGTACCATCATAGCTCACTGGATCGAATTTATCTTCGATTATGAGGTTATTTCAAAGAACAGGGTTATTCATGAAAATTATTCTCAATATCCAGAAAATGTTTTTTTTACGGCAAAAAATAAAGATCGCACATTTGAAAAGAATTTTAAAATACTCACCTAACGCTCTATTTGCACGTGACAAATACTCAGAAAATGTTCTGCTTTTGTATCAAATCCTTATGTACTTAAAAATGAAATACGAGCTTCCGAAGTAATAAGCAAGGAAAAGTTTTAGCTTAGCAAACGTTAGCGTTAAACTTTTACTTCCTATAGTCTCGTAGTAATGTAGGCTGACTTGTACTAAACTGCATGTATACACAAAACGAAAAGTCAAAGAGTAATACTCAGATTCGGAATCACCAAGAGGAATACGTGGATTAGTCAACATTTCATTGATACCGTATTTTAAAATATGAAAGAGGATGGCTAATCAAAATTAGAATCCAAATTCCGGAAAAGATACAACGTAAAATTTTCCCCTGAAAAACAATGTCAGTAATACTCCGAACATTTCAGATAGTATTCATGGAAATTAATTCATTGATTAACAGCCTGTTTTCTTAAGTCTCCTTGTTTAAAATTTAAAATATAATTTGACTGAATATTCATTAGGAAGCACCAGAATATTACAAATGTATTTTATTTTACGAAATAATAAATTAAAATTTATGAATTAATAAACAATAGCACCCAAAAGTATTGTTATATTTTTTAATATAGATATTGGATATTCAAAGCAATTAAAAGTTAAAAATTTATTAAATATGGTGGTTCTATATGAGATCATTAAGGATTTCAAAGGAAAGTGAAAATTGAAAGCCCGGGATTTAAATAATATGATATAATTCCCGTGTTATGATTCGTAAGGGACTAGTATTAATATATAATACAATTACTTTAATTGTTTATAATATGATAACTTAAAGATATTATAGAGTATATTAATATTAGCCCCTTACGAATCATAACTTTTGGAAATAATATCATATTACTTAAATCTATGCATAAATAAAAAAGTTATCATTTAGTATATTTATATAAATATATAAATTTATATGTATTTATAAAATGGAGTCAGAAAAATCACCGTATGGGCCTGGCTGCATATCCTTTCGCGTATTTACGCCATTCAAAACTTGGCCATTCTCCTGAGATAACATTTCTTCATAGTGCTTCCCATCATTACCTCTAATTTACCATTATTAGAAATCGCTACGTGTGCTCTATTAATCGCTAAAAGCTCGATTCGCTAAAAATCGATATATCGCTAAAGAATGCTCTATTAATTACAAATACTCACTTCATTCAATCTTGCCTCAACCAATTTTGTTTGCCAGCTTGAAACTAAAAACGTCTTTGCAAATAAATACAAAATGCGGCAAGACCACTCCAGGTAATCAATGTCGACGTAGCAGCTGCGGTCTCTAAGGAACTGACCAACCAGAGAGCGACTACGACCGGGGCCGATAACAACACAGTGAATTACTGAACCTGGTGGTAGCATAAGTTACCACTATAGTGTAAATCAGATATGAAAGAGTAAGTTCTTTCTTTGGCTCTTATTGAGGCAGTAGGTGTATCAAAGGTATTAAATCATATTGGTCATCTTATAATAAAGACCAGTCATGGAGCGCCATCATTTAGCGGAGACTAGCTGTAAATGGCCGGAACATTCTTAAATAAATGAATTTATCAACCACATATGTTATCGGCGATCTCACTTCGTGCCTATAAATGTTATTTCCTAAAAACAGGCGTAAGAGTTTCACTCTTCGAATTGATGTTTCAACGCTTAAAATTGATGTTATAAAACAATTGATTACAGGGAAATCAAGGATGAAATATTGCGAAACCTATATGACAGGTAGTAGTTTAAAGAGTCCTTTAATACATTAATAACGTTCCAATCTAGTTCAAGATCATATTCGTCCGTCTATCAGCACTCCACTTAAGCACTGACGGTATAAATGTAGTAGGCAATGGAAATTCTTCTTCATACAACACTGCCCAACGTTCTCCGTGTAACTGAATGCGGAAAATTTTAGCGAGAAAAAAGTGCATGAGAACTACTGAAAATTATAATGACGGTATTATTAAAATGCTCACTGCTTAATCGGTTACTCGAAAAATATAAATACCATTATGAATAAAAGATATCAGAAATATTCAAGAAAATAAACTTGGATAAAAAGACCAACATAAATCTGACTACTTTCCATCACAGCGGAACACTAAAAAGCATCATGTGTACACGAACCTAGAGGTCTCTCATCTTATCTGAAACGGACCAAACCCTTACAATTTGGGACTGAAATGTTCTTGATTGTGGGGCTGAGGGATTTCTGATGGGGCAAGGAAGAGATCACCAACCATTCAAGTCTTCCCGTGCGTATCATTCCACAACTTGAGGTTCCCTTGCGGACGGATCATCCACGGGGTTTGGGGGCGAGTCTGTCGGCTGCCGACCTCGTGGGGAGCATTTCATTCCATGGCGATGGATCCACCTCCTCGGTCCATGGCGGCCTCGTGCACGGAAGAGCGCTGCGTCGGCGGCAGCGGTGCGCGAAGCCCTTCGCCGTTCTTCACGGGGTCAGAGAAAGGGAGCGGCGCGGTTGGCGAACGAAAGGGAGAGAGAGGAGGGAGCGAGAGCAGTCCAAGGGGGAAGAGGCTCGAACCGGTGGGGATCAAAAGGTTTGATGCACCTCCGGATGTCTCCTATCTTTGTCCTCCCATCTTGAACACCTCGGTTCGACACCCGTCATCACGTCCCTCTATACTCCCCCACGCGCCAGTTCTCGAGCATGTTTCCTGGAGAATTATTTCTTCTGCAGCGTCTCCACGACGCTCGCAGGGGCAGTACGGCGAACAGAAACCGAGGAGGGGGGGAGACAAGTCTCAAAACCGGGACGCGATACGCTTCTCCGGCGGAAACGGACGGGATGCAAGGCCGGAGGCAGAACGAGGAACGGGTTAGCCCCCCGAGCGCAGATTCATGAGAGGCGTTTCCTCCCAAATGCTCCCATCACTCGCACGGGAAACAAAACGCCAATAAATTCTTCCTCCTTCTCCCACCGTTTCGCACCAAACAGGAATGGAGGGAATTCGCCCGTTCACCGGACCTCTGAAAGGCACCACAATCACTTCAATAGCCTTCTCTCTGTGGCACAGTAACTCACGTTTTTGCTAGAAAACAGTTCAGGAAGGTGTCACATGCACTGCTCACAGAGGTGCGGGGAGGGAGTAAACACCGCCCTGTCGAGAAGTGCACTTAAAACCTATTTCCAAAAAAGCGGCCAAGTACTATGTGCGTTTCCCGATCTGCTGTTCCGCTCCCTCTCCCTTTTCTCTGTCCTCTCTCCAAGTCGTTCACTGTAAGTCACTCGAATTGTTGTCCGGAAAGATGAGAACGGTTTTGCTCTTTAGACACGTCCTACGGAAGTATAAGTCGGAGGATTAATGATTGGTGAGAGGTGGTGAGTGCGCGGCTTGCACGCTGGAGAAAGCCCGAAAGGGAGGAGAGTGTGCCGCGCTGCTGCAGTGAATCACGGTTGCTCGCAGTCATCAAGGGGGGAAGGCCGAAAGGGGAAGAGCCGGGAAAGGGGAGCAAGCGATGCATTGTTGGGTTGCGGGATCTGGCCGATGAAATCTTTTACCAAAGGAAGGAACTTAATGGAGGTTGGATAAGAGGATGGTGGAGAGGAGAGGACCCACAAGGGTAGAAGAGCAAAGAAATAACCGGAGCCGTGGAAAATGTAATTTATTGATCAAAAATAAAATATATTAAATTAAATCTTCACGGTTTTGCAATGCGATAAACTTCAAAGCGGTTAGTGCAAAAAGATGAATCATTTATTCTAGTTTTTGTCAGCGAAGATTTTTCCTTCCTTAAAGTAAGAAAAAATGCGACCTCTGGAATCAAATAAATGATATCTCCATGAGTGCCGTGGCTAATATTGCCCTTTATTGCCAAAAATAAATAACTTCTCAAGTGAGGCTCTCCACGGAATATCGCATTTTATCCTTCACTGATTCAACGGCTTACGGTGAGAGGCTGGGACAACGGGATAAAAATGTCTCAAAATGGTTTCGATAAGCTCGAGGATGGGAGCGAAAATGATTTTCGGACGGAATGAGGAAACTGATGAGGGTTAGGGAGAGTTCAGGACTGGAGGAGGATCGATGGGCGAAATTGGAACGATATTGCCGTTTTCTGTCGCGGGAGGTGAGGAGAGAGGGAACGACGGTACGTATGAACACGGAGGGGAGAAAGAGGAAGTGAAGAGGGTCGCTACCGTGAGCAGAGGATTTCCTAAGTAGATGGACTAAAACTGAAGAGGCAATTAAGGCATTTTCGTGATTGCGATGAGTACTCCTCCGGAGAGAAATAAGCGGGGGAAGATTGGAGAACAGCAAAGCGATTATATAGAAAGAACATAAGGGACTCATTCGAGGAAAGTTCGAGATGTGCGTGTGCTGGAGGGCCAATGAGAGTGAGGAGAAAACGTAGAATAATATGAAAGGCAGTCAGGGAGACTGCCTGGGAAGGTATGGCGGAAAAACAAATATTCCTTTATCAAGAGGTTTTCAAGCTAACCAAATAAAACTTAAAACGTTTTAGTGCAACACTCTTAATTTTCCTTTTTACTCAATGATATAAAGCTTGCAAAATCCAAAACTTCGATCAAACCACCATCAAACCCCGAAATAACGTCACCCTTACATTAAAAAGTGCGGAGAAACGAAGGAAATCTTTCGGGTATCGCATTAAACGCGCAATAATCAGCTTGAGTACAAAAAAATGGAAGAACACTAATGACTTGAATCTTGCCCTTTCGATAAAATACCCGTCGAATAGGAACTCCTCAACGATTCCCTAGGTTCAAAAGGAAAAGAGAACGCGAAGGTTTTCTGGCAAAATTTGGCTGACATATACGAATTTAGTCACGTCCACCGGATGCATAGTGCAAGTCTGTCGGCAGCTTTGCCATGCATGGTGACATTTTACCCCGATAAAATCAGCCTCAAAATCCACACTGGTGTGATATCCGCCGTTCTCTGTGCTCGCGGTGGAATATGTTGTGGAAATATCCGATAATAAACCTTGACGCGTCGAAATCGCCCCCGAGCCTAGAGATATTTCCGGGGACTAGAAGCGGAGGGGACGAGCGTTGTGAAATAAAAAAAACAAAACCGCGGGCATGCAAAAAACACCTCTCGTTGCATTAACATTTCCAAAGGTGGGTCATAAAAACGCCCATCACTCTAGAGACGGTCGTGGAGGAGAAAAATGAAAGGAGGAACGGACGGTGGGGATTTATACTTGGTGGGAGGTCACACATTGCGAGGAAACTTTCCCGTTGGGAGAAACAGAGAGAGACACGAGGAGAGGTGAAAGCAGGCTGAATGAATGAATAAACCAACGCAGTCCTGATATCAGATACGTGTCATGCATAGGGACGGCGAATGCATTAAACCGCAGAGGAACAGGCGAAGAAGGGTGCGCGAAATGCGGTGGGACGCCAGGTTGGGGATGGGGGGGGCAAGCTAGGGTGGAAGACCGCGACCAAAATTCGGTTGCCAAAACGAAAGAGAAAGAAACGCACCAAATTCGGTCCAAGTGTGAGGAGGAATGACAAGAAGTCTTCGGGAAAAATTGGTGGGACGGACGGCAAAGTAGGGACGGCAGGAAGGTATCGAGGAGCGGGAGGATTTTTGACGACAATTCCAAGGATAAGCCTCCTCTTAAAAAATCCTTTAGCGTGATATGGGAGTGGGAACTGTCGATTGATCCTAGAACACTTCACACGGCTCGTGCACGCTTCTAATCATCGTTGTCCTCTTTCTTGGGGTTCGTGGGTCGGTTCTGGGTTATTTTTTTAGCAGAAACGGTGGGGGAGGCCTGGTGTAGGTTTGGGCGTGGAGATTGTGAGGAGATGAAGAGAAGGGAGGCGGGAGCGAACTGGAAGGAAAAAGGATCCTCTGCAGGCACGAGGTGGGACGAGTGGGAGAGGGGAAGTTGAGATGGAGGTTGGGGGCGGGGGGAGAGAAGTAGGTTGTGGAGGGGGAGTGGGTGCAATGGTGTGGGGATCCTCAGGGTGGGTGGAGTAATGGTAAAGGGGTAATGGTTTTCAGGCTGGGAACTGCGACGGGATGGATATTGAAAAAATGTGGCAATGTATGTGGTGGTTTTGTTTTCGATACAAGGGTATTTCGGATAGGGGTAATCAGCATCCGTTCGGGATGAATGGAAGGAGAGGCGGGGGTCGATGAACGTTAGCAAAGGAGGAAAAGAATTTTGGAGGTGGGTGAGATTTGAGGACCGGATGATATTTCGGTATGGAAGGGGAGGTCTTGAACGACTCTTTCTCTCTCTCTCTCTCGCACACACACACACACACACTCACACACGCGCACCGATATCACTCACATCTGAACTTACACTCAAGAAATCTCCCTCCCCCACGCACACAAACACACACACACACACACACAAACACATGAACGGTCCAATCACTCAAGCATTCACGCCCAGAAATGCTCACGGAAAAATATGCAGACTGTGCAAACAAGCACGTAGGAGCACACAAGCAGACACACTCCACGGTAGGGTTACGCACATAGCCTGGCCCTCGGCGCGCGCGCTCGTCTTCGGGGTCGAAGGTGGCGGTGGCGGAGGATGCGGCCGCAGATCCCGCTTGCAACTGCCGGCGACTGCGAGAGAAAGGATCCGGGCGGAGGGGAGGGGATGGATGGGGTGGTGAGGGAGTCGAAAGGGGGAGGGGGTGAGGAGGAGAGGAGGAAGGGTAGGAGAGTGTAGGAGGAGGGGAAGCGTAGAGGGCGGCGCTGTCGGGAGTCCCCGGATTGAGAGGCGCACGGCGCCTGTGCTGCGAACACACACACACACTCACCCTCTCCAACACACAGAATCTCACTCCGCACCCCCGCCTTTCATCCACATTCGTCTCCCTTGCCTCCTCCTCCCAATCCTCATTCATCCCTTTCCCTCAGCGTTCCTTTTGTGGTATTGTTCTTATATTATTCATTTGTCGGTCGCCCTCCGTAGAGCGTTTCACGCAGCGTTGAGAGCTTTCATCTATCCGCATCTCTAAATTTTGTTAAAATTCGGAATATTGACTTTCTACGCAGTACATTAGCTCCTTGACATCATCTTGTTTTGGTTTCATGACATCATCCTCAATGGTCCATGGGTCTGCCACTTCGGTCGGATCATAAAATATGGTGGAAGGTTTAGAACGAATTGGAAGGAAAGAGGGATGTCCCGAAATTGCAAGAAATGATCCAAAGATACTCGAAGGTGAAAGTGTTCCCGAGGTAAAAGTTTAACGGGAATATTCATTTAAGAACCTCACTGCATGAAAGGCGAAGAAAATTGAACCCACGGTTCACGGCATAACATATTATATATAATTTACTGATGTGATTGCTAATACGAATGGAAATACACTCTATACGCAGTGAATTTAACAGAATGAATAATTCCGATCTATAGAATTTAATTCTCTTGACTTGGGTAGTAGTAGTATTTAAGGGAGACGACCGAAAGCTGAGGTCATTTTCGCCATAGGGGATGGACAGGAAAGGATGAAGGGTGGAGAGAAACCCGGCGTCGGCATTAGCTTACTCTTAACGAAAGGCGCCAAAGGGTCCGCAGTTTAACGTCCCATCCGACGAAACGCGTACTCACTCAAAGTGCCCTCCACAAAGCTTCTCAAGTAGGGACCAAGATACCTCTGAAAAATATTCATCACCGCCGGGATCTCTTGAATTGGGGAGCAGGTAATAGGATAATAGAGTGATCATGGTAATAATTATATCATGCAGGGGTTTTAGATATGTTTTCATGTTTTGACTTCTTTAAAGTTTGGATGAATGCAATAATAATCTTACATGATAATGTAAGGTTATTGTTAGTCATCGGTTTGAAAAAATGCTAATCTCGCCCAGAGGACGCGTATTACCTCCGCTTCACAATTTTGACTTTTAATATTATTTAGAATTAATCGAAAAGTAATCGAAAAATTAAGGGGAAACTAATGACATTAAACTCAATAAAAGTGTGATTTTTTCACCTAGTAAAAATCAGAATAAGTAATGGTAGAATTGACAGGTTTAGAATATTTGAAACTGCCGGAGAAGAAAATATGAAAAAATTTCAGGTCTAACCTGTTATCTCTTCAGCAAATGTTTAGATTTCCTGACTTCTAATCACGTTCATTATTTGTCGTCCTTGAAATACCTCACTTTTCACGCCCAAATTTACCTCACTCCACTCATCTTGAATGTCTCCGGAACTGCTTGTTCTATTTCTGTCAAATTTCAACGGGTTTCAACGTGAAATACTGGTATATTGACGGAAAACCTTTTTGTGGCTGTTGGCCCAAAATTCTACCGCACCACCCAGGTTGATTGCCTTTGTCCCTGCGGGTAAGGCTCGGCATATGCAAGAGGCAATTTTTTCTTTAGTTTACAGTGTCTAATTTTCTCCGAGGAAATAAATAATATTACCCCTCATATTCTCTCCAATATGGAACTCCTCTCCAATCGTCGCACTACGCCACTGAACCAGTGTTTCTCTGAATCATCACTCATTATTCCAAACCGTTCGAGAGAAGGCTCATTAAATCAGGAAAGTTAATGTGGAGTATTTTGTCGGAACTCACTTAAGACAGAGCCGGCCCCGGTGGCGGCGGGATAACGTCCTCGCCTGACAACCCAGAGGTCAGGGGTTCGATTCCCTCCTTGATGGATTTTACTCCATCAAGGGTTTGGTCAAATGCAATATCTAAGAGTTAGGAGGAAGAAGGATCTATAAGTCTCAACTTCGCCCAGTTATGGCGATAAATAAGTAAATAGTGTCGGATATTGAGTTATTGAAATACGATTATGATTTTTTGAAATAAAATGATATAGATGAATTTTTTTGATAAAAAAATGCTCATTAATTTTAAATACTGCTGTTTTTTTATTGATAAATGATTAGTGACTACACCATTGAAAAAAATTTGTGGAGAATTAAATTATAAAATTTAGCTAGGAATAAAATATTTAAATAATTTAGTGTTAACATTTTGAGACTCTCGAAAACTTTGAAAAAATGTGAAACTCTTAAAACATTACAAGATTAGAAAAGGGTGAACTCTATTCTTGGGGAAATAAAATAACATTTAGTGACCTGTGAAACCGTGAAGCTCCTTGGTGACAGTTTTTATAATATGTTTCTCCCAAAACTTTTCCGTCGCCAATATTCCTTGAACATGTCTTTAATTTTTACTCACCAAATTTCTCTTGGTTCAATACGCCAATTACATGTCTGTCCTTGTGCCCATCTCCTACTTCCTCAGTTCAATCTGCAAACTTACCTTCCCTAACTCCCTGACTAATTTTCCATCGTTCTCATAGTCCCCAAACCTCACGCTAACTTATCCCTAATGTGTCCACCGCTCATCCGTCACCACAACCGTCCCTCCGCCCTTAACTCCCAGTCGATGCTCGCCTCCTCGCCACCCCCTAACTATCTCCGTGAATCCTCGGCAAAATCCACCAGCTTAATCTCCATCGAAGCAAACCTTCCCTTCAGACCTCCGTTTCCGTTCTCATTGCCTAGGCTATCCTAAACCAATCCCAAACCTCCAATACGTAAGCATGGTTCCCCTACGCGCAAGCGTTCGGAATTATCTCCCCTTCGGCTTGCATTGTAATCCTACAGGCGCGACCTTTTCTCTGGAAGTACACTGAGCTGATAAACACAGCAATCATTTTTCGTTTGAAATATATTCTGGAAAGGACGAAAAATGAACCTACTTTTCACTTCTAAATTAAAAGTAGGATTTGAAGCATAACCTTAGACTTTCATATGGTGAGTCAGTTTGAGCTATATATTTGATAGCGGAAGTGTATATTATTGCGGGAATCGCGCTATTTCTGACATTATAGAAAATCGAGCGGGGTGAATAAGTAAATCATTACAGTGCTAAGAGCGAAGTTGAGACATGGACAGTGGCAGTGTGCAATGGAATATCCAAAACTTTGATAAAAGATCCAAGATTTACTAAAACAATTGTTACTGTATAATACTGAGCACAGTATTTAGCATAGGAGATACCTATGCCGCTGTCGTAATAGGTTAGCGAAATGCAGAACGTAATACTATCGTAAGTTGGAAATCAGAATAAAGTATGTATTTATTGAAGGATAATTTTTTGGAGTATTATTTTAATCCTCGCAAAGCGAATTTCTTTAGGGAGAGCAATGGCGCATATAATAATGAAGAGGAGAAAAGTTAATAGCCAATATGAATAATATTAAAATCTAATCGTCGATCAAGGAAAACATTTTCATGCCATATTGCACAAGCGTGATCGAAATTTTTAACCTGATCTGGTCGGGAATTTTGTTTTTTTAATCATGAAATTTGAAGAAAATTCAGAGATACGTAAATATAGGACATTTGTGCTTTTAAATCATACAGAGGAATTACTAATTGGCAAAGATCTGTCCATTCTCTTTCCCCATGTATGAATAATGGACCGGATTGAGTTTTCATTTGGTCATTTGTTTTGAAAGATATATTCATAGTACAAGGGAAAATTTTTCGGAATGACAGCTATGGAAATGTTTTGCATCTAAATGTAAGCATTCTAAAATTTTAATTGATTCATGAAACTATTCGGTACAACTGGACGAATACATATGCGGACATGAACTTGTTTTAATTAAAATTTAGCAATTATTGAATGCATATCGGTTTTTTTATATGCTATTAATTATAACGAAAAGTATTGAAAGAGTTTTTGATAACGTTTATTTGATTTTTTATGTCTGAAAAATCAAGATTTGGTTTTTAAAAGTCAAGTATTATGCCTATAAGGGCTATTAATATAGTAAATTGTTTATGATATGATTTATTTTTCATGCAGAAATTATTTTACAACTTAAATTGGTGAAATGTATCATTTGCATCTTATGACAGGAATTTCATACTTCTGGCGTTTGATCTAAAAACCTACTCTAGGAAAAGCATAAATCAAGTTCCTCCAAATACAATGCAGGATAGATCAGAGAAAAGTTCCTCTAAGCACTTTCATTCAAAAGGGATGGATTATTTTAATAATTTGTGAGAATTTTCATTTTCAATAGCGTTTACATTAAGCATTTAACGCAGCATCGCTGCAATCACATGGTATTGTTGAATGAAATTTAGTGAAAGAATATAGCAGTGAAAGAAAAAGTGTGTGGAATTACAAAGTCAATTATTTCATTACATTTCAAAGAATATAGCAATTGAGTTTCTAGATCTCTCAAAGGCTGCACAGTATAGAATTATTGCGCAGCAGTAATGACGAAAATAAATGGCATGAACGGCTAGGAAATGAAGAATTTCACCGAAGATGGAATGATAGATGAAGCTCGGACAGGAGTCGAGAGAAAAGGAAAATAGCATATAATTGCACGTATCCTGAGGCACAGCAACCAAGATCCTAATTCTAGGGAAATATGAAAAGGAAAAAAATTCAGAAAAAATGTATGGACAAATAACGAGAAGTAGGAGGCGGAAGACATGAAAACTTGGAACACTCCTGAAGAAATGAATGGATTGCAGTGAACAGGGCAGCTTGATATCTGCAGCAGTTCTCTTTACTGGTCCCTGCTGATGATGATAAAAGGCATTCATCACGTCTCTCTGGACATTCCAAATTGCATTCTGAGTATTGCCATTGTGAAGTAGAGTTGCCCATTTAATATTCAGTCATAAGGACTGATACTTCATTCTGATAATATGATAAAATATAATGCCTTTGTAGACTTGAGTATTCCATATTTTAATCAAAAGTATTACTGTGGTTTTGCCAATACAAAAGGAACTAATAAATGTTTATATTATGCAATACAGTCTACTCTACTAAATCTATCTTTGAAACGCAATTCTTTATGCCTTTTTACTCGGTAAATTTCTTGAAATAAGCACCCTTAAACTAAATTAGCATAGAATATTTAAAATGAGTAAATAAACAGTGTTTCACGAAGGTATGATATAATGGTGTAAACTTTCACAAGTTATTCATTACCAGTTCAAATAAAAGCGAGTCAGAGACACCATCTGAGTTAGAAACGGGTAAATATTTGGTAAAGGGGTATTTAGTATTTCTTGAAATAGATGACAAATTATAATCGTGGTTGAGTTTTGGTTAAAAATGAAAGCAAGCGTGAGATTATTTTCAATACAATAAAAAACAACAAAACAGTAACAATGAGAACATATTTTTTTACTTTAGAGGTAATTCTGTGCCGCCTGTTATTTCCCTGATCATATGTAAAAGGATATAAAAGTCCCGAAAACGCGCTGAAATGTACCCTAAAGATGGGTTAAATAAAAATATATGCCAAAAGACATAGTAGAGAAATACGTCTCATATGCATTTTCTTCTGACAGAATATAAGCCCGTTGCAGCATCTCAATGGTTAAGGAAGAACATCAGATTTAAAAATAGACGTAGCTTGAGTTTTAAATAATTAGAGAGACACTAATGATCTAATCCCGGTAATCTAAAATAGGATATCTAAATCAGTTATCTAGTAATAGGATGTCAAATCAGTTACTAAAATAGGACCTTAGCGAAAAGCTTTTGATAATTGAGGGAGGGATATTCGGAATGCCTTCGTCTAATTAGTGATGGCATAAATTAAAATAGGTCAACCCTAAAGTTGCATGAAATAGGTGAGGGCACAGCTCATCCCTAAGTTGTGTAGCGCGTGAGTGCTAAGGAGAGGGGCCAGATTTTCTGTCTATGCCAACAGCAATTCCCTGCGATTTTCTGTTATCTGGAATAATCGCGTGGCTTGGAATTTTGAATGGTGTTAACCAAAGACATGATTTACGCCTTGGGCTTAGGCCATCAAACTCCGTATTCCAATGTTCTAACATCCTAGGCCACTGATCTTTGACTCATTTTAACCGTTACTCCCAAAAATATTTTCAGTACCCATAGATACAAATATATTGTTTACTGTAGAAACACAAACTGCCAAAGTCATTATCATAGTGAGAAGAAATTTATAAGCTAAAAATTCCTCTTAAAGTTGACTACCGGGATACACTACAGTGAGATTGAAATGCAGGGCAGGATGATTCTAAACTTTACAAACTCAAGTCTTAATTGGTAAATAAATTGACATTTGACATGATTTTGTTACACAATATGAGGGAAAAAGGAGATGGATAACAGTTCGAAATTCAAGGTATCGGTAAAGTAATTTCCATGGCACATATTTCAAAGATATACGTCGATTTACTAACCCTTTGAATACTAAATGTCTCAAATGCTGTCAATATTTCAGATTCACACATTATTTAAAGTAGGCATGTCACAAAAGCTGGAGCATTAAGTATCATCGACACACTTAGTATGGGAATACCTCAAGGGCTTGTAGACTAATTTTGCGGAAAAAAATGCACTAGCAAGATTCCACAGATTTTTACTATCCTCATCTGCTTTCTATACAAGGTTTCACCATAAGGCACGCTAATTACCTCGCATTGGAACGGTTCGAGCAACATAAAAATGTGTGGACCTTGCAAGTGCATTTATTTTTTCGAAAATATCATTTGGAGTTCCATCGCATATCGCCCGATACCATTGAACCTGCAGACTATCATGTCACTTGGAGTAACGGACCTCAAGTGGAATCTTAATTCTCTCCCAGAAAACCCTAAACTATTTCTTTTTATTTTCTAAGATTTCATTAAATATTGCTTGAGTTTAAAAAAAAACGTGGCATCCAATCAGTCTATCGTAGAAAATACAGCTATTCCGCTTGCTATAGCAAATAAATTTGTATAAACAGTTTCAATAGCGAAGAGCTACCTCAAACAATCCGAAACATCGCTCAATATATCAGGGAAAGGTCTCAACAGCGCATTCCTCACGTTTTCGGGCAAATACCTCTCACCGTATCCTGATGTGATTTCGGGTGCGAGAATTGGCGTCGGTGGAATGATGGGTCGGCGAAACCGGACAGGGCATGGCATGATGGTGCGTGGCGGAGATTTCGTCAGAGGAGGGCGGGGCGCGCAGGTCGGGGAGAGTTTTGTCGGATACCGTTGGGGGTGGAGAGGGGGGGATGAGGAGGCGTGGCAAAATGGCGAGGCGGCGGCAGAAGAAGAGGGAGTACCACGAGGTGGCGTGGCGGGACGGATGGGGCTTCGATGGTGGCGAATTGGCGTGCCCGGGGATGGGGTGGTGGTCGGTGGCCACCCATCCCTCTTCTGCGCTGCGATGCGTGTCTCCTCACGACCGCGAGACGTGAGCCGAATTCCGAGTTTCACTTTAGATAGCTTTCGTTCCGTCGCGAGGACCGCTGGGGATGGGCGAGGTGTGAGGAACAGAGGGGAAACTCCGAATCCCACACCCACTTTTGACGGAGACGAGCAGAGGGAGTGCTCAGTGGGAATTTTATTAAGGTGTCGCAACAGAAGAGCCATTAGTAGAATATGTACCTCTCACTCCCACACTACGGTTTCGGTTATTTTCTTTTCGAATTGAGCGGAGAAATGTCCTGGTGAAAGAGCTTTGAGTGGGGCAAAGCTCTTTTTTTCTTCATTAGCCAAGTGGTTGTCACTTATCAAGAGGATGAATTCCGTTCGATTACTTCTGGAGTTGGGAAGAGGCCGATATTGTGCTGTTGGCAATCTGTTTACCTCATACATTACATATTACTAATTAATTTAAGTATTTTCCACAAATTTAACGACTAATGACGTTAATTAAAAAAACGTATGAGAAACATAAAAATAACTGTGTAGAAACATGGTTTTTAGCGGAAATAAATTACAGAAGATAGTGTATAGTACGTTTGTGAGCAAAATTTATGTAATTTAAGAGGAAACAATATATGCATGTACATAATTATATGAATTAACTAAGGTACTGTCACTCATCCTTACATTTAGAGAGAGCTCATGTAAAATATTACGTATCTTTGTGAAGAAAACACTATATTAGACTGATCATATTACTTGGTGTTTAAACATACCTAAATTAATGAGAAACACTCCCATTCTATGCATATATTTCCTTTTCGAAAATGTAAAAATTATAATAAGCGCGAAACGTGGATACGGGCACCGAGGCATAATGATCTTCGCAATGACCATTAGTGAAATCGATTCGAGAATGTTTGCCAGGCTTGTAATTTCCAAAATGATTATCTAAGCTCGAATGAATTCATGTTTTTATGTTTAACTAATGTAGTTACTATAATTTTTGATCATTTTTACGAACCAATGTTCGTAAGACTTTAAAACAATAAAACAAAATAGGCGAGATAAAAATACAGTTTTAGCTTTAAAGCACCCATTAGTTTGTAATTTCACTTTTTTACATGACTCTTCAAATTTATTGCTAGTGAAGATGGATTTTCATAACTGCCAAAACAGGATTGCTTATAGGATGAACCGGAAATCCAGAATGCAAAGATGTCATCCATCATCAACACCTTTATTACATTAGATTGTGAGTGCAGCTGCACCGGAACTCGGTCAGTGCAACCGTTTTAGCTTCAGTCATAACTTCTACCATTTGGTAGAAGTGTCACCAAAAATCTCACCCTGCTGATCTTAACCTGTGACTTTTTATAAATATTTTGTTAAAGTCAACGAGTTTTTGCACTGAGAAGTGGTCTCAGAGCACTTCACCATTTCATTCGGAGTCATCCCTTAGGACGTTTCTTCGCGGAAAGACATTGAAAGAAAAGTGATCGTTCGCAATGGTGTGAACCGGCTAAGTTTACAGCCATCGCTACAAAATCTCCGAGGGAAACTTAAATTCTCTCACAATGCGATGCCCTTCCTTTCCCCCCGTGATAACTGCCGTATTTTTCATTCAATGCCCTCATTTTAACCCAAAATTTCTCTTCTACTTCCCTGATAAATTTTCAAGATATTTGCAGCATTGTATTAAGGCCAGCGTCTTCTATTACACTCAACTTTATCATTGCCTTCCATATCTCAAACTCTTGGGTTCGTTTCTATGGTATTTATTGCGGAGACTTGCTTATATGACCTCTTTTAGTTTGGGTCAAATCCTTTCTTACCGATGTTTTCACGTCCTGTTTATGGCATATTGGTCATCTTTTACGCTCTTCATTTCCCTTTACATTAATATTTCCATACACCTCTGCACCAGAAATTATCCTCCGGCCTCTAATTCTCTGTCCTATTCCATTATAATAAATCTACATAATACATTCACTAATTTCCGACAATCCCGGAAGGTTTAGACAGAGGTCATTAGAGTTTTTGGCACTCTATCGGCATACATTTGCTCCGTATTAAATGAATACCGTAGATTATTAAAGTATTAATACTCAAGGACGTTGTAGAACGAATTTCTATTACGTAATCAGTAGGGGTAAACAACATAATTGAAAAAATACCGATTTTACGGTTTTTTGTGATTTAAGTACAAAAAAAAAACAAAAAAAATACCCATGAAGGTTGAAAAAACTGGAAAATTTAACAGTGAAATCTGCTGAGCTAATTAAGTGTAAAATATGATTCGTAAAATACCCATAATCCTTGTTGATGACTTGATGAACGGAGAATTGAATAAAAATTGTCATATTTCATTTCATTATACTTAAGAAAATTAGGTATAATTTAGCGTCCTTCAATAATATACACCTACATATAATACGTGCAGCCGTTTTCAGTATTCATAATCATGATGGGTTGCTTTCATACTTGGCTCAGTTTGAAGAAACTCCAATATCTGTTCACCATTTTACATAGTTATTCACAAAATATTTTTTTTAAATATTTTATTCGGGGTTAGTGCTATAAGTTTTCACAGAGTTTCGACAGGTAAAGCTGTTCGGATTTCAGGTACTCCGCTTCACGTTATTCCTGTTTCTGTCTCTTAAGGGATTTCTGACCCGATGACAGCTGCAGGATTGGCAGAGAAGCTGTCGCGACAACGCAAAGTCGAGGGGCTTTGTAAATATTATCTGGGGATTTCCCAGTTAGTTATATCTGTTCACGTTTTATACCGTAACTATATTCAACAACTAATCACGCTTCAGAATGTCAGAAGGGTAAGCTAATGCTTAAATTAGTTTACATTAACTCCTCTTACTCTATGAAGAAATGTATAGCTAGTTATTCGATCACCCGATAATCTTTCCTGTGGGACTGCCATGGCGCCTAAATATTGCAGATTCATATGCATGTCTTGCTGCTGTGATTTCTAATTGTGACATGTTTTCATTGTATTATGTGTTCATTGTTCTGCTCTGACAGCTCTTTCATGATTCACTGCAATGGCGACTTCCTTATTTTATTTATGACGACACCTTTGTTCAGTTATAAAAACCTGTTCTACATCTAAATTGAATATTTTTTACCTTATCTCTTCTGCTGTACGAGAATATATATATATATTTTTTTGATTACATAGGAGAAAATGCAAGTCTAAAATTTTTTCAAATTACTTTTTTAGTTTTCTACCCCTTTTTTCTTTTGGTAGTTTTCAAGGAAAATTACATTCTCTTCCTTCTCTAATTTTCCTACATTTGCTACGTGTACGTATAAGCCCAAGGCCTCCCATGAAATTTCCACTGCTTTGCGTTATTCTTTATTAAGTCTTTCTTTGTCCTTTGTTCCCTTAATTTTTTAGTATCGGTGTCCTTACATTTCACTGAAGTCTTCAGGTCATGAGATGTTATCCTTTTTTCTTCGTACCCAATGTACTCCAGTACCTGCTGTGTGATCGAGAGTTTTGTATTGTTTTGAGGGCTACTTCTCGACAACCCGCCCACCCAGGAGCTTATAGTATTCCTTTCTATTAGTGCTCCCGGCAGATGTAAGGCGAACCTAATAGAACAGGGAAAGTGTTTCATTTTATGTTTTATTTAATATTTATACCAAGAAGAGGTATATGCTAACATATGTATGAAAAGGTGTTGGTCATATATGTATGCTTAGAATTTTTCCGCATTGTCTATATATTTGCACAAGTTTTCATTCGCTTGGCACGAATACTATATATAAATTATCTTTCAGTTTGGCAGATGAGTAGGTCATCAGTCGAACAAATTGGCAGACCTTTGTCAGGGCTAATTAATAAAAAGATAGCTTCTGGGATTCAATTTTCAAGACGGGCACATTTAATATGGATATTACTTAATACTACGCGAATATATTCCTGAAGCCATTGGAAGAGTACGTTTTTTAGGAAAAATAGAGAAGAATGGAAAATAAGAAACATATACTTTCCGATCTTTACCCTCGAAGCCAAATACCACTGATGACACTTGAGATAATTTCGTTCTTTTATTAATGGTAATAAATTAAATGAGTATTTTTATGAGGAGTTATGGGAATCCAAAGTGCACTAAAAGTCACTGTGAATAGCGAGATAAAGTAAAAATAAGCTAAAAAAATATTCTTCCAGCACAGCGGTTATTTTGAAAGAGCCATTAGATTTTTTCTTCATTCAAATATTGGTCACGCATCTCAATGGACTGGTATTTAATTTCCATGAAGCATTAATTTTTTGCTCGCATGTGCGGCTAAAACATAACTTATTTAATGATGAGAAGAGACATCTGCTCTCCGAAAATACGCTTAATACACTTTTAAATATAGGTTACCACGCCAAAAGGTAAGCAACATCCAGATAAATAAAAACTCATCACCTGAATTGTCTCTTCCACCTTCATTTCTGGTAATTAAAAGCAAATAAATCAACTTTTACCTCTATCGCATTAGCAGAGTTTTAAAAGAGGGTTGATTTTTACTGGTGGCCATATTTACGAAAGCATTACTTCAACCAGGATCTTATGGAATAAGAGGAGGTAGTCAGGAGCTCAGTACTTGCTCAGATGTCAGAGGTCTTTCTAGCTTGGCTTTCATGTATCTCCACCAGTCATCGAATTAGGATATCATTAGAGACCGCGCTAAACCGGGATCAATTATTACGCCGCGGCTGCCCACTACATGCGCCCACCAGCAATCAGTTCCTTTCCCTAGTCAAAAATACAGCACCGACAAGTGGGTGGCTAAATTTCACCCCCTTGCTCGCGCGCTACGCTTTCCACAAAACTGTCAGATGCAGTCACCAGCGTTATCCGTGATGGGTGGTGTCGAGAAAAAATGCAAAAAAATTGATAAAGATTTTCTTTGTTATGAAACATCACTACGTTAATCAATCACCAATGTTGCATGTCCCTGAGAACATCAGGCTCGGGTTAACGAATGGAATACATCAACAGAATTTTTTATGTGAAGAAAAAATAAATTTTTTACTGACATGAACGTAAGAAAACATTGCAGTTTAAAATGCATCACTTTGCAGCACTAGCTGCGGTCGACAATGTTTTTATATTTAAGACAGAATCGTGGAGTATGCACGGTCATGGAAAATACTTAGGCGAATATTAAAATGGCAAACGTATATAATCTCCACTTTAAAACAAGTTTTTTTTAAATGATCCCGGCGGGAGAAATGTTGAACAAAACAGAATTGGAAAAAATAACCACGAGTCGATTTTATCACAATTTCACCAAGTGCATAATTTTCTCCATAGAATCCACGAATAGAAGGAAGTGGTCGGCTCATCAGATGGAGTATACGACGGCACGACCGGAAAAGGAGGGTTATGTTAGTGGGCTTTGTTTTGTTATTCGGACAGTCACAGAAAGCCCTCGGGCGTCGTGCCGCGTGAAGATACCGATGCCCATTGAAACGAAAAACGTGAGCCCGACTTCCACAACACTAAGGCAATGTGCCCCAGATCTGCCAAGATTTCCTACGGTCCCTCCTTACTCCATCCGCGATGAGCGACTGACCGGATAAGAGGTTGAATCAACCTCGGAAATATGTGGACGCGGCGGCGCCGAGCCCCGCGGGCTCACTATCTGCGGTCGCCTCGCCTATTGAACTACTCCAGCTCCCCCGTCTACAGAACTCTTTCGGAGTGCGGTCTCACTTCCACTACTCTTACCCCGGAATAAACAGCCCAACCCCCGACACGACCAAACGCTCTCACAAATGGGAGGGAGGTTCTGCAGCAATTACGTCCGAAATCTCGACTCGAGATGAGGAGTAGGAGGCCGTCTCCACGGAACGGTTATAGCCATCTTCTCGGAGCCACCCCCTTTAGGGCACATCCCCCGCTCTCCTTCCTCGTTCGGCACCTCCCAATCCACTTTGGCCCAAAGACAATTCCTTACCTTTCCTTCCTGTTCCTTTCCAGGCCCCTACTCGGAGGGGCCCGGGCCTCAGTGTTACACCGCCTCTCTAAACGTCCCCATAAGCGTGGAGGTCGGATTCTGCCGTATATGCGTGCGTGGGAATGGAGAAGGGGGACGGGAAAAAGGACACCGAAAGGGGTATGGGTGCGATCCTCTGAGAGGAGGATGAAGGGGGACAGAGGCGGAAACCGAATCGATTTCGGGGCCGAGGAGGGTTAGCAGAGAAAGGAGTGGAGAAGACTCAGGACTGATTGAACGTCCGGAGCCTCAAGGGGACGAAGGTCGGGTGAGGGCGCGAGTGTTTTTGTGTATGTGGAGGGGGAGTAAGAACTTGACGAATCCATGACGGTGGCTTGGGTTTGGGAAGTATATAGTGGAATCAGGACGATGGACACTCAAAATAGGTTCGTAAAACATAGGGGGGGGGGTGAAAAAGAAGAGAAGCGGAGGAATGCAGGAGTTTTCTAAAGCTATAGAGGCGCTAAATGCCATTAAAACTTCCGCTGAGAACACATTTCATTCACGTGATCGCAAAATGGAATTAATTAGAATCATGTGCTTGATAAAACGGAGAAAGAAAAACAAAATATGTTACATGAGTAATGCAAAATAGGGAGCAAATTGATACAAATTAACCGCAAAATTGCCACGAGAAGGGAAAAATTTTGTCAAAATCCTATGACAAAAATACGTTTTAGATCAACAACTGTGCCTCAGTATGTTGAAATACTTTGAAATATACACCATTTTGAATTCCATGCATTTTACCTGGTCTGCGGTTTGTCATCGTCAACTAAGCTGGCATGTAGCTATCCATAACAATTCAATCAAAAATTTATGTCTTATTTTCCCGACAGTGATGCTGTTATAATTAAACAGGGACAACGTCACATTTAATAGAGAAAATTAATGTTATGCAAGCAATATACCAATGGTAATATATTATTTAAAATGACCCAGATTCCAGTGGCAAAAATATCAGCATATGCTCATTTCCGCATATTATTGAAAGATATTACTCATATTACAAATGTGTTAAAATTGTACGGGGCGAGTACGCACGGTTAAATAGATTGCATTAAATAAAAACGGCCACAAATACATATTAAATGAAGATGATTTTCAATAATATTATTGTACAAATATTTCATCTAATTATTGAAAATAAAATTAAAAAAGGGATAGACAAGTTATCACAAACCCCCTAATGTTAAACAATCTACTATGGAGACTAAAGTAATTGCAAGTGAATATATATTGAACTGAGACAGAAAGAGGAAAATACCAAATTTTCTCTTCAACCTGTTTATAATTTTGAAGAAAGGTACTTTATCGTTTATTTAGAACGGGTTCTAACTATTACCAATAAAATTATCATACCAAGCTTTTCCCTGTAGTAACACTTGTATTTAAATTTATTTAAACAATTTAATTTAAAATTTTCTTAGCTTGACCTCTTAGTCGCATTTTCCTCCTGGATACCTCGAAAAACCCTGGAATTTAAAAATTCTTCATAATAAATCCTTTGACTTCATGTTTTAATTACTTGCATCTTTCCACTTTTATTTTATCAAATATCTTGCGAAAATGTCACAGATGTAGGCTATATAATTTTGGTACTTAGTGTAGATATAATTTACTGTGGTATCAAAACTATCTGAAATATTCCTACTTGAAATAATGTGTTAGATGTTATACCGTAACATGTAGGAGAAAAATAGGTAGTAATAAATGTAGCACATGATATTTTATTATCTTTGAATTTCTCTTTAGAATAAAATAATTTTCCACTTGCCGTACTTCTGTATATAATAGCAATCCAATACAGCATAGAGCAATGGATATACTTTATAATTTTGTACTGCTTGACCTAATTTTTAAATTTCCATTGACCAAGGGTGTTGGTGAGATTTTTCAGTCCGCTTGTGACCTAAAAATCCTTTCCATCAAATATGGGGATGCCAAAAAATTGATAAAGGATTGATGGATTCGATTTTTTCCCACACGGTGTCCACTTAAATTTTTTCTCTGTTGTTTTATTTATTTTTCAGTTTCCAAGGTTCTTGAGGTGCCAGTGATCATCCGGCCAATCAATCTGTCCTCCGAATCCGCCTCCTCCACTCATGAATCATCAAGATTGGCTAAGACCCGCCCCTAATTTGTCTGTCCCTGACACGCAGAGTCGAACCGGAGCGAACACTAGATTTTTTTTTTGCGTCGCGCCTCGGACAGTCTGCGGGAAATCTGTTCTCGTCCGCTCCTTAAAGCGCACGCTGCAACAAGCACGCCCTCCCCCCTATCTATCATTTCCTAAATATTATCAATTCTTTTTTTAATACTCCAAATGTCAATTTTACAGTCAATTTTACGTAGGTATTTCAGCAGCTGTTTAGTTCGTCGCAGTAAGACATATACCTTCCCAGGCTATTGATATTTAATCTAATTTAGGACGAGCTGAGAAAAATCTTCCAATCAAGGCTAAAATATTTCTATTGCGCAAAGGTGGTGCACGAAGAAATATTGAGCCTTGATTTCAAAATTAACTTTTCGGTATCTCATTTAGTGTATGTAAGGTACCTAACGCTAACAGAATGTCATTTTAAAAAAGCAATTGCGGGAAAAAAATTTTAATGCACCACCAAAGACCTGTGCAGTTCAGTCAAATAATTTATTTCGAGTTGGATTTCCACCATTTTTTTTGTGTGCTACTGCGAGGGCAAAAGACTCTTGGTGAACCCCCCCAGGACTATTACCGATCAACAAGATGGCGGTTTTGTTTTGGAAGGGCTTCATAAGGAACATGGTCTGTATTAACCTTCCCTAAAAAGTGAATGATTTTTATTTCAATGACACCTTTTTGTCAAATGAGAAATAATTTCGATGAGTTGTAGCTATTGAAAACTGTGTTGATACTACTCAATCATTCGGTATAATAGTTATTCATCTTTGACCTCAAACAATACACCGAAAAGGACTTTCATATAGGCAGCTGGAAAAGCAAAAAGAGAGTACTAGTGGATTCAATAGACCTTATCCTCATAATTTATCGATTGCTATTCATGAGAGACGAAGCTTAAACGGCTTCAATGACCAACTACTCAGTACGAACATTCAAGTACATGTTCCCTAGTATTATGGCATCTTTTTCAACCTCCGTGAATGTCGTAATACTTTAAAAATCAAAATCAATCCATTTTTAATCGAAGTTATAAGCTAACATTTGTTAATTTAGTATATTTAGGAAAACAATTTTTGAAAAATAATCACTTAAATATTGTAAAATTATTGCTACATTCATTCAGTTCATCTTAAATTCTCTAATTTGTAGAAATATACACAAAATATCGTGTAGCCAGGAGAAAACCCTGCTCAAATGCTTGAAGATTTGTTTGAATCCTTTATAAATGCCATATAGATTGTTTTCCATATGAATACTAGACTTTAGAGCAGAGACACTTTGTTCAAACAGTGGAGTTATCGGAAAAGATATTTATTTTATTTTTGGAGTTTTATTGTTAATAGAAACTAAACTTCCTCTTGTTACGAAATGGAACAAGTATTAGTAGACAAATTAACATTAAACCACTTGGCTTTTCCACATAAAAAACTTTTATTTACGCCCTAGGTTTCGTTATGGTATAACATCATAAGGTAAAAATATAAGGCAAACACAGTATTTATATCTCTGGACGGAAGGGAAGAGGAGGGAGGGAGAAAAGCAAGGATTGGATGAGGTAGGAAGAGGAGGAAGGAGGAGGATTGGTAATATTGATAAATTAGCAGGCTGGGAGAAGGAATCAATACATTGTTGAGATAAAAAACATTGTTGAGAAAAAAACATTGTTGAAAAATATATACATAGTTGGAAAAAGTTTTACTTGGCATCGATTAGTTGGGAGAGGAGTGGGGGAATGGGTATTACGAACGGCACTGGGTAATTAGGTGATTAAGTAGCAGGCTGGGAGGGGTTACTACATTGTTGAAAAAGAGTTGCTTGGTGTCATTTTAGTTGGTAGATGGGCGAGGAAAATACAATAACGGGGAAAGTGAAGGGTAAAGAAATTCGTTGGTCAAAACATCTCCTCAAAACATCCATGTGCTGAAGTATTTCTAATTGCTCCAGCGCATCGAGGTGGTTTAATTTTAAGTCCAATTTGATGAATTTCCACCAAGTGACGCCAGAAACTGTTTTATTTATTAGTAGACAATATTAAAAAATACAATGCATAAATGAGATACTACCGCAACATATTTTATATCAATCCATTTTCTGAAATTGCCAAATGCCAAATGACCTGTATGTATCTGAATTGGCGTTTTTTATTTTATTGGCTAACCAATTCGTGATACCATTTCTCCTTGAAACATCATTGCAATATAGGTAGTTAACATTACATACTTCAAGCAAAAGTATACTTGATAATTTTTCACAGCTTAGCATAAAACTCAATTCCTTAAGGTTCCCGTAACAATTACAGAAAAAAAATGTAATGCCGTTATTGCACTCATTATGCATGTACAATAAAAATCTATTTTATTATGTGGTAAAATAATATAAAAGAATCTTCTATTTTAACCGAAGACCGTCGGACGCTGAATTGTAAAGGTTAAAATATATTCCCTGCGTATTATGAATGGGATCTTGTAATGGTTCCCATAGCTTATTCCAACATTTAATCTCGGAGATTGGAGTTATTGGAACTTCTCATTACCAATTGTCTCAAAAGGAACTCTAATTTCGATAAAAATCAAAATTGGAATTAATTACTGGAAATTATTAATAAGGGACAAAATGTTTTACCATATACGAACAACTTTCGCCTGGTTAAACTTTTACATGGAAGGATACGAAGTGAAAAAGGATTTTTGATATCCTCGGTCTCAAAAAAATGATTAATTTTCAGTGGAGCCCGAGGGAATTTTTCGATAAGTTTTATATGGCTGGCAATATATATTGCTCAGAAAATATAAGACGGAAGGAATTGAGAGAAAGTTGAGATAAATACGGAAAAACCAATTGAAAGTAGATTGTTAGTTGCCCATCGATGGGCAAAAATACATAAGCTGATCGTAAATATTACTCTTCTGGGAAGAAGAGCGTAGTTAGTTTTCCAAAATTATGACATTTTCCGTATTTTTGTAAATTATCGGTAGCACAGGTTTGCCATCCATCTTTAAGTCGCGAATTAAAGACGGTTTCATTCTGTCTCCCTTCAATCCTCTCATTCCCCCTCACTCTACTCTTGCTTCGACAAAAGCTCGCACAGGGCTGGAACGAATTTCGAATATAATCATCTACGTTAATAAAAGAAAAGAGAATTAAAAGAGGGTGGCGCCGTTAATATTCGGATGGACTTTTGACGAGGTGGCACGACCGTGAGTGCAGCATTGGAGCCGAGAAGGGAGAGGACGCGGGCTCTGGCGAGGAGGTTAAGGGGAGAAGGAATTCAGGGGTAGTCAGCGACTAACGGTTGGGGGAAAGGAGGATAAAGTAGTGGGATGGCAAGATGGATGGCGAGGGGTGGAAGCAAACAAGGGGATGGGATGGAATCGGGAGAGGGAAGCGCTTTGAGGGATGTTTGCTAGTTGGGAGGAGCGATAGAGGGGCCAGGGAGAAGAGTGGGGAGGGGGAGAAGGGCAGTCCGTAGCAGTCCGAGCATCAGCCTGCCTGGAGTGTTCCTAACACACGTCCAGGGCCGGAACCACGGCGGAACGAGAGTTCCTCTTTATTTGCACCCTTATTTTGCTTTTTTTATTTTTTCCACCTTGCCTGAGGATTCCACTTCAGGTGGCCGATGTCTCCCACACACATTAACTCATCCACTCTCTTCGTTCATCTCCGGCTAAATCACTATTTCTCTCATCCTCTCCACTTTATCCTCAACTCGTTTCACTTTCCATTCGTTTTTCGGCGTCTTGGAATCTTTTTTCGTCGCAAAAGCAACGAATCTTCCCAAATCTATTATCACTTGGTCCTTGCCTTGTAATTATCTGTAGCGTTAGCTATTCTCAATTCATTTGTACTCCATGAATCCATTATTAGTTTCATTTTCTAGGAAATTGACTCGCGTTGTTGACGATAGGTAACAGTGCTTTGACTTCTTCTTATCTCTTCACTCAGGAGAAGAACCTGCCATCATGATGTCCAGATTGCCGTAAGTATGAAACACTAAAAGATATCTGCAAAATATCTGAGGATCCATGCCTAGTCTTAGGTGAAGACCTTCTTTAGATAAACAACTGAACAGATAGATTATTCAGACGTATAATATTAAAACTCCAACGGAAGACAAGTTTTAGATCCGTATTAACATTTATTTTATATATATATATATATATATATATATATATATATATATATATGCACATATAGAAAACCTTTCGATGCTGAGATTATATGAAAAGCGAAAATGCATCTATTTTGGATGAATCACATTATTTGTAATGAATTTTATTTTACTAGGTGCGAAATGACCCTGGCTGACAGTGCGCGTTAAATTAACACTATTCCGAAGTCGTAATTCATCAGTCTACCTTATTCATAATTTAATCGGTTTGATTTTATGGTTTCATATAACAAAGTTAAGTTAACCAAATTTCTGTGACTCCCATTTGCAGAGGACGACTAATAATAATACCATTTGACGCGCTGGTGTTCGCCACAGAATTTAGAGCTTTGTTTTTATTTTGAGCTACTATTGATAATGAGACCAAATCTTATAGCCCTATATGTTGATAACAGTCAATCAACAAAGACACTTATTCTTAAGAACACAACAGGGTGGAAGCGGGAACATTAGCATAAATAAAACAATGCATCGTCACGATGTCGGCAACTTAAATTACAAATTTAACTCTTAACCCTAATAATACTTAACGTTGCTTATGGAGGCTTTTGGATAGTCATTATCCCAAAAATACTTCGGATTATAAGTCGTAATTTATTGATACGGAAACACGATGCGATTAATGTTCATGCCGTTCAATTTTTCGCTCTTATTTTCTTTAGCATTTTTATATTTGACTCAGGCGCGAAGTGATGAATTTCCTATAAACAAAAGAATATTAAATTTCACAACTTCTTCTCTAGTTACAGAATGATCTGGAAGTTGCAAAGAAAACTCGTTCAATGCAGACATAGTTATAAAAAAATATTCATAACATAGAACGTATCCTTTAGTACAAGTAGAATCTCATTATGATAATCTGCACTCTCGAAACTCATTTCACTTAAGTAATTTCCTAAGTACTGGGTGTAGTACTACACATATTTCTCCCCGTCTCTTTCTAGTAGTAGATAAACCTTCAGTTTTTTTACAAAAATATTAGCTTTTCCTGTTACAATTGGACTTATTACCTTTTGTTGTAATCCTTTTAGTCTGTAAACAGCCGTTTATGCTGTAAGCACTTAAGATAAAGATGAGGTGACATTAAATTACATTAAAGTTTGCATTTTGTTGATTTAGCTGCTTAAAAATTTAAAATATGACATCTATGGACTATTACGTACAACCAATACGCCATAAAATTAGCATTTAAGATTAATTTCTTTTAATAACCCCTTCGCAAAACAATCATCTTTCATACATAATTTTAATTTTTTTGTATATTTCATTTCAAGCGTCTATCTGCTTGATAAATATATTAAATTGTAATTATTTGAAAAACTAACTCTTTGTGATTCATTTAATTTAAATGGCTTCATTACCTGTGCTATATTCTAAGCAATAAATATCAACTATTTCGTTTCTGGGAGACTGAATATTGGTTGAAGACTTTTATAATGCACAAAAATGAATAATTTATTCCTCGTTCAAAATTTTACTTCCATTTTAAACATTTCTCTGCATATTTTGCATTCTTTCGAACCAAAATACATGGAAATAATTTTTACCTTATAAATTGTTTCTGGTATCTCCAGGTAAAGGAACTCATCAGTAACAAAGTATAAATAAATTAAGGATAAGAACACGCTCTGAATTCTATATACTCCTTCGTTATAGCGTACCAATAGAAAAAAACAATCGGAGCGTATTTATTTAATCGTTTTTTCCCTAGTTGAGTCAGTTTTCCCTTCAATTTTATCTTCTCTTAACCTGAAAGCTTTCGAGCTTTACGTTACGAATCTACTTCCCTTTCACTTTTCTCATCTCCCGTAACAGGCGATTTCTCTCCCTCTAAATTTTTACGACTTTTTCATCTCTTTGACCTTGCTCCCATACCCTAACGCCTCTTTTCAAATTCATCCTCTAAATTTTTTATTTGAGGATATAGAGTATTAAGTACTGCAGGTGAACGTCACTCACTCCAGTTTTATTTCCAGTGAATTCTAAAAAAAATTCCGTGAATCTCATTCGCTGGTTACAAGAGAGGCCTAAAAATTTAAAATGTAATGAAATGATTCGCTGTGGGGAAAACTTGCAGCATGTTGTACAAAGGTAGCTCGATTTATTGACATTCGCCCCTTTCCAGTTGACCAATAAAAATAAACACTTGGGGTCATGTGATGTTATAACAGTAAAATAATAGAGATCAATATTAGAATATAGAACAAATATCAGAGATCCATTGTCAAAGAATCAAATGAATAGGGAAAGTTCAGAGGAGATATTACGTAAAGTGAGATTAAATTACGGTGCTTTTGGAAAAATTGTGAAAATTGGCATTAATTCATATTTAAAGCCTTACGAAGACTCTTGCAAATTGCCAAACACTCGCTAATATTTTGAAATGAAGGTAATTTGAGGGACATGCCACACTCAGTTTAGTACAACTGCACCGAAAACCCATGTCACTATTCGCTATTTCTATCTTTTCCCGAGGTATTTTAGAGAGACTTTCGCTCACTCTAACCATCAACGATTTAATACAAAACCCAAACTTACTATCCAATGATAACGTAAAATCCGCTTGAAGAATCCTAGAACTCACCTATTTATATTTTGTGATTAAACAAATGCATCGCTATCATTTCGCCTCCTGATATTCCCACCCGTCGGTTTGTTTATTTTGTATAAAAAACTTATGGTAAGGTTAGTTGGCGCGGAATATTTTAATTAGACGAGAATAAATAAGGCACCTTTGACCTGATGCAATCACCGGTCCAGTGTCTCCCATGAGCGTAACACTTTTCGTATGGCATTTTACTCGTATAGCAACCCTCTCTAACCATCTGCATGATAAATTTAGTATAATGCTTAGCTGAGGAAAGAAATTACTACGAGAAATCCACTACCTGGTAAAAATATACTATCAGGATGATCTTCAGATTGGACAAGGTTACGCATTCATTTCTAACGTCGATGAATGTGCTTAGTTTGGTCGCGTGGCTAAATCCACCAATCCGCCTGTGTTTTGTTAGAATGTCATGCTCTTTTTTTATTATTGGGTTTTTCTCCGATCTCCCAGTCTTATCTTATACCTGTGGGGTTGGCGTTTTGATCCTTCTTTTCCATTTTTTTCTAGCGCGTCCCTTCCTATCCATTCTCTCTCCCTCAAGTTATTTTCTACGTCACAATCTTATACCTTGACTTGGTTGTCTTTCCCTCTTCCCTAATGATTTCAATTGTTCAACTCTTTTCCCGACAAATTCCTCTTTTCAGGTCCACGTGTTCAACATATATATATTTTAGCATTAGGTCCCACCAAGATTACACCTCAAATTTTGTCATTCCTTGAATTAACTTACCTTGTTACGCTACATTTCTTCATCACAGGGACTTTCATCCTCCTCCCCTACGCTCGTAAAACTGGCAAGGTCTCTTAACCATAGAATATCTTAGGTCCCATAACAGACTTAATTTAGCTACCATTTCATTTTACACTTTAATTACTGTTGCACCTATCCACTCCGTTATACGAAATATCCTATATCTCCAGCTATCACATATATGCCATCATGGAATTTTTTTCTTAGTTGTTTTCGCTTTCTGTCATCCATTGCTTTCTACTCTGATCATTGAAAGGTCTTTCAACTCAATGGCAGATTATAATTTTTCTATTTTTTTAGTTTTTCTTTTCAAGCTTAATAATAATCCCCACATAATTTTTCAAGGTGATTTCTCTGTTTGAATTCCACTAATTCTTAAGCCCCTCTCATTTACAAATTTTTATTTATTCTTTCATCACCTCTTGTGGTTTTTCTCGGGTCTAATATCAAAAAACCGTAATTAATAAACAGCATTACCCTCGGGGCACTGTTTCTCACCTCGCTTTGAACCGTATTCATACCTAGATCATAGAGATATGAGCTGAGATTAGATAACTGATGTACCTCAACTACTGAGGCAGGGATCAGCAGGGATTTTATGGTGGTATTTTTGCTGAGGCAAACTGACTACTCTGTTTGTTTCAGCTCAAATATCAAGATGCAGACCATGAAATTGCCACAATAACTGATATAGTGTAAATGTGCTGTTATATATGTTGGAAGTCACTCACACGTTTAAACACACAAAATGTTCAGCTCATGTTATCATTACCAAAAGCCTCAATGAACGATCAATTTTACTGCTGCAGTATCTCAGAATTTCAAATATAATTTTACTCATAAGTGCTGCTTTCTGCTATGATTGATCATTAGCAGTTGTTAGAAGAAATTAATAGAAAACAAGGTAAAATGTTAATTGTTGTTTCAATAAAATTATAATGATTTAAAACTCAAAGAAACAGATGTCTTGAAAAATAATTTCAAAGTTGAAAACAATATTGTGAAAAATCCGATTACTTAACATATATATACCTGTACACACACATATATATATATTGATTATCACTTTGGAGAGCAATTTTGTGATTATTCATTCTCGATTTCCTTACATCATCTTTTGTGGTTGGCCAACCTTCAAATTCACTAATCTCTATTTCCCGAGTCTCATTGTATCTCAGACAGGTCCACATAATAACCTTACATTCATTAATTTTTAATCTTTTCTGCAAGTCTAATTCTAAAATAATGTTTGCTCTTTCCGCATATCAATTCCGATTAGTCGTACAAGTTTCGGCAAATTTCTATCCCTTAGTGCTTCTCTTATCTGCGCAAATTAATAAGTATAAATAACTTTGTAAATCACGTTGGTTGTTCCACTTTTATGCTATACTTATACCTTCGTAGTATATGGGAAACGTCGATTATAACGATCTACTAAATGACGTATGGAATTCCTGCCCAGGGTATAATGGAAACGAACTCTTATTTTCAATAGGTGATACCAGAATTTCGTTCGACATCCTTTCTCTCCTTAATACTTTCCTCTTTGCTCATCTTCGCCTCACTCGTCTCCTCTTACTTTCTAATTCTTCTTTCGCCACTCCCCCTCCTGTATCCCTGAACTTTTTACCTCCGCATCTTTCACTTTTTATCTTTATTCCCGGAGGCAATCCTTATAAAAGCAGCTGACAAGACAGGGAGGAAGGGGAAGAGTGCGGTGCGGGTGGGGGTAACTCCCGAGCCCTGCGCTATGAGATAAACGATACACCCTCCCACTTCTTAAACTGTAACCCGCCCTCTTTACCCACTTCATCTCCCCTTCCCAACGTCTCTGCTTCCCCTCCTCACCTCGCAGTTACCTTAAAGGTGAAAGTATCACTCAGTGTCTTCTTTCTCATCACGAGCACTTTTCAGCAAGGATCCTACTCCTGTCCATCATACAGGTATACCTCCTTTCCCATTGCCGCCGCTGACCCAGTTGTAGGCTCTCTGAACTGCACACCTTTCGAATTTTGGGAGATTTATGTGAAGGGAGAGGTGATGATGAGTGGTAGGGGATAGAGATGATCTCTGTATTACAGAAACTATCCCTTCCCTTAGAACGGAAGGTAGCATACTCGCCGCTGTTTGGATGTGCGTTCTTGGTGTTATTATAGGGGTGTAAGTGTGAACAAAGGCTTTCGTACTCCCCGTATATGGAACTCTATGTTTACTACCTTAAATGGAATCCCACTTGAATCGGTAGTGATTGCAATTTTCGACAAGTAAATAGGTTTTTTCCTGGGTTAGAGAAACCGAAGTAGCGCAAGCCGAAAGCGCACGTTGCCATTCCAAAATTGACCTCTCACTTCTCCTAGCAAGATATTTTAATGATTAAAGAGCCCTTTCTAATTTCACATTAGTGCGACGTTGGCGGATATTCTCCCCTGAACGCTGTGCTGGAGATCGTGAAACGATGCTTTTTAAGTGATTGACATTTAGCATTAATATTTCCACCAAATTCGTATCCATATGTAGTAGGAGAAAAATGTATGGCTAAACCAGAGACAGTTACTACTATAAAACTGAGAAGATGTGAAAGTTTTAAAGTAACTTCATCAATTTTCTTTCAGTCTCATTTCAAAATTGACAAATCTGAAATTATTTCTAGGCATGTCTGTCATTCTCGACCTGCAGGAACTCACTTCCCAAAAATTATAATGACAATATCTACGACGACTGCCACAATAAATGATTGATTTAAATGTGATATAAAAAGCTCTTGAACGTTTTAGTCCGTGTAAACATATTTTAAAACGCGGCAATATAAATAAAATGAAACTGTAATCAAGTAATTACACCAACCATTAACTTACCAGGCTGGCCTCTTTGATTTTTTGTGTTAATTTTAGCAGGCAGTCAGCTAAATAAAGAAATAATTTATGGCTTGATATAAATATCCTATGGCGTAATCTTTGGAATAACGTTTGGCTAATTTTGAATCGTAATCCGAAGGCTACACCCAACGGAATTTGTACCAGTCACTGTTTCACAGTAGCAAGAACGTTAAAACGTCTTAAATTAAGAAAAAACCGTTGAGAATAAAAATTTAAATTTAATCATAATATAAATTTTCAAGGAAATGACAGGATTGCTTCTTCGGGATTTGTAAAAATGTCCGTTTGTAATTGAAACTTTATCGCTTTGAGAGAATTCTACATGCTTCATTTGTTATTGCTAGGTGATGGAGATTAGAAATATTTTTCCAGAAATACCAATTAAAATATATAACAGAAGTTGACGTAAAAAAGAAATTTATAATTTATACCACTGGTTTTGGTTAGTTAAGTTAATTCATTTCCCTAATCATTCTGAAATTTTATCGCCAAAGAAACAAAAATTGACGTCGCAGTTCCTGCCACGATTCCTTTACCCTAAGAGTCATTTAAATAGATGGTTATGGCCCATGTCACAAATAAATAGTTTAATTATCATTATATATCTTGAAGGATTTTGACGCCAGATTGATCCATACAAGAATCAGAGGGGAAATTCTGCTTATTGAGTTCAAAAGTGTAGGAATTTTACAAATTTCAATCAAAAGATTTGGATATGAGAAACATGGTTAAACAATTTCCCTGCAATATTGTATACTTTGAACTGGTTTGAACACACTGAATTACGAGGATATCCTCATCTTAATAATTTTTTCATCTTTCACAAGGGATCAACATGAATTTTTACGTTCTTATGTAGCGAAAATCAGGAACTGACCACGGAGAAATTAAACTTCTTCGGGCAAATTTCTAAGTAACTCCTTATCATTCAGGGATAAGTGAATATCCTGTAATAAAATATTTGAAATACTAAATAAAAGCGATACACAAGGGTAAGTGATCGAAGGAAATAATTTCAATAGTGCAATAATGATTTACGGGCAAGGAGAAAGGGTTGATTATAAAACAATTATGCCCTTAGTAATTATCTGAAAGTAGTGCTTTTTATTAAAACGAGCGAGGAAAAGTGACAATTAAGGGGTAACAAAGACCCGTCGAGTATAAATGCTATGAAAATAGATGGATGTAATTGAAACATTGTTCCTATGGGTAGACATGAGATTGTTAATTTACCTCTGTGCATCCTTTTGCGATTAATGTGTAAAAAAAACTTAAGAGACGATTCACAAAAACGGATTAAATTCAATGAATTCATCAAAGATGTTATTTTTGTTTCAATTATAATGCTGCGGGTTGTTCGGAGCTCTGCCTAAGCAAGTGTTTTAAGTTTTCAAATTATTTGACAACGTTACTGACAACAGTTCTATTCCATAGATTTATTTTTTTGACAAAGATTACACTTTCTTCGTAAATTGAGCATATTTTATCGTAAATTGAGCATATTTTATGCCAGAATCTTTCATTATAATAATGGAGTCGTGCATTAGTTTTTTAAATTTGACCCTATATACAGCGCATTTTGAGCCCTCCTCGCTTAAAAATTTTGGCGGTCGGTTACTAAATCATGCTGCTTCTTGCCGTTAGCGCTCTGAGTGGCGCTGTTGAGGAGAACGCCAATGGTGACTGCACCCGTGTATGAATGAATCCTCGTTGACTGCCGACGAAAAACCTCTACAATTCTTGAGTTATGTATTTAAACAATATTACATATCAATCTATAATACTATTTTCCTTTAAACATCACATTTAATTGTCCGTATCTGTAGATTAATACATCTGACGAATGCATTTAACGCAAAATGAAAATGACGTCGACACTGAGGGAATTCTATTTGAATCACTCTAATGCTGACTATCACTTTGTATGCATTGGTTACAACAAAATTGCACTTCAAAATGTATCAGAAGGGAAATGGTAACAGGAAAAATCAATGGCAAATGCTGCAGTATGCAGCATTGTAATCGAAAAAACTCTATATCATCATGCTGGTATTTTATACCGTATGAGTTTATGTGCAACGTGATCGATCGATTAAGCAAACGAAATAGCTTTAATAGTGATAAATAAAGGCTAAGTGCTCTTCCGACCTGAAAACGCGGAGAAATATGGCTCACAACGGACTTTAATATAATTATATTCTTAAAAAGCTTCTTTGGCCGGAAGGCGACTAATTCACTCCAGATACAGGGAGACTATTTGGAATTCTGAGAATAATAAATAAACGCATTATTTCTGATAAGATTTTCAATCATATTTCATGGTGAACGTTTTCTTCTCCGCAAACTCGATCGAAATAACTGTTTTCAATATAACATATTATTCCTGCATCTTATTATATTTTAATGCTTACATTGGTTGAAAATATCTGGTTTCATTACAATCATACTACAAGTATGACTGCATGGCAGTATGGCGAAAGGAATAAATTCCTCATTAGGCTTAAATTTTCCCAAAAACGGTAAAATTTAGACTAAAAATTAATAAGATAAGTAATAAGTTTCTAAAATCGCTTGTCAGTTTAGCAAAACCTTATCTTTGTGAAGAATTATTAAAGTAATTTGACGAATTTAAATCCTAACAAATCAACCCCATGATAAGTAAGAGCAATCTACAGATGAACACAAGTTTTCACAAAGAACGATACGGTCTTTTCATTTAAAATTGTGGAATATTACTATGTACAATTATGCAAATCATTACGAATTTGCTAATTTGATTACAAGGAAGCGAATACAATGAGGAAAATTAATAGCATAAGATTCGCCGAAAAGTACAAACCACTTTAATAATATAAATATTCTGCACTAATATATTTAATTTCGAGGACACTGCAATTTTTATTGATATTCTGAGATTTTAATGTTCTGCAATTTTTAAGCTATTTTAGGTCGCAACTTTGGACGTAATAAAAGTACCACTTTTTTCCTTTACTCCACTAAAAGGCGTCGTGGTTAACCACAGGGTCTCTCGCTCACCCTGGCCATTACGGATTGCTTGTAAAATTGAAAAGAAACCTGGAAGCGTGCCAATGATCGCGTTCAGTCCTTTTCTTATCCACCAGTTTGAGTCCTTTTAAGTGTTTCGTCCTTTATCTAAGCCACAGAAAAATCCCGAGACTCCTGGTTGCTCCATAAAGTTTAAAGGAAACCCGTCTGTATACGGGGAAGAGATTTATGAGTCCCCTGCTTATCGCTACCCCGCTTTTGTGCCCATAAATCTTCTGAGATCTCATTCGATTAAAAAATGTGACGCTATTATTTGTCGGGCAATTTGTTCCAATACTTGTGGCAAGAAAAATGTTTATTATTTTATTACACACTATTACAGTCCTTGCTTTGTATCAGAAGATACTATATGTATTTTTTATTCCATACTCTCTGTTTTGATGTATGCTGACGGAATCATCGGCTGAATTCACTGCGAAAAATGCATTGTGAAAACATTTTTAATTTAGTATCCCCTATTATTTTGGTAGAAAGTGTGTCATTTTATTTTCTATGAATGTTTTAAAATTGTTTTTGCTCGATAACACGTAGCTAATTCATTTCTTCCATTCTATTCATTTGAAGCCTCCAAAAATCCCTGGCAGTTGAACGGTGGCGTACTAGCCCTTGAAACTTATGTGTCACGGCCAGGCATCCAACCATAG
The DNA here is from genome assembly GCF_022747635.1 of Hetaerina americana. Lineage (NCBI taxonomy): Eukaryota > Metazoa > Arthropoda > Insecta > Odonata > Calopterygidae > Hetaerina > Hetaerina americana. The sequence continues at coordinate 965,488 of NW_027287405.1, read as the reverse complement.
GTACTAATGTATTCCTAAGAGTTGTCACTTATTTAGCTTCAGCACTATATTCAGTTTAAGTGCGACAATGCTGAAATATTTTACAGAAATAGCAACAAAAAGTACCTTGAGAGTAAAATGGAAACGTTGGCTGATTCTTTCCTAGAAATTTGGTATTTAAATTTTATTACAATTGTACAATGCATCAAATTAATTCAACTAGGTACAGGTTACGCGTGAAACTGCTACTGTATTTATTAAAAACAAACGTATTAAGAAGTAACATTATGATATAAAACTACGATAACTTCACTCCACTAAATTGCAGTCATACCCTTGGCTGTTTTCCCATTCATGCCCATAGGCATATTAATTAATGATATACCTTGACAAATCCAAAAAATTGAAATTTGAAATGTGTCATAAAAAACTTCCGTCCCACTATTATTCATTTAAGATTTTTGATATAAAAATACCCTATATATTTTTAATAACTTTAATGGAATGATTAGAGAATTATATTTAAATCATCAGTCGCGTAACGTAGTAAACAAGAGTGCCATTAACGAGAGACTTGACCAAAATATCATAAATCAGGAACTGGTGCGGACATTTTGGCAACCCAAACGCCAAACTGGAACAAGGTGGACGTGAAATGCCGGAATCCTGATTGCAAACGCTTTAACGAGCAAAAATTGAATTCCGAATTTCTCTGCGGATCGTTAGTAATCGCATTTCGATAATTCCGTTTGCTGTCAGTGATACACATTTTTTTATAGCGAAGAGAAACAGCACAAGGACTGACTGACAGCAGCTACGCCAGGGAGGGTCGTATTGTGTGTATCGTTTGCTGGCTACATTTCTAAAGCGCATCCAAAGTTACCTTTCTTTTGTTTACTGCAACCAAGTTGGTGCCTTTAATTTCTCCATTCAAATTTTGTGAACACGGACTTTGAATATAATAAAACATTAAAAAAATCAATTTATCTCCCATTCATTGCACGAAACAAGGGTATTAGTTCCGCAATGGTCAACATTTATCACCCAATCACAGATGTATATATCATAAATAATTATTGTAACCCAAATTAAAACTTTTAAAATATTTTAACAATGGTAACTAACACATTACTAACCAAAGATCAAATATGGGGCTTTATATTTTTATTCCTTTTATTTTCTTTATATATTTTTTTAATAAAATAAGTGTAAAGAATTTTAATGAAAACTTTATTTACATAATTGATATTTATGTCCATTCCTCATACTTTTTGCGTCAATTTCGACCACATAACATTTAAAAGAGATTCCTATCAAATGAGTTATTCACTTCTGCAATTCAATAAAAAACAGCGGAAAACAACTATTCCAACTATCCAGAGGGTTATAATTTGGGACGAATAGTGGTTTATGGTTATGACCTGGACACTAAAGCTCAATTATCCCAATGGCAGCGCAGCACGAGCCAAGACCGAAAAAAGCGCGGAAACTGGGTCGAATGTGAAAGTTTTGCTCACATTTTCCTTCAATTGCCGGGGCGTGGTGCATCATGAGTTCTAACCGCAGGGTAGAACGATTTAATAATGAATATTACCTGCAAGTTTCGCACAATTTGCGCGAAGTAATCCGCCACAAACGCCTGGATTTCTGGAATAACAAAAATTTGCCTTTGCACCATGACAACGCCCCTACTCACATTACTCGTGCATGCATTTTTGGCCAAAAACCACACACTAATGATACCGCAGCCACCGTATTCCCCAGATCTGGCCTCCAGTGACTTTTTGTTGTTTCCGAAACTGAAGAGGCCAATGAAAGGGCGACGCTACGCTACGATTAACGAGATAAAGACTGTATCGAAGTAGGAGCTGAACAAGAAAACAAAAATGATATTTTGAAGTGCTTCGAGGATCGGAAAAAACGTTGGCACAAGGGTATAATATCTAATTCGGATTACTTTGAAGAGGAAAAAATAGATATTTATCTAAAAAACACAAAAATCGCGATTCCTTTTGAAGAGACCTTGTATATAAATAAGGCATTTTGCCCTTTTTCATTTACTGAATTGCGTGCGTCATATATTTTCGAGATGCAGGGTATTTCTTAAGGTGATTTCTGAATTCGTTTGCTAAGTTCCATGCCTCAAATATCGCTCATGTACATATATATACATATATCTACTGAATAAACATATATAGAGTACAATTTAGCAAATGTTGTAGTATAAAATTTGCTGAATTGTAAAACTGCTATGCAAAGACAAAGTTCCGAACAAAACATTAACATTGCATGTGAAATGATAAAATCTATCACAAATATGTGGTAGGAATGTATGTATATTTCAGATTAACTAATCTCTAGTTCAATCATTGCACTAATGCTTAGTATTCAGGTATTGTTGAAATAAAGTTATAGAATTGATGTGTCTAGAAGTCACTATGCTGAAGGCACATCTTACATATCTCAGTTTTTGAGTGGCACAACATGTTTAAGTTAGTCCGGGAGCTCGTCGAGAACGAACACTGCGTTGGACGCCCGACGACCGCTCGAACAGATGCTCAGGTGGCCGAAGTGAAAAACGTTCTGGACTCTGACAGGCGTTTTACCATCGCCCGTATCAGTGAAGATACCGGCCTTTCAGTCGGAACCGTCCACACCATTGTAACAGAGGATCTTGCGATGAGTGAAGTGTGCGCGAAGCTGGTGCCGAAAGTCTTGAGCGAGGAACAAAAATGTCGCGGGTGGAAATTTCGCAAGAAATTTTGGACTGCGCCCAGGAAGATGAAGATTTTCTCGAAAACGTCATTACCTAAAATAATAGCTCAAAAGGAGCTCAAAGGATATTGGTTCGACTTCATCGAGGTGGTTCAAGCGGCGATGACAAAGGCTCTCAACAGTACCCCGGAAACCGACATCCAGCGGTCTTTTGATGAGTGGCAGACGCGCCGAACGACGTGTATGCATGCAGGAGGAATGCATTTTGAAGATTATTTAGTCATTGTAATGATAACTGCAATAAAGTTTGATATATGGAACCAGTATCGATACTTATTGTACGGATCCTGTAATATGATATTGCCTATTGTCATTTATAAGTATCCTTATTAGATATTTTGAATACATTTTTATACTTCATTCGATAAATTATGTTCAAAATCTTATTGAATAAAATTCAATAATTCTCTGGTCAAATCTGTTCACATTTTGAAACATTTGAATATAAAGATTCATTTAAAATTTCGATCTTAGAATCTCGTGTACTTTCATTATGTTGGATTGATTTAAAATTAACGACATAACAATGGAATTTTTCTGGTCACAACAGTTGGTCAAACTTGGCAACAAATTGTATTAGCTATAATGCCGAAGAAATAACCATGGTTCTCGGAGAACCACACAGAATGTAGCCGGCGTTGCTCGCCCTTGTGTGTGACAGTCCTTGACTCAATGGATAGTAATTCTCTCTGATTGAAATGGCCGACCTCCAACATAGATCTCGAGAAAGAATGAACCGAAGGTTATCGCGATGACCTTGGGACGAAATGAAGATAAGGGAAAGAAGGTTCAGTTTTCCGTGCGAGTAGGCGAATGACGGGAAAAGATCAGGACAGAGCGACGGAACGATGAGAATCGTAACTGAGGGAATTTGGAGGGAGGCAAGAGGGGAGCCGAGGATGGTTGTTTCGAGCTGAAAGGTCGCCATCGTTTGGGTCGTGATAAGGACGGAGGCTTCTAGCTAATGTGATAAAAATGACAATAAAAGAAAGGAAAGGGGACCGGGTTTAGATGAAGTTGAAGAAAAGGTAAAATGTTATAATTTTATATCATTTTTATTCTTATGTCTAACAGAAGATTTACAAGAAAATAGATATGTGATGGACGTTATTAATTAGCAGAGGGGCTTCCCACAGAAAGAGCGTTTTGGTAAATTACAATAATTTCAACGGGCAGTAAACTTTATGAGGTGACTTGACGCAGTCATCAAAAACCACGAGGAAGCTAAAAATATGTATTAAACATTATAATTTTTATCCTGCCGAGCTCAGAATCGCTACGGCGTTATGCTTGGAAGAGACAGTAAATGAAGGAGAACTTAAGGAAAGATTTAACGAAAAGACAAGTGAAACTTTGATATGAAGCGGGGTTTTCCACGGATCACAAACTTTACTGTTGAAGGCAGCGAATGATTGTACATTGAATTCTTTTAAGAAATATACAGAAGAATGTAAAAAATAAAATTCACGCAAAGAATAAGAAACGTGGAACTGGTAACCATTTTTAGCAGAAAGTGAAGGCTTTTAGTAGAAACTACCAGAAGGCAGGAGAGGTGGATTTATTTCAAATGGCAACGAGATTTTCAATTTCTGATCAAGGGGAAAATGCCAAATAGGCAAGGTAGAGAAAGTAAAAGTGAAGACACATAAGACGGAATTAAGAAAGTCAGAAATCCAGCGGAGTTGATGAGTGGCTAATTGTAATTTAGCGTGTAACAGCAATATTTTTGTCCGAAGGGCTAACATTTAAGCACTGATTGGTCTCTGTGATCGTGAAAAGCATACCTTGACTGTAGACTAAATTATTAATTCCCTGCGCAACTCAAGAGTAACTCCAGGGAATATATATATATATGTATATAATGTATGTATATATATATATATGTATATAATGTATGTATATATATATATATATATGTATATAATGTATGTATATATATATATATATGTATATAATGTATGTATATATATATAGTATGTATATAATGTATGTATATATATATATATATATATATATATATATATATATATATATATATATATATATATATATATATTGAGCATTTAAGTACGCGTTTATGTATGGGTGGGCTGATTGGGATAGCAAACTCCTAAATTAGTGGTCTCTGGTGTGCTACGGTATGTATTAGGTGTTGGGGAGGTGAACCATAACGTGATGCTTTCATATATTTGGAGGATAAAAGCAAATACTTGATCCCATGATAACGTTTCTTTTCGTTAATTCAAATAGAATATGCAATAATTATTACTAATGAGCAGTCTAGTATGTGATAATAACTAGTAAGAAGACGTTAGACACTTCGGTACAATTCCAGCAGAAGACATTTCTGTGGAAAATGAATTTTCCTCATTTCAACTTCTCACTGTAAACTCAGTTTGTTTCCGAACAAGTTTATGTGACAGTAATGGCATAATGATCATAAGTTCAAGCCTTTTCGGATGCTGGGTTCAGTATCTCCTCGAAAGGTCGTCAAACTTTGCAACATCCAGCACTTTTCAATATATTTTCACGTTTGAGTGAATGTAAAATACAAATAAATATGTTTATTTATATAAGTTAACGTATTTTAGTTATTTTTATAGTATTTGCAGTAATGTTTGCTTAGTTCTCACCTATGTGAAGAAATTATCTATCCAATTGGTCTCGAAGAAATGAAAGAATAATGAGCATTTTTCTGTCACATACTTAAAAGTTGTTAGAATAACTTTTCGGACAATTAGTTCAATTCATATTTAGCATAAAAAATAGAAATCTTTCTACTGCAAATTCAGTCCGTTTTAAATTTCTGTTATATTATGTAGCACAATTATGGCAATATGGCTCATTTAACAAATTATAATTCTATAAAATAATATAAGGGTAGAATGTATCATTACAATACATTAACGTGCGAACTTACGTTTTGCAAAAGAAATTTCTCTATTTTCGCTGGTGACTACTGAATCGAAGATACGCCAACGTAGCAGTTTTGAGAGCACAATACATATGTCAGGTCAGAAGAAAATGAAATATTGTAATTTTGTATATTGTGTAAAATGTGAATGGCTAGGGAGATATTTTACGTGAAAATGTTACCAAATAACAAAATCAAATGAAAACCTAATACCCTTTGGCGTTCATCATATATCATGAAGCAGAACTAAATTGATTTGGATAATGAATGATGCACTAGGTAAGGAGGGGAAATGTCTGACTTTAAATCCATTTCCACGTAAGCATTTTGCTCTCCGTGTGTAAATTTATTTGGTGCACTGAATACAGTACCGAGAGAGAAAATTAGAAGTTATCAGGTACTGAAATTAAAATCTTATTGAAAAAATACAGTTTTTCGCTTCAGGCATATGAAGTTTGTACCACTATGGTGAATAATTGTAACCCGCAACAGAAAAGATAAGCACGGCCAAATCATACAGAAATAATTAACCCTTGAACTGCAAGGAGTCCCTCTACATTTTTTCGTATCATTTGAGGATCTACTGCAAAAGTACTTATGAAAAAGTGGAGATACAATCAAAATATGAATGAATAGGTACCCTGCAATCAAGATTTAACACTAGAGTTATATAAATACAGAACTACTTGAAAAGATTTTCTGTTGAGGAAAATGCAACACTTTATCAAAGAACGGGAAATAGATTTTTAGAATAAAATTCATGTGGATTGAAGCAGTATAAAAAAATAATATATTAGGCGCCAACATTAATTACATAAGTCCACTGCAAATGCAGTCCGTAAGAAATATTTGTAACATTAAATAATAACTTCTATGGCATTATGCCGCATTAAACATATCATAATTTCATAACTGTATCATTATATAAATAGATTAACTAGTATTTAAATGTAAGGCAAGACTCTACTGTTTTTACATTTCAAAATTTATAATAAATATTGAAATTAACTGCTAGGTTCGTTACATTTTGAACTTTCCCCGAGCATCATAATGGCACTAATAGGATTTACTATTGCCATATATTACGCGATAGTCGTGATTTTTAGATTCTGTCACTGCAGACAACCGAACTTGGAATAGTGTGCGTGCATAATTGATCTATGGATGCAGAAATGACCTGATTCGGTGCTGCTGTGAATAGACTTGGCGGACTGAATATTTTTCCCACCGAAAATAAGAGTTTGGCGAGATGAGAGTCTGGACATAAATGAGAACGTACTTTATAGCATAACATTGGTTTCCTCAGAAATTTATGTTCAGCCTAGATAGATGAATTTGTAATTTAAATATCATTCTTTTCAATATTTTAGTAATGAGAAACTTAAGAATAAAACTTACTAAAAAGAATTATACTCCAAAATTTATTTATTTAAATTTTACATTTCAAATACAACGGCCGCATATAAATTACTGTTTCAAACATGGAATTACACGTAAATTTATACTCTGAAACGAGAGAGAATGTTTTGAACGTCTCTAATTGTAAACAAACTAAACAATATGTTTCAGATAATATCCAGGAAACAAATATTAGGAAACGTTGTTAATGCTAAAATTTAATGGGGATACCATTAAAAAAGATTTCTTATTTACTACACATCATTTTAACTCGTATAATTTTTTATGCTGCAGGCTATTCCATCAAATTACTTTTATATATTTTTTAAACTGGCATTAATTATCAAGTAATAATTCTATTAAAGAGGAGTTTTTATACATTTTGGTATTCAATTTCAATAACTTATTGGGGCGAAAGCATTCGTCACAAAACAAAAAAAAACTCATGAAAAGTTGTTTCAATATATACACATTTTCTACGAGTTGAAGTTTTTATCGATACATTATTTCAGTATTTTTTAAATTACGTGTCCGAGTAAAATTAATACAATGGTCACACTTCCCATGTATCCAGGTCAAAAGATATTTTACGATATAATTATAGTTTGTTGAATATTTTTTTGGTTAACTAAAATTCTAAATTTAGACACTTCTGTCTTGTTTCTTCTATGTACCTTACGTTTTGTGGAATCTGGAAGACTGCGGCTCATATTTTGAGCTGTTATTCGACAGTGTCTCGTTTTGTCGGCGAATTCCTTTTACGAAGAGTACCTAAGAAGTAACCGGGTAAATTCCTGCAAGCATTCAAGGCTGAAAAGAAGAACTTCGAATGGTTTCATGGTTTCTTTTCCACCATTTAATTAGCAATGCCTTTTAATGCTATATAAAAAATTCAAATATAATCTCAAGCCTGAATATTTATTTAGAATGATCCGTCAGTTCTCTATCAAATTTTTCTTTTGCAGGGAAACGGGACTTGATGCTAGAGAAATTCCCCACTGTTTCTTATTTTTCGGACTTTGTTTGCATATCGTTCGGATTCCCCTTTCCAATTATCCTCACTTTGACGTCATATTTGTGCCTTTCCCACGCTGTTATCTCTCAGCACATCCCACTCTTATCCACACATTGCGTCCCCTCTTCTCCTCGAAAATCAACCGATTTCCCGAAAACTAATCGGTCCCCCTTGTATCGCGGGGGATCTCAAAGTGAAGGTAGGCAAACCGGTTCGATGGATCGACGATTGGAGTTTTGGGCTTCACTTTGCAATTACTTCTGGAGCAATCAGCCTCTCCTCCATCCTCCTTCTCCCTGTCTTCCAGCGACTCTTCCCACTCTCATTCCACTCCATCGTTCCAGGAGCTTGCACAGTCGATATTCTCCCAACACTGTTTCAACCCTTCCGTCCCTTTAAAATTCTACCCTTACTCTCTCTCGCACTCCTACCCTAATTCCCGTCCCCTCAATCCACTTTTATCCTTTGATCGTATTTTATTCCGTCAAACTTTGTCTATTCCTTGCTTCCCTTTCACCCACAGGTGCTCCCTAACCCGCTTCCTCTCTTCCTATATACGTCTGTCATTCTGAACGTTTACCGTTTGTTCTTCGTCCGTGCCGGCGGTTCGTCGAGAAGCAGGAAGTTTTCCAAGAGCATTAAGGGGACTTTTGCACGTCGGCCTCGCTGCGAACTTGACCCGTGGATTTATTGCGCTGTGCATCGAGCTTCCCTTATTCTCTTTTTTTTAATTCAGTGGGAACCAATTAAACAGCTTGCCTGTCTAAACGATTTGTAAACGGAGCGGAATTGAGAGTGGAAAAATTTCTGTTGGAAGAGGCAAACTTCTCCTAAAGATATTTAGGAGAGCAAACGAAAAGCTATACTATTTGATTCCTGTTTTTTGCTAGAGATGAAAATAACTGAGTAAAATCAGTCAATTTTGTTCCTTTAAACTTCTCATGTCTATTATATGGTCATAATCCTTACTTAAACAAAGTACCAGACTCTATATTGGGAAGAGTTAGAGGGTCTACAGATGGATAGTATGGCAGGATTACGGTTGTCGTCGTATGATTTTTACATTTTTTACCTGACCATATGAACGACATCGCCATCAATTTAAAAATAAAAGTCACTAAACACCATCCTCCAGATAACGTAATGGCTAAAGTTTACATGCCTAAATACATTTCACTGGAAAACAGATTTAATTATTGATATAAATTATTTGCACATTTCGTGAAAAAGAAAGCGATTCATTCCTATCATTTTAATTATTTATATGGACCCTGAATTAGGAACACCCTAGGAATTAATATTAACCAATTTTAAGTAAAGACATAATTTAATTTCAATATTTTCTTAGCTTTCTGCGATTCATCACGCAAGTACTACTCAAAAAGAAAATTATTTTTCACAAATGCAATTGAAAAATTCCAAAGTAATCTGTACCAACTATTATGATATTTTATGGAATCAGTCTATTGAGTTAAATCGAAATGGATGTGATCGATATCGCCATGTGCATTTACAATGCTGGCAATATTTTGCTGCAAATATGCAAAATATGTTTCTCAATTTTCCCCCTTCAATTCTTCATAGCGGCTCTCAACATTATCTGACGCAGCTATGGTAAATTAACAGCTGGATAAAATAAAAACCTGCCTCGAAGATGAAATGAATGCCTAGGAATAATGGGATAAAGAGGAACAAATTTCTCTAAGTCAGTAATTCATTGCTGACATTCGCGTTGAAGAAGCGAGAAGACTTAAACACATAGCTTGGTTAAAACCGCGTAAGAACGACTTAGCGAGTTTTGTGTGTTCAGTTGTGTACTCTTTTCCACTCCTGTTTGGGCGAGTCGAGTCTCTATGTTCACACCAAGGCAAACGGGGATGAAACCTTTAAGCTGAACGCGACGTTCTTAAAACTATGAAGTTCTTCGAAAGAGAAGTGTAGCAGCGATAAAACAAACATCTCGCAGATGTGATGCAACACGACTTACGAGCAGACTGTTTTAGTGCCTGAAGGAAAACTGGAGGGACAGGAAACGAATTTAGTGGCCGCTATTAGAATGCAGAAGTGCTTTTAAAGCTAAGAGTGGAATGGAAGAGGATAGTTAGAGAAGAAAAACAGGGTGAAAGAAAAGAGATTTCCGTAAGTCGAGGACTTTGAATGTTATCAAAAGATTAAAAAAATAGATCATGTTTTGAAGGTAATGAAATTAAGAAAAGGTAAGATATTAATTTATATTTGATGCACTAGAATTTGACATCAAAAAGGAAATAGTTCATTGAATAAGAAAACATACTTATAATTTAATTAAGAAAATATACTTATTTTTTGCCACCTCTACCGTTCGGGAATGACCCATAGCAGCCAAATGCTTCACAAGAAATCAATTTTATTTATTTAAGAAAATGTAACCTCACATTACTTAACACTCAATTTTAAACAGTTATGGAAATCAAAGTTGTAGTGATTTGTACAAAACTAACCTAATGACAAAAAATGTAAATTGCAACTACAGCTTATAACTTTGATGATTTTTCCCATTTGCTTATTTTAATATGTATAATAGCTGGTACAGTATGTTTGGGCTCTTGAAATATACTCTTTCCGTGCAATCCTAAGTAGTAACAAACGTCGCTTTATTTTACACCCATACAGGGTTCGTCCGGAAAATAAGTGTATAAGTGTACTGATTTTTTCCCGCCGCTCCAGGCGCGCCAAGCACCACTCTGACGGACTGCGATTGGAGGGGGGTATGTTGGCAAGCGACGCTGGAAAAGGCAGTCGGCTCTGAGCTGTGGTGTAGTGAGGAGCTCTGTTAACGCGAACCTCCACGCTCGACCCACGTCACGGAACGCGATGCCGAAGTTTTTGGAGCAGCGTTATTCCATCAAATTTGCGGTAAAGCTTGGTAAATCGTCTACCGAAACTGTCGGTATGATTAACCAGGCTTACGGGGAGTCAGCCATGTCCAGAAACATGATCTTTCGGTGGCACAAGATGTTCGTGGAGGGCAGAGAAGAGGTCGACGACGAGTCTTCGAGAGGTTCCCGATGATGCCTTCGCGGGAGCGTTCCAGAAATGGGAACGCCGCTGTAACAAGTGTATCGACTCACAAGGGTCCTATTTTGAGGAATATTAGCTTAAGATATGTAACAGTTTAATAAATTTTTTTTCCTGAGCTCAGTACACTTATTTTCCGGACAAACCCTGTATTTTAGCTGACCTTATATTACGCGCGCTCCAAAGATGCTAAGAATAGTGTTGCTAACGTTAATTCAGCGCTTCCTGGAGATAAAAAATAAATCCATCTCATTTTTAGAAGAAATTTACTAGTGTGCCCAGTAAGAAAGAGAGGCACTCTCAGGTGAATTTCTAAGGGTTGGCTGTTGGTAAAAACGAAGCGTCTCTTTTAATTCTGCTGTTGATCAGGTCCTCTAGTTAGGTTTTTTAGTTTGTGCCTATTTGTTTAAATTTTACTGACCCGTTTTGGAAAACCCTGAAAAATTGTAAGAAATCCATTGATTGGGAAAATTTTCCATTAGAATTTCATAAAAGAGAATTAAATTGAAGTCTTAAAAATATTGAGTCTACTGTAAAAAGTTAATTTATTTCTTTACTCTCTTTGGGGGATTCGTATCTTAAGTTTCCTTATCCTCCAAAATAATAAAGCATGTTACTTTAATTTAGCCTTCAATGATGAAGTTTTGACTTATCTAAAGGTATTTGCTTATTTTACAATGAAAATCAGACCCATTCTATGAAAGCGTAATTTCCGAATTTTAAATCGATTGCTCTATAGCTTCGAAAACTATCCCAGATTACTATGTTTAAGTTCTTTGTTTTTCTATCGTGAAATACCTTGTTCAATCATGTTAAGATATGATATGATGGTCTCAGAGATACATATGCGTCATATAACCTAGGTATTCAAATACCGGCGAGAATAATAATGTAATTACTGCAAATATGCATTTAAATTAACCATAATTAATTGCAGTTTTAAAGTTGAATCAATTCTCTATCTTCATTAACGAGGCGTATTCCAAGTTTTATTTAGCTTTATGGGTGAAAATCACATCTTCTTCATTAAGTGGATATGAACTCAATAAGTATAGCTATCATGAACCAAATCTCTGGTATGGAAAGAATATTAGTAATTTTGAATCCTCATAATTTATAGGAAGGACGAATAATACCTTTCTTGAGCTTCCTCTTCTGCTTATGGGTATAAGCAGAAGAGGAAGAAAAATAAGAAGAGGAAGAAAAAATAACGATAGAAGTAAGCCAGACCGACCAAAACATGCAATGAGATAGGCAGAACGGGTAAAGATGGGCGACAGAATCAACGTAGAAAATGTATATAGGTTCAAGAGACAGACGGTCGAAGTTATTTCCACCAGATTGGTATAATTATACTACGATCTGTATTAATAAAGAAGAAGGAACAGGCAAACACGAGGGGTGGAGATAAGGAGGCAAAGTGTTTGAAGAGAGAGATGGAGAAAGCGGGGAGGAACGGACGGGAAAAGTCGCCCAAAAGTCGGGTAGAGTGCATTTGCATTGCTAATGATCCCGTCTGTCTGGGGGGTTGGAGGGCGGGTTCAAAGTCTAGGAGAATGATGTACGCGGAGAGAAGGAGGTTCGGAAGGAATCTGAGGGCAGGGGCGGAGTGAGCGGTGGTGCCTTGGGGGAGGTGGATCGAGGAGGGGACAGTAAGAATAGGTAACGCCGGGTAAGAGTGGCAGGGAGACTAGAGTGGGGGAGAAATAGAGTGGTTGCTTATGGAGATGAGGGGATCTCGAGTCGACTCCAGGGGGTAGCGCGGGCTCGGAACGTAATGAATAGTTAGGGGTTCCCTCTGTAGCCTTAATTTCCAAATTGGGAATATTCCCTTTCTGAAGACTCGTTTCCACTTCCTACCTCTCTCTGATTCTGCTAATCACCGCATCTTATAGCATCCGACTTCCTGATCATCCACCAGCAACAGTCGGCATGAGCAAAGCGGCATGTTTTCCCTTCTGTTCTCGATCTTTTCCTGCCGAACGTTGACGTCTTATTTTACGCCTTCATTGCAAAAAAAACTCTCCACGCATGCACGGGAAGCAACAGCTCCAGTTCCGCCATCTGAATACCTTTTCAAATTGATTTTAAAGTCAATGTCCAAGATGAAAGTAATAGCTAAAATAATACTGCCCGACAACAACCTTCCTCTTGTGTTTCGGTTTTTTCAATATACTCCGGTTTTTTATTAGAAGAAGGGAATAATATAATGTTTCTCCGGTTAATTTCATTTTATGTCAAACTACCGTCTCGAGTGCACCCATCATGGTATCACGTAAAAATTTCGGGAAATTGAGATTAGCTACACATTATTTATGCTTTTTGAAATTTTTAAGCTTTGAAATGCCATTAGATGAGATTGTTTTTATTGATGTGACATTTTGTCCAGCTGTGTTTTAATATTTTCTATCTCTATTTTTCCTTAAGAATTCGAGAACGCATACTGATTTAACCAACAATTGATGTCCACATTTCTATGACGGAAGTTTTTAAGATATGAACCGCCACGTATTCATGTAATATTCACGTGCAAGTTACAATTAAAACGGAACTATTGTTTTATCATTCAAAATCGTGGTAGTTGAACATATATCATTATCCTGCCGTTTAGCAGCGCACACAGGGCATCTTCTTAGATAAATTGGCTCTAAAATTGTACGCTTTGCCAATTTTAAAACTCTCGATGGAGGCTCGTAGTTTTACGTCACTAGTTACATTTCCGTATTTCCTCCCATTCGAGTAAGATCACAATTTCCAGTTTCCAAATCATTTTCCACTCTCCACTGCTTGCTCTGATTCCGCGATTTCCTAGGATCTCCTCCACCAGTGTGACCGTTCCTCGAGGCTACTCAACTACATGAGCAGATACAAGAGAAATTAGCTATTAAATTTTCAATTTCCGATGCTCTGGAATATTTCCAAATGAACTGCAAGAGTCAAAAACCTTCTAAATTAATCATTTTTTTCATCCGCGTTTCATTCTTCCCTTATTTCACTTCCTCTCCCATCCTCGTTTTCATTTTAACCACGCCAAATGTGGCTGCACAGCTGTCGTAATTTAAGCGGTTGATATATTTTTCCAAAATAACCTGTATACTTGGGAACAAAGTCCAAATTTTGGTTAAAGAGAAATAACGTCACTTGAACAAAATATTGATGAAAACTACGAATATATCACCATCTGGAATTTTTACTTGAGTGACTTAACTACAGTTTACGTGCATGCCTTGCATGAGGGTACCTAAATACAGGTTCAAGTTTTCCTCCAGGAGTGTCAAAAGAGGTATCTTCACGACTTACCCCCACAACTTCACCAGGTTTATCAGTTTATTAACCTTTACACATCTATATTCAATAAAATTTACTACATATTCCTAAAATTATGTTAGGATCGTGGTAAGTATGAGGTTCACGGAAATTATCTGAAATTTATATAATAAATTATTCAATAATACCGCAAATTAAAGATTGAAAGGTAATATTGTGTTTGATATAGTAAGTCCTAATAATGGTTCTTATTTGAAAAATGAAATAAAAATACATTCTCACGCTCTCTCTTTAATTTAACGGATATAAAAAACTTCCTCAAAGCGAATTCAGACCATTTAATGTGTAGCTATCAAGATAGTTTGTAGGGGTCAAATTGAATTTTAAAAAACTCATATCAAAAATTGAATTAAATCAAAAGTATTTCCACTCACATTTTATTCCACAAATCTTATTCCATGGATGAATGATGTGAAGTAGCCAAGTACTTAGCAGGGTAAAAATTTGTATTCGCAAATAATGATTATTCATTCATTGCGGGACTACGGACAAGAAGTGGTCGCTGCTAAAAAAACATCGCTACAAAGGGTCTTTGCCCAAATGCAATCTTTGAACCACTCACCTTAAGATAAAGCATGAGTGTGGCATTACTAAGAAGTAAACTAAAATGATATACGAACGACATCGCCAGATTCGCCAATTATTTTGCGAATCACACCTAGCTTATTTAACGTCACATAATCGTATGGCATGACAACATGGCAATTTATCAACAAGCTTATAATTGTATTTGAAACCTCAACATTTTTTTTAAGATGCAAACGCTGTGTACTCACCAGAACACTACTTGATAACCAGTATTCTGAGCGTTACTGGAAAAAGATTCGATATTAATGAATTACAGTATGCTTTTTTACATGATTAGGAATAGTGATGATTTTTCATTACATAAGCACACAGTAAGTGTTTTGGTGCATAAGAATGATAACAGAATTCTATGAAAATGAAGTTCAGGTCTGTATATATCAATATGACTCTTTCATAGCTACTCTGGGCTTTGGTCTCTGAAAATCCCTGTGCAAGACAAGTTATATAATTAATTGCATTATTATTGATTTTTGGTAATTATATCCTCATACCGAGTGGAAAAATATACTCCTTTATTTTATAAATAGGTTTTAGTCTCTGTTTCTGTTTACAGCTCTCGTTCACATTGGCAAATTCATTGGAAGGAATATTCGTTAAATTGATTAATTAAATTTTAATTTTTTGGGATTAACCGTTACGTAGAAAACGGATTTAATCTGTCGAAACAGAATAATTGAATTTAATTGAATCGGGAAAAACATTTAACAGTGATTATGTGATCTGTTGATTAATCGAAAGTGCAAATGAATCGGGAGAAAAGAATTTCTAGTGAAACAAAGTGCATTAAATGACAGTTTTCCATTGATTTCCAAAAAAAGTTTTAATTTTCTTCTCTCTTAAAGAGAGTTATCTCACTGTAAAAAGTTAACTGGCTTAAAACAAATATCTCTCATAAACATAGATTCAATGAAAATCAAATTTTAAAACGCAATGGAGACAACAGGTTCTTCAACTCAACTTATTATACACGAGAAATAAAATTAATAGAAAAAATAAAATAAATATCATTTTTCATTGGTAGCTTGTTACTCCTAAATTACACAAAATCCTTAAATTTGCAAGAAAATTTGCATACTACATAGTGTACTCGTATATTTATAAGAAGAATCTTCTAACTGCATCCAGCATATTTTATCGATGCCCAATTTACTATTTTGATGAAGTGTAATTTACCTCAGGCTCTTTTTCACTTTGCAATGGAACTAATCATTTCTAATTAGTCACCACTATTGCAATAATCTCAGAAAACTGGCTAATGTCGGCACTACTATAATGGAATTTTTATCCACTCTCATTCACTAGATAGGGAGTCCTTAGAGTTTGGTTTTTCAAAGCGAAGGAAATCAGATGAAAACGTCGCAGAACGAATCCCTCAGCCGCTTCAGAGGAGCGGACGGAATGATAAGAGGGGCAAAGAGCACGCAGCCACATCTCCCGCCGGTCGAAGAAACCACGCGCTCGCACACGTGGGTGAGCATCAGCGGTCTCCCCCACAAGTCTTCATCTACGAGGAGGGTGGGGTGGGACAAAGGAACATGCCGCTACCAGGAAACCACACCCACTGCACGCGCCCGTCCCACCCCCAGTTCTCCCTCTTTCTCTTTCCCTCTCGCCTCGTGGGAACGAAGATAATGAACCCTGAATGGAGACACGTGGAAGGACAACGGGGATAGGAATATCGGGCGTAACGGAGAAGAGGAAAATTGAGTGGAGAACATGGTCAGTGAGGCTTCAGATTTCTTCGATTACAAGCGGGAGTGATAGTTTAGATTCAGTAATATAGGATAAACATGGCCGAGAGATGAGGTTTTGAAGAAAAAATGTCTATTGAATGAAAAATTAATTACTATAATGGAGAAAACACATTGGCATACAACACGTGCGAATGTCTGCCGAATCAACGGATTCCAAATTTGATGAAACAATTTCAGAGTGTAAAAATCATTAGCCTTGACCGGGATTTGAACCCGGATCCCTAAATGTCCAGTCGAGTGCATTAGCCAGTTAAGCTACTCTAGTTATCCCCGTTGTCCCTCCATCTCACCTCGCATAGACCTAAAATATCTATACTTCCCCATTCCATCTCTCGCTTAATATTCTCGTATTTTCCTTTCCTCACCATTATCCGAACATTCTAAGTTCCTATTGTAACTAAATTGTTCTTCTTCTTCTGCGTCTTATAAAATATCAATTTTATATGGTACAATATGTAGAACGCAACAGTGTAAATAGAGAACACGTTAAAGGACCTTCACATTTCAAGAAGTTTTCATCATCTTCCGGTCTGACCTGAAGGCCTCAGGAAAGGCAAAAAGCTTTAACTTTCCGAATTAAAAGTGTTCTCTATTCATATTGCTGGGTTCTATTGTGCCGTTCAAATGTTATATTGCTCTAATGAGTTATGCTAAATTATATACATAAACACAGTTGTAGCTTTTTAAAACATAGAAACACAAAGAAAGGACACTCATATATGTATTTCTGCGTCGGCGAAGAGCGTTCCATTTCGAAGAAATTTTTATACATATAAACCATAAACACAGTAATCAACCCGAAGGTCGGTTTCGCAGGTGATGGTAGAGTTCACCCAGTACTAAGCCCGACGGCGTGTGAAATTCACACATCGGGGTAGGGGGGCCAGTTCCGTTAACTGTGCCGGTTACGGTTTCCCAGGAAGACCTGGTACCCGAAAAATCTCATAGCTAGGGTGGAGCTGCAGGTGCCCAGAGTGCCTTACCCGGGAATCGAACCCGGGACCCTCCGGTCAGCAGTCCAAATGACGAAATCATATATATATATATATATATATACTAACATATGTGTGCACTTCAATGTTGATTACATCTTACCTAATCTGACTTTCCGGTTTTTTTTATGACCTGTAGCCATTCTGTGTTAAATGAATGGTGACTCACCTGAAAAGAAAAGAAATACGAATTAAAACTACAATTCCCATGCACCGCATCAAATACAGTGATTCACTCAGTTTTTAAGTAAATAATAGCATTCAGCATATTCGATTTAGAATATCACTGGAGTTCCGTACGGTGCAAATTTAGGATACTACGCCAAAAATGTTTACATTTTGTTACATTGCATTATATTTCAATAAAGTTAGCCATCTGGTTACTTCTCACTGCTGCTAAGGAGGAATCTCTTCAGGACACAAAGCGAAATTACAATAGTAGACCAGAGTTCAGGAATGCCACTTATTTAATAGTAGGATAGTTAGAGAGATATTACCACAGCAATCCATGTCCACATTCTTTTTTAATCTTATGAGATTTTATTTAAAAATTTTGGGTAATATAGGGTTATTAGCATAAACTAAGATAATCACGAATATTATTATACATTTATATTAGTTAGGAAATTTATTACTGCTTCCATTTCCTTTCTTTTCTAGAAGAATACTGAAAATGCCGAGTGAAAATAATTTTTATTCATATTATTTAATGATGGTGAAAAGCAGCGTTTAATATTGAAATTACTTTTAATTTTGTGACACCTGAAAGATGTTGGGATCCAATAATTTCCTTAGAATTTATGTCACATTTAGTGCAATTTAACGTGCACATGACAGATATTCCGTGGAGAAGAAGCAGCAATATTTAAAAAAAACCTGACCTACAATTGTCATTTTCCTTTGCAAAATAGGTACAACTAAGGAAAGGAATTAAATGTTTTCTGATAATTCAATTCCAAAAATTACGCCCCCACTCTGAATTGAATCACTTGAGGAGCCATCGTTCTGCGATGTGAATTTCTGGATCAGTGATCTTCATCGATTAGCTACTATAAGATTTATTTATTTTGCATCCAGGGAAAGACATTGGTGACTCTAGAAGTCCACCTGGCACTGCCGGGGACGTCGCTTGGTCTCATGTCTACAGATGATGCTTTGTGCATACTCTCGCCTTCCAGTGTGTGCGCTAGCCATGACATTTTTCTCCCGTTCAGATCTGCAGCCCACATAACTGACTCAATTTATTTTCAAAGAGTTAAAATGATTTGACAGGAGGTTAGTCCATTTTCATTCTTCCTCGCTTGAATATTCGCTATAGTGAGCGTATGCTGGGAGGTTTTTACCCTGCAATCTCTTACTCGCAAATCTAACCAGGAGTAAAACTGCATCAATTAAGATGAGATTTGACCATCCTGTATTAATCTAGTTTGTTTCAGTAATTGACATCCAGAGTTAAAATGACACAGTTCATACTGAAAAATTGGGACTCGGTGTCACAGTGGTTACCGTCAAATCATCAAAAGTTAAGCAACACTATCGTCGGACGAAGGTTCGATGAATGACCTCTACAACTCTACCGTGGTGCTCTCTTCCCGACTGTTTGTGACAAGTTTGTGACAAACGTGGTTTGGAGAAAGAGATTTAGCGATGAAGGCCAGAACTCATTTCGCAGAGGCCTTGTCTTTCTTGAAGTAAATTTCATATGCTCTTATGCGAAATTGCTTTCACCAATCAATTCATGTGAAAGCAAATTATAACTTATTTCTTCAGTAATAAAATGAAATAAGTATTTCTTCTAGCAGTTGAAAGGCGCCGGGGCACACAAGTGAATTTTTGCCGTGAAAGCAAATGAACGAATGCTTAAGCACGCAATGAAATTCAATAAAGTAGATTTGAATTTATTTTTGAGCTTATGAATTGGAAAGATTTGAAAAAGTATCCAGAAATATTATTTCCTCAAGCAACGAAATTCAAAAGCTAACTATGCTGGACAGTTAATATAATTTCAACCCATGCGTACACAAATCGTGGAACTGTCAAAAATCAAGCATGAAACAAGTCAGCATGTCTCCAAAAAGATGCAAAGAAAACTGAATAATTTCGAAGACTGATTCCGCGCAGGAACGATCTATCAAGTTTACCAAACCAACTTAATATTTAACGTTAGAGATGTTTGGATTTATTGATCAAGAAATTATGTTTGAATTTAACACAAAAGATACGTGGAAGACATAATATTTGATTAAATACCCTTATAACACCTATGAACTTCAAGAAAGCGCAGTGGAATAGCTAATAGACTTTATGGACTTATGGTAATTACATGGAATGACACAAGTTTGGTTAAAAGATTATTGACATGCGAGTAATACGTATCAGAAGTTTTCACCTGCAAATAATTTATGAAGTCAATTGCATCTTGTTCTGTTAGTTATTTCAACAACGGAATATTTAATTCTCATACAATTGATTTTTTACCAACTAACAATAATAAATTATTTAAGTCTTTATCATCACCACATACACTTGTGTGCATCACCACAAAAAAGCTATCGTTTATCCTAAATGATGCTTTCTGTTAGAATAGCGGTTTATGATACCATAAAGCTACTATAACCTTACTGAACAACATATAATCCTTACATGAACGTGTTTTTTTCAGATGTTTATCTAGTCTTCCACAGCTTTTTCTCCTCACCCTTTCCTCAACTTTCTTTTTAGATCGCTTTGCCTAACTATTTTATTTCATTTTCCCTCACCACATTTTTCCTCGCTTCCCTGCCGCTGCAATCTTCGACTTTTCTTGACCACAGAAAATATATTTCACCTATTCACAGTGATAGTATCATGAAACGAGCATCAAGTGAGAGGATTTGCTTGAAGTAGGAAGCCAGTAATACTTTAACCTCGTTCCTTCCAATAATTTGGGGATCGAGATAGACATGAAAAATGACCAGCGTGGAAAAAATCTCTGCGTGGTCCCCTTCTAGAACGGACGTATTAATCCTGATCCCAGTAACCGGAGAGAGAGAGAGAGACAGCAAAAGGGAGACGAGCCGGCCTCCGGTAGTGGTTCTTAGCCACCTTGCGAGTGCAATTTCGCTCGCGACGAGAAAGGAAGGAAAAAACGCGTGCCTTCCACGCGCTTGGATCCACACGGGAACGCTGGAGTGGAATCCAGAAAAAGTTTCCACTCCATTTGGTACCTTTTCGAAAAGGAAAAAGGGTGGGAAGGGTTGGGACGAAAGTATTAGCGGGACGACGGGAAGGAGTAAATATTGCTGGTGTATAAAATGTGGGAGATGGAAGGTGAAGGTGGGAAGGAGATCCCCCTCCCTCATAGGTGTAGAGAAGGCGAGAAAGAGGAAAGGGGGTGGCTTAGGTGGAGAGAGAGAGACAGGGAGGGGCGGGGAGGGAATGGGTGGACGAAGGGTCGGAGGCTTCGAACGCCCCGAACGGCGGTCAATATTGGCTGAGCAGTCGCACTTGTGCGAGAAACACAGCCCCCCTGAGACCCACTTCCCTTACTTAAAGGACTCGCGGGGGAAAAATGGGGCATCTGCCGGCGGCTGAACGATTGAGAGTGTGTGTGGAGGAAGAGGGACGGGTAGGGTGGGAGTTAACTTGAGCGGAGCATGCATCCGAGCGGAGGATTCAAAGCAGAGAGGCAAGCGGGGTGGTGAAACATCATTCCGATGGGGAGGTGAAACGGAGGGCCGCCGTGGCGACATGGTTTACAGCGGCGCTTCTGGAAGATCGATTTCCTCACGAGTTCCGGCCAAGATGATATATTCACGAAGATCATCGGGCAGCGAGGGTCAATTGTTGATACACAGGATATCTTCTCGATAGAACAGTTATGGGAAACTAATTTTGAACTCTTTCTGGGCACAGCTTATCACGGTTTCCTCACCTACATGAATCGATAAAGTAGAAGACGCAATATGGTCGGTAATTAAAAAATAGATTTCTACGCTTGTAAATTTTCCCTATTTTTTCATGCTTGTATATGGAAGCTGTTTGGGACGAGTTTGTCATTTGATATGATTGAATCTCTTATTGAGTTTTCCATTCATTAAGTATTTGCTCAAAAAGATTCTTACATTTCTCTCATGTGTTCGAGTTATAATGCATGAGGTAATACTTATGGAAGCACGAGCAAAATAACGGTATTGTTTTTCAGTTCTTTTCATTTTCAATAACAATTCATTTACGTGTTAATCTACTGTTTTTGTCCGGATATTTTAAAATAATGTATGATATAAAAGTACCATTAGCCACTTTTTTCTTGTCCTTCAAATCGTAGTTAAACTAAAGCTATGAATGGTGAGGAAAATGAATATTTATTCCAACAGAATTAAGAAAAAGGTATTACAACGGAGAATACAGTTTACAACAACATAGTCCGAGAAAATCTTGGTTGAGAAATTGGTATTATAGAAGAAAACAAAAAAATCTAAGCTAATATAGATAGTATGGGGGAAAATTTTATCATAATGTAAATAATATAATTGGCTTATTAATCGATAGATTCGTTAATAAATTCGTAACTATGACAATTATAGAATACACAGTTGAAGTTATTGTGTTAATAGTAATAATTAGCGTAGGAAAACGGGTACAATGAATACCTACCTCTACTATCGTTGAACGCATTTTAAAAATAATATGAAATTTTAAACTAAGATAGACATTTCACTTTTTTTGCTAACCCTGAGCAGATATCCTGCCTTATCAACAATTTTGGTCTCTTTAACTCCTTGGTCTCGTAAATCTTAAAACGTAAGCACTCCCAAGGAAAATCATGCTGGGATATGATCTCATTGCTATACTATTTCATTTATTACAACTTCGAGCCTCCAAACTAATTATTTATACAAATAAACCGTTAATATAGTTTTATATGATACATTTCAATAATTTTATTCACATAGTAACAATTTAAGCCTTTAAATTTTTATCTTTCTTGATTTGTAATTTTACTCGGAGTAATTTGTCTTCAACCGGTGAAAATACTGGAAATCCAAAAATTTCTATAAGAATCCTAAATTTTTTAAAATGAAAGTAAAAATAGATTAAGGTGATGATTTTTTGATGCTTCACGCCTTTGTACTAGCTGGAAAATGTATTATTTATCAATCGCCCACAGTTGGCATCTTCCTTTAGCACATGACATTGATGTTTCTTGTCCCTCTAATTGATTAGTTCTCAACGTACCTATGCATGAGTAGTCTATGAGATCCTTTATATAGCGAATCACCTAATCCTAATATTTCATATGTTTTGGCATAATTTACTGCTTTAACATCCAATCACACTTTTATCTTCATATTTGCATATACTATTTCAGCACCCTTAACCAACATCTAATAACAGCATTTGTACTGAATGTTTATGATGAAAATCACTACAACTTCGTGTTCTGATTTCTGCAATTGCAACTTAATTTCTCACCCACCGTCTTTAATTGTACCATATTCATTTGCTTATAGTATTGCTTCTCATTATCCCTCAATTCATGCCCAAGTAAGAATATACATATTGCCAGTAATATATTTATTTCTAGCATTCCAAGCAGTGTCAACCTTTAAAATTTTGTCTTCCATCGTTTAACTGATATTTACAGAAGTTATTTCAAGTATAGCGACATCTTAAGGCACTTGTTTATATCAGCGCGTTTATTACCTGGAGGTTTGTTTGAGCCCTTTCCATCCAATTTTAGGAGTGTTAAAAATAAGTGTAAAGCGGCCACTGGGTGTTAAACTTCATTGATCAGTGATTATTACACTAATGTGCTAATTAAAATATTGTTTGTATGTGATGTGGACGGCGTGAGAATCTGCATGACAAAAGTGAATGATGAGTTAATGGTGCGGATTTTGAACGGTTTATGAAATTGAAGAGTGCGTGTTTGTGGAAGGAATGCGGTGATGGACGGAGCGTTTTAGGTATGGTGTGAGCCTAGCCCTTGTGTGACGGTAAAGGTGTGGTTGGTAATCTTTAAGTGTCATTTTATATACGTAAGAGCATTTTGTTTCATATCAGTTCTTCTTGTGTATGCATGTATGTGCATTGCAAGAGTGACTGTTGACCAGACTTGACCGTTGGCACCAGGAAAATTGCCTAATTGAAACGAGATCAATATAATAATAAATAATGATAAAAATAATATTACCTCTGAGAAATCTGAATATGAATGGTCTACTTTAGACTGCGGAGGATAGAAGGACATTTGGTCCACCGTAAGACCAAACTTTTTCTATTTTACCGATTTTTGCAGTTTTTAATCAATTTTTAACAATAATAAGGGAAATAAATGAACGAAAAATATTCTTTCACTACTCCAATTCGACTACTAATTGCCCTTTCTAAAAACCATGGCATTTAAGAGAAGTTTATGCTGGCTGCCAATGCTACACTTTCATTCCTTTACAATTCTATTTACCCCCTCTTTTCATTCGTCTTGCAGACTCCCTTTACATTGGCCAAGTAATTCCGATAACAATTCCATTCTTACTTCCCGTCAAAATGTCCTCACATTTTGAAATTCCCGCGAGTCCTCCATTTTACCATTTAAACTTTTATGAGGGCAAGAATTATTTGATACTAAAAGTAAATATAATTATCTCTTTTACTGTTTTGTGTAATTAGTTTGTTAGTTTTTTGCGCAAATATTGCTTGTCAAGCATGGAAACACTAAGGAAACAACTGAAGGAAATATTGATAAAGTAATTACGAGTAAACTTGTACTAGTAATTTGTGCATGTAAAGGTTTTCATTGCAAATAATTTTACTTTTTATCTTGTAACATAATATGAAATGATTCACTATTCGCATTATTAATATTTACTGAAACAAACACATATTTTTAAATTACTCTCACACAATTGATGAAGTAAATAGTTTATTTCGTCACATCAATTTAATTTGATTATTACGATGGGTTTAGTTAAAACGATTGAAATGTGATGTTCCTGTAGCAGCGTCAAATAATATTTAAAAAGCAGTTATATTATGGTCCAATTCAGGTTATATATATATATATATATATATATATATATATATATATATTCTAGTATATTCTCATTTGTGATTTATACTATGGTCCTGATAGCTATAGCTAAAAATTTCCTTTCTAATCCGTTAGAAAAAGCGCACTGCTCAAACGGAACTTCTGTATTCCGAGGTCTAGCTATTCAATGTCGCAAGTCGCGCCTGTGCCAAAAACTATCTTGCGTTTTAAAAATTTAATGCATAAGATGAGCACGAGTAATAGCAAACGAATCGTAAAATTAAATGCAAAAATAAGCGAATTATTAAACTGTCCATATAAGGAGTCTACGGGGCTCTTGCCGAACCCTAAAAATGAGGCCAGGAAAGCGAATTTAAACCAAATAAAAAGAAAATGTAGTGCAGATGCTCACAGAGAGAGTATCAAAGAAAGCTATAGAATATAAGCTATCGTGAAAGAAAAAAAAATGGAAGACCAAGAACTAGATGGTGAAAATGAGTCTGGAACAGGCAGAGAGTCCTAATCTTTGAAGGAAAAAGAAGAAGGAAATAGTGACGGTACTAGAAGAAGGCCGGAGGAATATAAATGTGTTCTTAATTGTGATTTAGTAGCAGTGTATACATCCAGATTCATACGAGGGGTTTTGGTACTTTAGTTTTCATTTTACTTCTGTTTCCAAAAAAACACATTTCTGTAGTACTTAAGTGGAAGACAACGGGATATTACCTCGTCATTAATGCAAGAAGCACCCATTCCCAGCTCCTTCCATGCATTGTTATTACAGAACATAATATAGTAAGTGTAAAATCCACTCGAGCAAAACGTTCCGGAGATAAATTGGCGCCATCACTGATTCTTCGTACAGCCCAACTCGAGAGAGCTTATGAATTTTTATTAGGTGTCATATCGTAATAAACTGTACGAAGTGTTTAAGTTTGCCTGGGTGTTGGTTTGTATTAGAAACAATATTATTCATGAAAAAGAAGAGTAATTTAACGTACGTGTGAGCTGAAGTAGTTAGTTCCATTAAAAATTGCAAAAGCTATTTTTATGAATTTTAAAGCACAATGCTTTGAATTTAATTCAGTAATCACTTGATTATATATAATTATTGAATGATTTTGACTTTCTTATGCATTTAGTACTTCAATGATAGCCATTATATAAATTAGTGTAAAAGTTATATTGTCAATATTTTTGAGACATCAATTTCCGCCATTCTTCCCGATCTACTTTCTTCTATGGAGTAAACATTCACAAAACCAACCAAAGGTGGTTTTTTATAAGATACTTGGGCTCATTTAATTCATAGCTCTTTGACTCGCTAAATGTTTTTAGTTTTTCAAGAAAGGGGGCTCAATAACTTTCTCATTTGTTTCCAGAAAGATTTTAAGAAAATGTTATCATAAAATTTTGGATGAAAAAAATAATTCTTTTATGATTTGGATTTAAAAAGAGCTAAGGCTAAAGAAAAGATTCTTTAACCCTTAAGATATTCTAGGGAAAGGAGTTGGGAAAACCAGTAGACTATTAGAATTCTTAAGCTTGGAAGATGATGTATTCATGCATACTAGAATATTATGATTAAATTCGAAAGCATTTGGATCACCTCATAATGACAAAAGAGAGTTGAAATGAGAGTATAAATACCTATTCGCCAAACATAACTCAGGATAAATCAATTACACTTAAGGCTAAATAAAGAAATTGGGCAAGAGCTAATTTCTTTATTCACAAAGGATATGATATACTATAAGTAAAGAATGAGAGAACAAACTAAGCCGCTTGTGGTTTGTATTAAGTTTGAGAAAATGATTATTCAATGTAGATTGAAGATTAAGCAATATAGACAAGACAAATGCAATTATCCGCTGAAGAATTATTTTTAAGAAACATCATCATTAATTTTAATTGGTGAATCCATCCACGGATAAGAATATAATTGCTATTTGGTCATAAGGAGCACAACCTATAGAAAAAAACAAGAAACAAATCTTAATGGTGAACAACTATTCTAAAAGACATTTCAAAAGATGAAATGTGCACAACCGCAGAAAAGTAAACCATGAAATTTAAAAAATGCATCGAATATCTATGGAAGGTTAATATATAATATACTTTTACTACCGGTGGTGGAATTATTATTCGGAATTAGTGGATATTCTATATGAAAATATTTATTTCTAAGGTTTGACAAGAGAGAATATATAAGAGGCATGAATTACGGACCCTCGAGAAACATTTAAAATCATTATAAAACGTAGAAATTTGACATGTTTTTGCTGTGGGCACTTAAGCTTCCTCTTAGCAATAGTGGAAGACTAATTGAACCAGGGTTATTATGAAGGAGCGTCCAAGGATAACCATGATGCAGTCCTGGGGAGACAGCAAATCGAGTACACAAGGTATCAAATAGAGAAATATTTAAAACATACTTATATAATTTCTGAAGGAAAAGTAAAATTGTTCAATCAAATATTTGCATTAAATATCCTTAAACTAACTTCTATTTTCAATCATGATGAATATGAATTTTTAAAACTAAGGTTTGAGAAAGAATTACCCTCTATTTAACAAATTCAACTACTCATTCTTTCGCCATCTTTCTTATCTAGACATACCTGGATCGTTAATATTAGGCACCCTTGGGACATGTATATTTATGCAAATATTTCTTCCTCCTAGCATTCAGTTTTCCTTATATTTGTTCGTTGGTACAACGGATAATGCCCAATCGAATGTAATTCTTTGAGAATTTAATAATGAATACCAAAGATAAATATGAAATTCACGATTGCGTGGAAATCAGAGTAATGTACATGATGAACTTTAAAAGAAAAAAATTATGATCTTTTCAAAATAAGTCGAATTTAATATGCTACATCTTCATTTAATTTTCACTAAGTTGCAAAATGATGGGATCAAATAAGAATAGTTGCAGATTATCCTTTCAACTTTAACTTTCAACATTAAAGATAGTTCAGCACTTTGCTAGTGAATGAAAGGAATGTTGAAGTTGAATGATTAGTAGTTTCTTCAATGGAAGGTTTTTTACACGCTGGACGAGTGTTCAGTAGTATTATGGTAATAGTTAGAATAGTTATTATGGTAATAAAACATAACAATTATCATCAACTCATCATTTCCATTAGCATATGTTTAGATACCAAAATTGGCTACTTTAATTTTTAACTCTTAGAAATATTTTAGAGGTATTAAACCTCATTGTAACAAATACTCAAATTTTCCTAGCTAGGTCCCATGGAAAAACTAATGATTACTGGGATTGCTGTTCCATTGTAATGACGATATTCTCAATTACTTTAATAAATTTATATAGTATTTCTCATCTTCTAGGAATATTATTCCTACCGTTTGTGTCCAAAGCGTACAGGCATTCGTATTCTATTAAATATACTATCTTATTTCATGATAATTATCTTGCATATACCAAGAGAATGTGGAATGGCAGGAACCATCCCGAGCGTTATGCAACATAAAAATACCTACCAGGTCTGCGTGTTGCCTAACATTAATAAGAATGACTGACGTCATCAAGGCTGAGGTGGTAATCTTAGCGGTAGGTGCTGGAGAGATCTTATTGCATGGTACATTAGCGGATGACTCCATTTTAAGTCAATGTCGTCTATCTCCAGCGGTTTCTTTGAATTTGAAACTGTTGCTTGGAAGTTATGTAAATATTTTAGTTGGGTGATCAATTTCCATTGCTCATTGGCAGAAATCGGAGAGCAACATCAAGAATCTTTATTTACCTACAAACCTATATTTCATCGTGAATATCCTTTGATCTGATTATTTGCTGAAGAAGCCTTGAGTGATATTTTAAAGTCCACAGAAATGTTTCAATCAAAATTTTCAATTTCCGATACATGTTGGAACCCCTTCCTCAATAAATCTTGAGTTTATTTCAAAGGTAAAATTCGATTAATGAAAAGCCAAGAGAATTACTGCATCTATCTATTAGAATCTAGAGAGAGATGTTTTAGGCGCTAAGAAATAAGCTGAACAGATATCTACGTACAATTTTACAAATTGAGGTTATCAATCACATCTTAGAGAGTACAGAAGATTCACTTCGGTGCCAAGCCCTGATGTGATGCAAAAGTAAATACTTCGATAAATTACGAGCAACATTCTTATTTAAGTCTATTGGCATTCCAGGTCTACTAGGCATTAACTAGCTACCTAACTTCTCGTTGTCGTCGGATGTCAGTGCTGAAGGATAACAGCAAGTAGCAGATTCTAATCAATTCCTTGAATCGTATCTTGCATTCACTGCTATGTAGCTTATTTTTTTTCCAAGTCCATTTAAAACACACTAAACCTAGAGCGACGGAACTTCAAGTGATATT
Organism: Hetaerina americana; assembly: GCF_022747635.1. Classification (NCBI taxonomy): domain Eukaryota; kingdom Metazoa; phylum Arthropoda; class Insecta; order Odonata; family Calopterygidae; genus Hetaerina; species Hetaerina americana. The sequence continues at coordinate 936,304 of NW_027287405.1, read as the reverse complement.
ATTACTTTTATTTATCGAATATTAAATCTGAATATCCTTACCTAAACGTGAAAAAAACCTGTGGTTGATTGCTTAAGTTTATTGGTGTTTCTGTAATTGCCAAAAGTACAGACCTTTGAATAAAAAAAGAATAAACCATATTATTTTACATATGCCTCCAAACATTTTGAATAGGAAAACTCAATTCGGAAACTCCCGACGTAGTTCATTTTCATGTGATAGGGCTCAAGTAAGACGTGGGTGGTTAAATGGAACATTTCCTAAAATGCATTTGTAGTTTGAAAATTATTCTACTCGTGGTAATTTATTATATCATGCTGAAACGTTGTTCAAATCCTCACCAATATTTAAAAGTGCTTTTTTGTTGTTTTAAGAATCAATTCCAACATGGATGGTACATTTAATTCTAAAATTATGGCGTGATTCATGAGGGCCAAGTCATTAACGTATTTTTATTTTTGATTTATTTATTTTTATACCCTGCAAGCCACCGCCAGGGTGTGTGGCAGGGCAACGTATTATTGTGAAAGCACGGTCTAAAAAATTTTAGGCTATTCAACTTCTTTGCATGACATTTTTTGTGAGGGCGGCCGTGCCCGCCCACCCAAAAAATACGCTACCAAACCGACCGTGGAGGTGAGGAGGCCCTGGAGGCAAATGCATGTAACGACCTGAGGCAATGTCGGAGAGGAGAGGTGAAAGCTAAGGAAGGAGAGAGAGCTGCAGGGAAGGGACAGTGGCGCTACCACGTGGGCTATTCCGGTAAACTCACAGCAGTTCACTAGCGACTGGAACGCTGACCACGGCATCTGGCGACATTTCGCTTAACTTCGCGCAGTGAGAACGGCAAATGAGGCATTTAAAGAAACCGTGAACATGCGATTGCGTTTGAATATAAGGAAAATGAAAGTTGTAAAACTAGTTTATTGGCTGGAAATGGAGTATACATCTGGGAAATAACCCGCATTAGATGGAGTAATTACTGCCAAATCTGCATCGATAAAATGTCTAAATAACTTAGTAAATTGAATTCAAAATTGTATTGTGTGTATTTTACTCAAATCGAAAACATAAAAACGGTTGGATTGATTGTTGGGTATGTCAATACGTGTATGAATCCTGGGGTCATTATGAGGAGGTGGGTTTAATAGAAATAACGTCATCCCTTGACATTTCACATATTTTAGATTAAGAATTTATGAATAAATGACCACACAATATTACAGAATTTATTGTTTTAATATAAAACCTGCAGCATACCAACATATCTATCACTTTCGGAGGAGAAAATAAACTCCAAAATTTAATTCTACATTTAAAATGCCAAAAATTTTTTCTTTAGCTTAATACAGTATATTGGTTATTAACATCTTATTTCCTGAAAACTATAGCACAGTTTTTTCACTATGGCTCTACTATTTCCAACGTAAATACATTTTGTAGGAGCACAAGTTTAGGCACAACATATGCATTAAACTGCATTAGCTATTATTTTGCTTGAATAAGCTCCCCTTTGATATGATTTTTTCCTTCAGCAAACTTGAACTATTTTGCTTCTGGCAGATAGTTACATTTTGTTTCTATTATAATTTTGTTTGTCGACAAACTACGCATTAACGTCAGGAAAAACCATCACTGGAATGGGTAGAGTGAGTTCTCAGATTCTGACCACTTTGTCCCAAGCTCACATTATGGTGATGCCTCTAGTCTCCATTACCTCAAAACCTAAGCCTTGCGGTTCTCTGGGAATCGAATCTTCTTAGAAAACCACGGACTTAATAGGGAAAAGAAAACGTTAAATGACAGGTTTCACGCTTAGTAAAGCTATGTAGTTGGCGAGCCCCTTCTACTCTCCCTTATCAATCAACCTTTAAATTCCTTGTATATTACCTAAACCTGGGATACTCGACAACTTCTCTGTTTCATTTAGAGCCATCGAGAACTCATTGCTATTTCCCAGACGTACAAATTTAAGTCACAAATATTTCCGTCCAATTTCCTAATTTAGAATATGGGATAGATTCAAAGGCGTTCAAAAGTATTTATTCATTTAATCTCCATCTCTCATATTTGTATATTTATTCGGTTTTGTTGAAACCGCCCGATGCTTTCATTCGTGTCCTAAAGTATTAACACCCATGAGAAACGAATCACTAATTTCTCTGCACTTAATACTTGCCGTCAATTCCCCATTATACTTCAAAATATTTTTCAAAACATTCTATTTCTCTCTCTTATTTTTAGCTTTAATATTTCATTAGTTTTGAGCCTCCAACAATTCATTTCGTCTCAATAGGACTCCAATCTCGATAAGTAAGCATTTTTTGTCTACTTGAATTTTCTATAATTCTTCCTCCATTTCTCAGTCAATTTTACAATCGTTTGTACTCCTCTCCAGTTTATTTTCTTCTCTTTAGTTTATGTTACATTATTATTGCAATATAGGGTACGTTTTTACGGTAAGTTTTCGTAAAAAAACTGACCAACGATACATATGCTTGCCTTTCCTAAACACACACAACCTGTCGTGCAACACTAAAATAAACCATTTTTCAATTCTGCATTCTTCCTCCCCCCCTTCATTCGGTCCAACATGGTTATTCTTTACTCACCACTTCCTTATTTGCCTAACGTTTTACCCTGTTTAAGGGAAAACCGTTAGGCACACAGTACAGTAATAGAACAGCAACAAAAACAATAACGATTTTCAACAATCTATCGTCAATCAAAATACTTTATATTCATCTGGGCAGTCTCCTTTTGATCGCCACCAAATTTCTTCTCTGCTACGCCTCCATGCATAGCACTTCATCGTATGTTTTCCTTCCGTCCATTTCACCCCTTCCGTCCGACCCCACGCCCACATTCCAAACAACTCAAATCGACGCACTGTTTTTCTGATGTGATCACCAATCAACCCCCTGGATTACTGGCTAACGAAAGCTTAGTCATCTGGAATGCTAACTGACTTATGAATTCCCCAGAAGCCATCATTCCTATCCCCAGTTTCTTCCATGCCTCTTTGACCATTTCCCCCACGAATATATTTAACAGGACAGGTAATAATGAACACCCGTCTTACACTTTCCTCTTCCTAACACTCCCCATTCCGACTATCAAACAGTTACTCGCAGCTGAACATTCTGAGAAACGCAGTTTGCGGATAAGTTGTCCATCCCTCCAATCTACTCCTATATGCTGCAAAAACTCAGATTAATTATACCATACAAGTTCAATGAAACGCCTTCAAGATATCTAAGAAACAAACATGTGCATCCTGATGGAGTAATATGTTTCTCTCTATTAGTAACCTCATTATTGCTATGGCATAACTTGTGTCTCTTTATTTCCTGAATCGAAACTGATTGACCTTAAGTTATCATTTTCCTTCCTCTATATCCTATCATTGATTACATGAAGTGCTAATTAGGCTGCGGACGAAATTTAACTTATCGTTTTATAGTTCTTATACATAGCTCCTTTTCTTTAATTTTGGAATAGGAGCAATCTGCCAAAGTCCTCCCTCACAAAAGCCACGAATTAGTCCAAGGAAACTATTTTTCCTATTTTTTCCCCAAATAACTTCGGGTGAATGTTCTACATCCACGGCCTTATTTGATTTCAACTACCTTAATTCTCTATCTATCTCGCTAAGACGTATATCTACACCAAATCTATCCCCATCTACGCCATGCTTTCTTTCTAAGTACGAGTATGTGCTTGCAATCCCTGATTTCTTATTGTCTTATAATTTATATCTTTAAACCATTATATTAAAATTAACATATATGGCCGATACAAATTTTCTGGAACATATCCTTCGAATCAGATATCAACACTTCGTATGAAGCTGTCAATGTTTAGCCTCATAACTTAAATTGGCGTTTTAAAATCAATCCCTTTCACTAAGTAATAGCCTCGATTATTATCCTGTACACACTTGTATCATCAGATCGTACACTTTTTGCATAGTGGTATCCAGAATACCTCCCAACAAGTGAATTGTTTCGTCTGCTTTAACTTATACCCACGTTAGTATTTAATTTTTACCATTTCTCCATTTTGTGAATCTCATTAATTTTTGTTTTTGTGATTTTTTTTATTTTCCTCTCATGCCTATGATTGATCCTATAATACCTTCGATAATGACTTCAATCCCTTGACTGAAAGGCTAAAAAAACTTCATCCTACGTAAATCTAACGGACTTAATCTGTTCCACATCTAATTGTATCCCTACCTCCATTCTCCTGGCTCTCTTATCATTTCATCGATGTATTAAGCTTTAAATTCTTGGCCACTATGGAAAACCCTTGCCAACTCCCACGCTTATCACCATTCGTTTCTATTTGCATCTGTTATCCTTAGGCATTTTTTCTGAATCTGTAAGTAACTAATTTGATTATTATGTTCAATCAACAAGATTTATTGTTTAGTGTGGAATTAATTAATTAAATTTCCAAATTCTTCCAAACACACCATCGAAATCCACGAGATGCTGAAAACTATGTAAATGTCTCGGTGTATATCCTTATTCCATACTTCTTATAAACTATTCTTAAAAGCCTACGCTACTATAGTCATAACATCTTGTATCATAAGTTTCGAGATAATTATTTCCAAGAACAATTCATATATACAACAAAAAGCAAATAAGAAAACCCATTCATTCATTTCTTTGTTTCCATGAAATGATTTGACATTGTTCTATCTGACTCAAGCTCTTATGTATGGGCTGTGGGAAACTTCATTATGTCACCAATTTCAATGTAAGTTGCTTATTTCCTATGTTACTTCAACGGGACCAAGAATTAAAACGGCGAATGGATTCATAATTCCGGCTGGAAAAATTAAATTATTTATAACGTTTGGCTATAAAGACATACTTCACAACAATTAAAAAAATCTTGGAAAATTCATTATCAATCCGATCTAAATCAGCCAGTGTAAGCAGTAGGCAAGGGTTGATATAATACGTATCTAAGTTATTTATCCGCATTTTTATTTCGAATTTAGAACAGAGTTATCATTTAACATTGCTAAACTCTCTCCTGCGGCACACTGAGATCGAATCAGGGGAAAAATAGTAACAGAGAGAGGAAAATACGGGATTATATCATTCTGAATGAACCCGCACGTCAAAGTTTCAATACTTCTATTCTATTCTTGGTCGATATTTTATTTAATTTTAAATCGTTCATCGCACAAACGCCAGCCCGGTTTGGATGACATATTTCTTTCTATCCTTTTTCCTTACCTTTGTGCCCCAACCCATTTCTATTTCATTATGCAGCCCTACTTCCTCGACCTTTTTTAACAATGTATTCCTTGGAGTAGGTCCTATTTCATCTTTAATCTCTACTGAGTTACTCCATTATTTAATTCCTCTAAAATTGAGACCTTTCAACACACTTTGATGCATTCAGAAACACATTATCATATTTTCATTTCTACTGTGCTTCGTTTCCTTGATGAACGAAGGATAAAGATTACCCTCATGAATTCTAAGCCTTAAATCATTATAAAATATTTTTACATCTAATTTGATATTGTTGTATTTTAATTTATAAGATAATTTTATCATAATTTCTTTCAAGTTTCCTATCCAAATTCAGGATTAATAAACACTTTTAAATAATAAATGCATTCGAATTTATATTTAGGCAGATTTTAAATTCACTATAAATCTAAATAATTCATCTTTTTGGCCCATTAAGTTCTTCAAAATTAAATGACATATAAAAATATAATGCTGATGTATTTGCCAAACAAAGAATGCAACTTGTGCTATTTTGTCAGTTTTAGCACAGATTATTTTAAATAAAATAGAGCAGTATGGTCTCATGTCTACTAATTAATTATAAAGTCCACTGGTTAGGATTATTGAATTAAATCCCTATTCTTCCAAATGAAAGTTTTCATTTTTGGACTTATGATAACCTTAAACTTTGTGGTTATCACGAGCCCAGCCACTGTCTCCACTACGCTTCTCTATACACTGAATATTTTTCGCTAAGAATCCTCTTCTGTTTCCATGGCTTTTCATGTATATTCAAAATGAAATTACATTTTCAATTCAATTCCAAGTCTCCAAAGTGCTTCTGTCTTTCCTTTTCTTTCTTTTGCACTTTTGTTTGGTGACTTTAATCAAATGAGGAGGATTATATAAAGCCTGCAAAGACAGTGCAACTGTCTCGCTCCTGAACTTTATGGATCAGGTTTTCCCCATTGTTAATAATTTAATGTATGTTATCTCCTGCTATCCAAAATGTCCATTCGTATACGCAGCCATATGCCCATTCGTATGTTAATATATATTCATGAAAGCTTAATATTTTAGCTTTTTTAACCTAAATATTTCTAAAGGAAAATTTATTTTTACTAGAATATGTCTTATACATCTAATAAAAACAAGCTACAGCTGTTGAAGGTGTCACTTTCAACCACGAAACTGTTTCGTACAAACAGAAATAATATTTCTTTCCCATTAACCAAACTCATTATCGCTTATATAGTATTTTTCTTTGCTGCTGGTAAAGCAAATCCGATACGGGTGGAAGGGGAGTTCAAGATGTCTTAATATGGCGTAAATGGACCCAAAACAATTCTCGGTGGGTGAAAATAGGTGCTTATTCCTTTTCAACTGTTTAAGGTGATTGATTAATTCTTTAATAATTCAGTTGAGGGAATCCTCTTCGTCTATTTGACTCGTGATGTCGCAACGCTGCTATCATTAGGAGTATACAACCCTTGAGGCACTCGGGTTGCTCGGTCTTATAGTGCAGCATACCATTTAGCAAAGAGAACATGTGAGGGATTCGCTCCGAGCATGTCCTTCGAAAGAGATGTCTACGAGATCCCAGGGACAAAGGGTTAGCAGATGTCACTCTCTCTTGCTTTCGAATGTTCATGCGATCCTTTGAGTTTCCATTCCGGCCGGGCCAGCGGTCGTTCTTCAAAACAAGAGCTCGCAGAGCCATCATTTCACCATCGAACTCGTCTCATCTGTTTGAACGCCTTGGTAGTACAAAAGGAACTGGTTTTGGTACGAGACGGACAGAAACCAACGTGAAAAAATAAAAAAAATAATGTAAAGGGAAGGTTGAAGTGGGCAAGGAAAATACTATTTTCGTTCAAATTAAAGAAAGTAATCCTTTCCAGCCTCAATGCATAATCAAAATGAACGCAATTTTCATTGCTCTCCTTCAAAATATCATATACTCAATTAATCAACCTTATTACAAATGTATTAAAAATTTGTCGGTGATTTCCCTGTATTTTTAACAAATCCTGTGAGAACAGAACCAGAACTAGGAAAAAATTATTTCCCGAGTCGGACAAAAGTGATTTGACGTAGTGAGCAACATTTTTGTGACAATTCCACATTTTTACACACATATTTTGAAATAATCATGCAATATAGACAATTCCATACATCGCAAGCATGGATAACTTGTGTAACACTAATTATCTCAAGAGATAACTTACAAAGCAGAGAATGTAAGGTGGTAGCTTTTGTGGCAAAGTTCAAATAGATTAATGAATTCGTGCTCTAACATGTGCCTTTGTAGACTATCTAAAAAATATTTATATAAAATAACTATGTCATCTTTCCATTTATACTACTTCAAAAGGTAAATTAATTTTACATAAATAATTAGGATCAAAAGTAAGGCAATTTATTTTTTCCTCGTGAAAAGGCTAAAACAAATTTTATCGAGGTACATTCAAAAGCTCGAACACTCAAGTGCGGTTTTGAATTTTACTTTTTGCACCTTATATTTGCTAAGTAAATTTTGCGCATTTGAATTTTAATTCATTTTTCTAAATTTTTACATTTGTACAGCAGATTTATATGATGAAAATCCCCTTGAGAAGGAAGGAACGTATATGAAAAATTTCATTATCCGTGCCCTTTTCCTGCCGTCTGTTAATAACATCTACATAGCTTTCGGGAAATGACATCGCTTATGAGTTCATTTTCAAAAACCTAATGATTAAAACGATCCGGATTGATTTAATTATGGGTGTAATTGTCAATATCTCAAAAAACCCGTTGTTAATGTTTAAGGAGTGATGCAATGTCGCCCAGTTGGCGAGCAAACGAAGATATAATTAATTTATTTAACTGACATGTCACAAGGGAGGGTTTTACATTAATTGTTTACTGTTGTTGAACGGTGGTGGTAGTTTTCTATCCCAGGAGGATAAAATGAGAAGGTTTAATACAGATACTTAATGCTATTTAAATGTTTATTATATGGAATACATTAAATTTATTAGGTAGTGGGTTTTTAAGAAGGAAGAAGACCAAGACAAATGTGAGCAAAATCTAGAACTGGTAGAACAGTTACTTTAGTAGGTTAAGTAAAGACTAGTGAAAATTTCGGTGCGGAGAGTGGTACGGTACAGCGCGTAAACTTGATAATTAAAGAAAGCTGATAGGCGTAGATTGAAGGCACTTGAAATGTGGGTCTGGAGAAGTATGGAAAAGGTGAAAAGGATTGAAAGGAAAACAAATAAGGAAGTACTTGGCAGGGTAGTGGAAGTAAGTGAATTGTTGGGAGAAATCAATAGGAGACACGAAATGTGGATTGATTCGCGTTGGAATGCAGAAGGCTGTGACAGGGTGGAGGTCGTTAGGCAAGTGAGGTGGGGTTAGGAAAAGGATAGTGATTCGTAATGAATGGGATGAAGGGAGATGTAATGTGTGTGGAACTCAAGAACAGTTTATTTTAAAGTGGGGAGTCAAGTTTTTCCTTCTTAGGCAAGGCTAAGATGTTTATAGTGTGCATTCGGTTTCCATTTAATATCCTAAACTGACATTTGTACACTACCAAAAATTAATAATAGGGGAATGAACAATTTTTTGGTAATTTAGTCCACTCCCACTTTTTCTGCACTCTGAATTGATTTATATCTAAGAATATAACACACGGCTGTGAACAATTATGCATTAAAAATACCAGTAAATGAGTAATTTAATTTCAGTGAATATTTAACAGAGTTTTTGCTACTATGACTTTCCTAAACCAGACACAAGTAATGTTTTCATATTGAAGGTAAACAGTTTTACTTTCTCTTATTGTATATCGTTAATATAAATTGCTGAAATAAAATTGTTTACTCCGTTATGAGTATATAGAAAGATATTTTTTATATTGCGTGCATTGAGAGTGATTTGAAGATTATTATTTTACTTCACCTTATTTCAAGTGGAGACTATTATATTATTATAGAGACTATTATACTACTATATTATTATTATTTAACTAATATTTAGTACTATTATATTAGTGGAGACCATTATATTCTGCAACATTCATGAAAGATCAACCAAACTTAATTTGAATCCAAATTTTTTTGAAACTAGGTAACTTTCTCCAATGCACATTTGGAAAATTCTATGCATTTTCAAAGATGAATAACTTTAACGTAACCGGACGAACATAATTAGCTTTTAATTTTTTTTATAAAAAAATATTAACTTCTATCACCTAATCCCACAATTCTTTTTGATTAAAGCTCCAACTTTATTTTTACCTGATCTCATATAGTATATCCCTCTGATTTTTCTCATACCATATATTAGACGAGCTCAAATTATTACAGTAAAAACCGATACAAGATATTTTTATCTTCAAGTGCTCCGCTAAAACACAAACTAAAATATCTACGTAAATTTTGAAAATAAATTTTTTCCCCTGGAACGAGAAACATTAAACTCTTGCAATAAATAATGATGTGGTACATCAATAATTAGTTCGATTCTCTCCGAGCATAAAAGCGATAGAATGTAGAGATAGACGACCTAAACTGTAGCAGAGAGGAAGCACGTAGTTTGAGAACACAAATTGGAACTGAGGATCAGAGTCGTGAAAGATTTTGACGCCACAATGAAGTTGTTTTGTGACGAGACTCCCAGTTTGGAATCCAAAGTGATATCGACGGGATTAGAGCAAGAGATAATGGAGGTACTTTCGTGGGAGTGACTTCGATGAAACGTGCAAGGAATTGGAAAAATGAACGAGAGAGAAGAAAGAACATTGACGAAGTCCTGGGGAATTCGATGAAAGCGAGACTCGCGGTGAATATTTCCCATTTTATGCCGCTGGATTTGTAAATTTCATTGAAAGTGGTAACAAACAGTGAGAAAAAGGGGCCTGTCCGGTTATAAACAAGGACATCTGCCTTCGCGCAGCTGAACCCTGACTGGGCGTTTAGAGTGATGAGATATTAAGGCTAAGGGGGGCATTTTGGTAAAGAGTTTGTGATCTTGAAATTGACTGGTGTCACGCCTTGATATCAGGTTCCATTTGCAGCAAATGGGAAGGATTATTTTGGTTTGAGCTCCATCCTACTTGCTAGTAATGGCTTATCTCCACATCAAGTTGGGAAAATTGCTGATATACCTAAATCCTTGATTTTCATTTATTGAATCGATTCCGATTATAATTTCCTATCACTATTTTTTTGGGAATTAACAGCCCAGAAAGTCAATCAACGTAAGGGATTTTAGCTTATTTTTATTCTACTGAATAATGCATATTGGCCAATTTTGATGAGATATTAACCTCGATGGTTCTTTAGATTTTTGTTTAGAATGGCTGAGATTTACAAGAATGTAAAAATATTTACAAGGAAAGATTATATACGAATAAAGATATTCCTTGAATATAATAAATACATCAAGCTACAAATTTCGATCATTTTTCACCTGAATTAATTACACTAACTAAAACTATAAATTTTAAGCGACAAATCTTAAATGGCATGATACATTCCGAATGACGCACATAAACATATTTATGTAGGGTTAAAAGTGAATAGAATCAAATTTAATTAGTAAATAATTAATTTATTAAAAAGAGGGATGAAAATTCAACGAAAACAATGGCTATTTTAATGCAAAAAGATAATAATTCAATGAGCAATTAATAACGTAGATCGGAAAATTATGATTTAATTTCTAAAAGATTCAATTCAAATAACATAGTAGTGACATTCAAGGGCCACATATCAATGGGAGAATTTGTCTTTGATTGTCCGAATTAATTGCTAATGAAAGAATAAGAGGTTAGAAATGCATGGTTCACTTTAAAGAGGGCATTGATGGTCCGTTACGATAGGGAGTTGACACGGAAGGTGCGGTTGAAAGCATGCCACTGTTTGTTTCCATGCGAGGTTTCACTTTTTACTTATCTAAAGAAATATTGAGCCTCAAGCAGCTATTCCATAAATGCCGTCCATTGAGAAAAAATACTTTAATTTTATGAATTACTTTTCTTAGATTCCACAACTGCTGTATTGTTTGGTGTTTACATCATAAAATACATTTCTGCAGTAGCCTCGCAGCAGCTGCGGATGTAATCGAGCTAGTTATTTAAGTATTTAAATACGCTGATAAATAGTCAACACACAAAAGAGGAAGAAAAGACCGGAGTAAACAGCTTATTTAGAGCACTGGATCAAACAACGTTTTCGTTAGTAGAAATACCGCTCCCTGTATCAGACTGAAAACTTTATTTTCGGGTGTCTCACACCTTAGAAACCTTTTGACTTACATTCAGGAATAGGAGATTTGAAAGTCAGGGCTTAATTATAACAAGCCATGAGTGGTAATTTATTTAATTATCTTTATGATGTTTTGATCATCGGATTTATCATACCTGAGAGCAAAAAAACAAGAAACATAGTCCAATTAATACAGCATTTTATTTCTGCTATCAGAAACTATTTTTCACAAATAAACTCACATTGTAACACTAATATCTGATCGGGGTAGTTTATTCGCGGATAGAATGAGAGACTTTCACATGTTCTCCCATCTGATTGCCTGCTCTTTCTTAAAAACTGACCAGCTGTATTCATAACTGGAGCATCTGACATTCTAGTTCTCAACCCCACGCGATACCAATTAATTTCAGTAACGCAATAGTTTTCACAAAAGCTTAGGATCCTTAAACCTAATTTTTTTCTAATTAATACACTTTCCAAGGATTCTGAAATCCTTACTACAAACGATATTCTAAATAAGACTTCTTATAATAAGAAATCTTATGCAGGATAACGTAAACTAGCCTTAATTTTTTCATCCAATTTAACTCCTAGCCACAAATGAAGCCAAGATTATTTGTGCAAAGAATAATCCCAATGTAAAGTTAAAGGTAGAAATAATCTCATTCAACATGTGCTATTCGAATCTCCCTGCATAAATACCACGTTTCCCAAAATTATTGCAGAAAAATTTAAATTCCGCCCAATTTCTGTTTGATTCTAATCTCCAGCCTTAACGGGAGTTCCAAAACGATATGCATTGCTCGAGAACCACCCCTGTCTTTTTGACTCTTTTGTCCCTTACACGCCTACTTTATCGACGCAGCATAATACTCTTTGGTAAGAATATTTTTTACCTTGCGAAGCGGCTATTGTAGTCTGTGTATATTGTCTATTAGCCAAATAAAAATGTAGAATTTGTGCAAATCCCATGCAGATATAAGTTTTTCACTAATTTGGATAAAAAAGTACCATGCGGAATGAGAAAAATTTGAAAATTTTCTCCCTTTCAGAGTCCTGTTCTGAATGGTAAACTGGCTATGTGTAAAAACAGCCCTTGAGAGAAGGAGCTTAAATCAAAGTGCGCTAAAAATTTACCTTCTTCGTCAGCCTCAAGAATTGACACTGATATGAATTGTAAATAAAGAAAACTTCCACTGGAAAAATTAATTGGACAAAAAATTACTTAGTTCAACGTCCTTTCAAGAGGGGTCTGATAGAAGGGGATAGAGAGTGGAGGGAATTTTTTTATCTCTTTATGAGTCCTCCATAGCAGTCATTTACAGGCAAGAGATTCTTTTCGGAATCGATTCTTCTTTATTTAGATGAACATATTTTCAGAAATTAGCATGTAAATGGTCAAATCATTTATTTTTCATTAATACAGGCGTTTGGGAACAGCTAGTTTTAATTAATCCCACAGAGATGTTTTTAAACGAATGTTCATCATAAGATTTCTCGGTGGATAAATCACCAGAACTTCACACTCGTAAGTAGAGCCTCAAGTCTTTCAAGCGGCAAGTTACAGCTAAACCTGTATCTATACGTAAGCAGCCTAGAATAACCTATGTTTCATACTATATCAAACAACTTATTAGATAACTTAATATTAGATCGGACACTTACATTAGCAGTACAAACAATGACATCAGTTACTTCGACATTCTTGAAAGATTCAGACTTGCAAATATGTAGACTATCCATTCTACTGGAAGAAGGCATATAGAATGTATGCAGAAATGAACAATTTATTAATGTATTATGATGCCGTGCGTTATGTTTTGCCACGAAGCTAAGAAGTGCAGGGGTGTCTAGAGTGTGTCCATAGAAAAGAACACCTAGAAAAGGTACACTATTAGACGAAAATAATGTACATTCCATATATCAGGTGGTTAATTAAGATGAGAAAATCAAACGAGGAGACAGAAATTTACTTTTGTCAACACGAAATATTTTTCGTGAATTTCGTTACAAAAAATGTATAATCATGAAGAGGAAACGAAAAGCTTCAAAGTGCTAATGGGTGTAGTGTTTAATCTTCAGAGGAGAAATACTCAATGTTTAAAAAATCACTGACTATTAGGATATGCTTCGCAATGCTACTTTTACCCCTAATATATATATTACATTATGAAGGAAGGCATCAGAATAATTCACTTATATTGACTCTAAATCCAAAAAAAATTAATATAATTAAATATCATCTTCCTTTAGTTTGCTCTTAGAAGGCATCACACAAAAGGGCGTTCAATAAGAATTCTGATTTTCTTTCTTCATTAAGAAAGATTAATTTTTGTAGCAAGTATTGTAGTCATAGACTGGTTTCCAGCACATTTCTCTAAAATAAATCATGAAGCTTAATATAGTTGTTTATCTCTGTGAAAGGTAGTACCTCGCAATTTAATTTGAAATTCACGTCAGCCTAATTTTTTCTATTTTAGGACTGGTTGACCGCACGTGCAATAATCCCTGAACAATCGTAATTAATCCTCTACTTTACACACCATCCAAGGTGCCTACTTATGCACCTTATATAGTCACTAGTTAAACTTAATTTGAAGGAAGTTTATGATAATACTTTAATTTAAACACAGAGCTAAAATCAAATTCACAAAACCCACGGATTTCACCTCAGTTCTCGCACCTAGGTTTTTGCATGCCGTTAAAATCAGGTTTTGCAGGGATTTGCACCCATTTTATTCTGTCTCTGCCTAAATTCTTGAGTGGATATTCCCTCTGTCTTATTTGTAGTGGCTTGAATAAACACGTTTGGTAAATCTTGTCTTTTTCGCAGGGTGGGAGAGTAATTTATAACTTTAGTATAATTTCAGGTTGGACTGGGATTGATGGCACATAAGTATTTATTATTATATGAATACCTAAATTTTATTGATATCGAGTAAACATTTTGAACTTGAAATAATATAAGAGAGCTTATTAAAATTGTGGAAAGCAAGGGCAAAAAAATAGTGAGAAAGGATTGGAGGTTAACTCGAAACAAAAACTAGTGGAAAACCCGAGAGAAGATACCAAAATTCTGAGTACATGGGAACCGCGAAAACCTGTCCACGTGGAATGGGATAAGGTTTATTTATTCATTATATTATTTAAAAATCCTTTAAAACTAGTGTCTGAAAATGAAAACTAGTGTCAAGAGAATTTGTTTTTTTTATTGATGACATAGAAACGGGATGAGGTTTCTGTGAAATTTCTTCATTACTGACTCCTATCATTTTACAATAATTTCTGTAATTCACGAACACTGCGGCGCTGTCTTTATGTTTTAATAATGGTCTTATGGTTAGGAGGGTCTAGATTTTTAAAACGTTTTCATATAAATATGATAAATAAAGTGAGAAATTATCTCCTCCAAATGGTATTTTTAATTAGCTTATGTAAACAATTGTTATAACATCGCATATGAAAATTTTCATCGGAGCGTAGATATTTATTTTTAAATATTACTTGATGCCCCGTTCAATCTTTTTAATTATCTGATATCAAGTTTAAGAGAAATGAAAATGGAAAAAATAATTTTTTCAACGTAGATAGAACTATTTTAAATTAATAAAGAAACTAAGCTTAGTTATTAGGAGACCATATCAAAGCTTTCACTTTACCGCTTCAATTGAACTGATTAGATTACGAATTTTGTTAAATTGAAATTCAAGCTCACGGGCATCGATAATTGGGATATATAAACATAAATACCAGAACATTTGCACATCACCTGAGGTTGAAGGTCTATGAAACCATTCCAAACACAATTTCTCTCTACTCTCCCAACACCTCGGAGAATATTACATAATTCAGATTTGCATTAACATCTTGGCGATGTTGAGGAGTGACTATAGAATGGAATTAAGTGCATTTTACGGAAGGAGGACCGATAAGGAGAGAGAGAGAGAAAATGAATACACGGGTAAATAAGCTTAAATAACAATGCGGACCAGGGCCGAGATACAACCTAAAGATAAAGAGAACGGAGAAGAGAAGGTAGCGTAAGTCCATACGGAGGACTCTCCATGAGAAGAAATTGTTTCGCAACAGAGACAAAGATATTTTCCTCGTCCCATACTGCTCTCAACATTAGGGGAAGAGGCATAGGGGCTCATTCGGGACGTTTCACAAGAAGAAAGTGCCTCGCAGCAGGGACCAAAGACAAAGATCAGCCCCCTTCTGTTCCCTGTAATGATAACGATGCTTCAAATTATCGTTGCTTTTTGCTTTACAACTCGTTCAGCACATGTGTTTGCAATATATAGACAATATTGTTCACAAATTGAAGTAAAAAATGGTATAGTATAATAGTCGAGGGACCAAGTATTTTATTCCTTTCACTGCTTTACCATGTAAGAAACAGACGGAGTTGTATTTAATTACTCACATGATTTTATTGTAATTTAGTATTTCATATGAAAGATTATATAAAAGGAAAACCATTAGTGTATTTCCATTCTCAATAAATGAATAATTGGTTTTACAGTGTTATAACTTTTTCTTTATGTAAAATTTTAATGTATGCATTTATCATTCATGCAATTATTAATCCTTAAAAAATGCATTCAAAAAATGTTTAATCCTATTAACTCTGCAGATTTAGTATTTTTCTCAAATGATTCAATTTTTTAGTATATTTCTCTTGCAGAGAGTTCCCTCAGAAATTTATTTAGAAAGTTTCCTCACCGCTTCAAATTCGAAACGAAAAAATGCACGCCTTTACCTTTATTAATTTAATCTTTCAATCAAATTGTCGGTTGTTTACTCTATCAAATTAAGGTTTTTGCAATTGGAGATCTATGGAAATTATTATATCCACAAAAATCTTAACCACCTATTGAAGAGAGTTATAACTAAGAAATCATCCTACTCTCAGTTTTAGGAAGTAGTTAACCAAAATTGTATTTAGTCATTGCTACTAGATAAATATCATTCGTCTACAAAATATCAAGTTTATTAAGTTCTTACTCCATGATAAATATTAGGTAAATATTTTACATAATAATTACTATTACTATACGTTTCAGCATATGTTTATTATTAGCTCTCAAATAAGCAATATTTTCATTAAAGGTATCAATTTTCTTTTCTACTCTTAATCTCTACGCAAACGTACATGAGAGAATGTGCTGAAACTCCGGAAGAAGCGTAGCGTGAATTTCGGCCGGGAAAAGACGCATTGAATCCCAAAGAAAGAATGATATAAGAAGACTCAACATTGGTAAGAGGAATTACTTTGATAGTAAGGGCGAGGTAAATGGGTCCCCTGAACCCATGGTAGCGTTAGCTCAAAGGACGGAGATTTGGATCTAAGCAAAACATTTAAAGGAGCATAAGGCAGAGGCGTTTAATAGGCGAGTCCAATATGCTATTAGGAGTACTGAATGTAAATGTGAATTCGCACTAAAAAATTAAGAGAAATGTGAGAAAGATGCAACGCTCAACTAGAAGATTTAAGATACAAGTTTCAACCAAGGATCGTTGAGGATAAAGAGTACGGATTCAAGAGAAGGAGGAAGATATTCACGACATAGTGTACTTGGATGCAAACATTTTTTTACCATTACTTAAAATTTGTTATTTATATCAGCATTACTAATCCATACTTGGATCCTAAAAACGATTTGCATTTTTTTTACATATCCTTACTGAGGTATTCCCTATTGTCAATGATCAGTTATTGGGATGCGCAGCAAAAAAATGATAAAATTTCAGCGGATACATTTGAGAGGGGAAATTTTCTGTAACTATAATATGGCTCTGGATCGTAAATGAATGGACCTCAGATAGAAATGTGGAGATGAAACAGTTATTAGCCGAGAAATAATGACTCCACCAGTTTACGGCATACTTTGTAATTATTTAGACTACATATCTGGGGAATAATAAAAAATAATGTAACAATATATGTGGAATAATGAAGTTTTGGAATAAAATAAAAAATGCCCAAAATATACGAGTATCATGCAAAGTATATCAAATCGAAGCATGATGGTGATTGATTTATTTTTACAATACCGTTATTTATAAAGCTTTACAATAATATTATTTTATGGAAATAATTGAAAAAATCAAATTATGATATTCCTAACCCGTTTGGCAGAACCAAACAAATTATTTTTTTATGGCTATTCCAATCAATATGGAGATTCATGATGAATATTGAAAACAGAGTAACTACAGTTTTCCAAGGGTTGCATTAATATTGATAACGTAAAAGAAAAAAAGGAACGAAACCAAAACAGCGTGCGAGGAAGCAGGATCTGGCGCAGATTCTTTTGGAGAAGGCACTATCCCCACAAAACACACGCACGAACGAGTGTGAGAGAAAATAGAAGTGCGGCTTTCATATAATTCTTAAGGACTAATCTGCAGTGCGGTTTAGTGTAAAGCATTATTTAAAAACAGATTAGGTCAACAGCCATAATTACTACCGCAAAATCTAATCTTCTATTTTGCTTCCCAAGCTAAATAATGTTCAATTAATATCATTTATTGATGGCTAGATAATGATGCTTTTCAAATAATTAACAAATTTATTTTTGACCAGGTCATCCACATCACCTTCAGATGGTCTGAAGAGCTGTAATATATCGAAGCTTGGTCGCAAATCAATTAGTTAACTATTGGAAAAATTCTATTATTTGGTCATTAATGTGTTTCAATTCCACGAAATTGCGGCTAAAACGTTACAATTAATTGAATTATGAGCTTCAGATACCATCATTTGCTGGTATGTTTAGTATCCTACATAACCTCGTTTTTAAGCGCACTGATCTTTATGCTGATATTTGAATATCAGTTCCGACTTGTAGTGGTTATGGTATGTTACTGGCGCCAACGTCACGCTGGTGAGGTACAATGGTTTGAAAGAGATATTCTACGGACAGAATTTTCGTTATCAGCCGATGCTAAGAAAAGGGACTCTTCCTTGCGTGTGCACAAACATACAGGGTGGATGCTCCCCTTTAAAGACAGCGTTTTGGCCGTGTATTTCACTTCTTTAGGTATAACCTTAGTAACTACGCCCACTACGTACCACAGCATTTATAATACACTAGCTGAATATCCGGCTTTGCACGGGTTAGGGGGAAAACAATAATATAAATATACTACATAAATAAAAACAACAAATTATAAAGTACAATAATACACTACTTCATACAAATTTAAGAATCTTTTTTATTTAACACCTGTCTATAAACTACATTTTTTGTTTCATATCCAGGAGAAAGAATATATCAATTTTTAGGCGAACCTACTCCGGAGCAAGCAACATAAAGTTGCCCGAGGCTAAAACATGGCGATCTTAGATCAACACCACAAAACTTTAAAGACTGTCCCTGTGATTTATTAATGGTAATTGAAAAAGCTAGCCGGACTGGAAACTGTAATCTTTTAAAGTTGAAGGGAAGATCAGTTGGGATTAGAGGTATCCGTGGAATAAAAATTATTTCGCCTTTTCCTTTTCCAGTTAAAATGACTGCCTGGATTATATTTTTCATTAATTTTGTCGCACACAATCGTGTCCCATTGCAGAGTTTTGGTGGATCTAAATTTCGCAATAAAATGATTGGAGATCCTACTTTAAGTATAAGGCGATGTTGTGGCAATCTAGCTGGATCAAGTGAATTTAGGAATTCCGTTGGATAATTGACGGCTTCATCAGCATCCACTACGGTATCAAACGATTTATATTCAATCACGTTTCCTGGCAGCATAGCTAGAATCTCCTTGTTAATTTCATTAACATCATCATTCTTAGGAGCAAGAATGGCTCTTTCTCGCAACCATTCTAAATTTTTATAATTTTGATTAACGTTAGGATAGACTGCTTGTATCATATCGCGGACAGTTTTCACCGATACACATAAATCTGATGACAATTTTATCATACCAGATGCTTCAATAACTAATCTATCTTCTCCAATCTCCAAAAGTTTATTTGCAAAATTTTGAGCATTCCCATCTCTTAAGAGCATTGGCATGTTTTGTTTAAGGCTAATTTCTTGGACATGATTCCATAGAACAGAATGTTTTAAAAAGGCATAAATTTCATCGGCTGGAGTCGATTTTGGAATGACAGGCAGAGTTTGACGGAGGTCTCCACACAGGAGCTCCTCCCATTAAACTGCAGTTTCCTCTAAGATCTTGAAGTGCTGCGTCGAGGGCCTCAAGAGATTTTTTAATAGCCATCGTACACTCATCCCATACTATCAATTTACATTCTATAAGAACTTGTGCCTGGCCGCTTGTTTTATTTATATGACATGTGGGATTTTCTTGTCGGGAAATATTAAGTGGCAACTTAAGGGCAGAGTGGGCTGTTCTTCCTCCTTCCATTAATGTCGCTGCAATACCTGAAGATGCAACGGCTAGAGCGATTTCTCCATGAACCCTGATTTCAGCGAGAACTAAATTAATTAAAAATGTTTTTCCCGTGCCACCAGCAGCATCAAGAAAAATGATACCTCCTTCTTGTTTATCTACTTGATCCATTATTGTTTCGTACGCGAATTTCTGATCTTCATTAAGAAGTGGCTTTTTATCCGCGATGTATGCTTCTAAGTCTAAGACATTGTAGCTAGTTTCACGTATATAATCTGGATAAAATACACCGTTGATCTTGTACAGGTGCAAAAAGACCGAATTCCACTAAAGTCTTGTTAACCATGGTGATACACTTTTCCTCCAAAATAATCAAAGTTTTATTAAAAATGTTGGAGTTAAACGTAATATCCAATGTAGGATTTTCACTTCGAACTTTAGCCAGTATATCCTCACTCATTGATTCTTTATATTTTTCCCGTAATGTTTTTGGGTTAGATGGATTACAGGAGGTTATTATGATGGCAAACAAAATTCGGATTTGTCCTGGAAGAGAAATCAAACTGGTCTCTCGCAATGAGTCATCCCAGTGTTGATCTCCTTCTAGCAACCCTAAATTCTGGCAAGCTTCTCTGAATGTCTCACATATTTCTCCGTTTACCGTTCTTAATTCTGCAAATGAGCGAGGTCCTCTAATGGTATGTAGAAGCATTCTTAAAAAATAACATTCGGCGTTGTTAGGATGGACTGTGTAGACTCGGCCCGATGCGTCACATGAATAAATATTATTCTCAGGATCAAAGTTGCCCATTTTTCTTCTACAAAAGACTTTCCTTGATGTATTCCACGTATAATATCTCGGCAATTCTGAATACAATAGTGTTCTTGCAAAAGTATCCTGCTGGCATAGTTGGAAAAATTCTGTTTCTATGACAGCAAAAAAGTAAACGAATTACATACATACAAACAAACACTCTCCTTTATATATATAGATTGTATGATCTACATCCTCCTTACAATTCACTTTTCAAAGTGATACAAAAAAATGAATGCGATGTTGTGGAATAAATACAAATGTAAGTTTGGAATTCCCTATATTTTGCGATAATGCCATATTGAATCAGATTGAGCAACAGATATGATACCTATTTTATAAGCTAAAATTTTTAGGGATTTTTAAACAAATAAAGAGCCCAGGATTGAAATTCAAAATAGTTCAGATCAATTTGATAATACATTCATTAAAAGCTATGGTATGAAAGTGTCTCATTGATTCCGTATCCTCTTCCAATGATGATGATCAACTTTGTCTAATGGCATCAAAGCCAACCCAGTGAGATGTAAATGACATCTATAAGGATCCGATGAGTTAATATTTTGGCAACTATTACATATATATGAAAGTCGTATTGTATAAAAATGTCGTGATACTTAGTAGTAGTAGTTTTTATGGGAGGCGTCCGACAGCTAAGGTCATTTGCGCCATAGGGGATGGACAGGAAAGGATGAAGGGTGGAGAGAAACCCGGCGTCGGCATTAGTCTACTCTTTACGAAAGGCGCCAAGGGGTCCGCAGTTTAACGTCCCATCCGACGGACGGCGTACTCACTCGAAGTGCCCACCACAAAGCACCTCAAGTAGGAATCGAGATACCTCTGAAAAATATTCAACACCGCCGGGAACCCGCGCCGTCTGGTTGGGAAGCCAGTACGTTAGCCCCCACACCATCTCGATCCCCGTGATACTTATAATATATATATATATATATATATATATATATATATATATATATATATATATATATATACACACACATATACATGCATAAATATATTTACATATATGATAAAGTAAAATATTTGACATTTATATTATTATTATTATGTGTATTCATTTTGAAAATTATTTTGAATTTCGATTGTGAGAATGAAGTCATTTTAAGTTAAGTAGGAATAGTTACGGAAACCTTTGGTGCGATAGTGTGCTTAATGATGTCACAACAGAGGCAATGTGTCTAAAGCAGAAAATAAAATTTTTGAGTTGATAGCCTTAGAACAAGATGCTGACTCGAGCATCAGTTGGTGGTCAATGTGTTTCAGAACAGGAATAAATTTCAAGATTTATGTCATTTAATGATGATTAATACTCCTATAACAATAAAATGGAATGTGCCGGCAAATCTCATACCATATCATTGGATTTCAAATAAAAATCATCGATAATGCCTGCTTTCACAATTATCATCACAGTCCTAATTATTTATTAACTTTTGCTTTTGTTCAAGATATTATAATAAAAAAATATCCATCACAGAATGAGGAAATGCAAATGTAGCCTAATAAGTGAGCTACCGTCTTTAACTCCTAGATTTTAGATCATTTCAGTGATTGTTATCATTTTAACATAATTTCCATTGCAGAAGTGAAACAAAATAGGAAATGGACGATTTTTGTTCGTTTTGCGATACTCAGGTTTGACTGTTAGAGAGCGATATCACTGTAGAATTTTTGTACTGGAGTAAAAGAATAATTGCACCTTTAATTGGATATTGCTCAAATTAATTAAGTGAAGCTTACTATTTGCATATTATGAAATGTTAAAAATAATCGAGAAACCATAATCCTCCAATTAAAATCGTAGTACCTCAGATTTACTCATGCAAGTAATTGGGTTAGCATTCATTATTAACGAAGATTGCTAGTATAATGTACTTCCATTACCACATCTACATCATGATCTTAAATCTGCGCTGACAGTAATGGGTATTTTGGCGTGGGAAATATTTCTTTAAAAAAGAGCGGGGAGGTGACGATTTCCAACTTTCTTCATTGTTATTATGTTTCCAAATATTGTCCACGATCGGAAATAGAGTTGTACAAATGTTCCTTCTATGTACGACAACGTAGATTAGGTGGAAGGACTTGAGAATACCGATGTCCCCGAGAAAAATATTAGAAAAGACAATGATAATGAGAATGGTAGCGCCCCAGATTAACAGAAGATAGGGAATCTGACGAAGCGTAGTCAATATGACATCTATTCCTCAGTGGGGTGGCTGCTAATGTGGCTGATATCTAGTCCATCAAAGCTTTGATGTAACGTTAAGACTGTTTTATAGAAGGCAACTGCATATTATTATTTTCCCATCACATTAATGGAAGCGGTACGAAATATTGGCAAAAAGGAAGACTGAAGACGAAATTATAAATGATGGGAAAAGAGAGGAAACTAATTGGCGAAACAAGGGACGAAAGACAATTCAAGATATTCAAATCCTTAAGTGATTTGTAATGGATTCTCATCGGGTATGTTGGTAGCAGAAAAGAAATCAATCCAACCATAGACCGTGGAGTAGTAAAAAAAAATTCTGGAGGCAATCAAACCACAGCGGAGAAGTGTTCTATAAATTTAAAATGACGGCAATTTTGCTGGCACGGAAAAGGAGGTGCACCGGTTGATCGTGAGAATTTTGTCACCTCTTGCGACGACGTTGCTTGCCAAATTTTTCAAAATTTACCAACTATTTTTTTTTAATCTTTAGAGTGCGCCTTACTTCGATTTCGTTGACGGATGATGGAATCGATTCTTGGAGCATTGCCAAGCAACCATTACAGATGGCGTAGCTCGGGTGTCCAAGATCCTCTTGGAGTGCCAACGTCAGAAAGCTGGCTTCCTGCTCTCTGGCTGCTGCTACTGTGCGAAAGTTGTGGGAGGAGAAAGAGGAGAGCAGAGCAGATAGGAGAGGAATGTTGTTGCTCATTAATATTCCCTTAAGCGACACCGGGAGGGCGCCATAAAAAACAGGCAGGGGAAACAAGGTTGGGGTTTGGAGAGAAAGGGATTGTAAGGGCGTAGAAGGGAAGATAAAGGATTACTGGAAGGAGTGACGCTAAAAAAGGCCACATGGACGACAGAAAGGGTTGAATTGTTAAACGATGACGGTTTGGGGGAGTGAGACATACAGAGAGGGAGAAAGAGAGAATGAGAGATGTGGCAGGTGTCGGTGTGGAGAAAGGTTTACCACCGGAAGGCAGAAGGAAGAGTGCTTTGGAAGGAAGGGGAATAGAGAAGGGTTAAGGTTGAGAGGAATTTTCTTGAAAGGGGTTCAGAGAGAAGGTTCAGTGCTTGAAGAGAGGTGTTACAAACGTGAAGCAAAGAAAGGGAGGAATAAGTATGGAGAAAGATGGTTCGAAAGATATTATGGCAGGAATAGGGAAAATGAATAAAAAGTGGTGATGTGTGATTTTCTCCAGTTATAACTTCATTTAAAAATACTCTGTCATTATGATGCCATATTGTTATTTTTTAGCGTATTTTTATTAGATAACAAAATTTTAGAAATTTCAGTTATTGCTAGTGAATGTAATTTTCGTTTGAGTATACCCGGATGGATATTCAATAATTATTCTCCAATTACCCTATTCAATTGTGCTCATATAATAGTGTATATATATATATATATATATATATATATATATATATACATATATATATATACGTATTTATGCCAATGCATTGAAAAATTTCATAATATTCGCATCAACTGTTTTGCAGACCATCTGAGGATATACCATAATATTTTCGTAATTTCAAAGCTTAGCTATTGCATGACTGTTTGGGTGATGCTTCCTTCAATTATATACTGTGTATTCAATTTGTACGTGCTTAAGAGTATAATCAGAATTATCTCTTAAAAAGCCGACCATATCCTAGTTTTCCTGTGTATAATACAGCAAAGGTGTTCCCGCTAAGACATAGGTACTATTAAATGGTTTCATAAAACGTTCTTTTTACGAAGTAGCATTAAATCTGCCTTTTTATTTGAACTATGTATTGGAAGTGGTGGTAGAGAATTACTCCTTCCAAAGCTAAGTTAATGAATCTGTATTTAAAGGGTGCTTTGAGTAAGTTGGTCCTAAATTTTATGCTAACTTACTACCTTCTATAATAGGCATATAGGTGTACTCACCAAAAGAAAGAAAGGTTAACTATTTTTCTTTTCATGGAATGGATATATTTTTTTGGTATATATTTAGTTTCATACGTTCCTGTTGTTAGCACTTTATCCATTCATTATAAAATATATGATTTTGGAGTTAATAGATTTTTTCTTAATTTTATTTGCATCTCCATTTGTGATTTTTTTTCTTATCACACTCATATTATGATGGCCACTAAGATGAAAATGACTGTGTACTTCATCTTTTGAATTTCTCCTCAAAGATACAGAAATAGGACATTACAAATCGGGAAAGTATTTTAACGGTTATGGTATTGAATATGAACATCAATTAGCATGTGACGGGCTAACACCATGAGCTGTGATGATGAGCAACCATCACCAAACAACTTAAAGATAGATGAACGTTCACTTTCTAGAGATTGAAATTCATCGCTGATGTAGTGTATATGAATCATTTCAGGTCAAATTCAAAAAATTCAGGTCATCTATTATTGAAAAAAAACGCAAGGTAGAATATATAGTGCATGAAAACGGAATGCGGAAGACGCAAGGACGACTCGTAGAAAAGAGGCCACTGTTACTGCTGTGACGTAGAAATAAGTACAAGAGAGGAAAAAGTGGATGAAACAGTACCAGTAGGTCGTCTCTGTATGAGGGGTTTGAATTATTGGGGGATAACGCCGTGAAAAAGCCTACCGTGAAGTCAGGGTATAAAAGAACCGCGTCCAGGGAGGAAGGATTATAAACGGGAAGATCCTGGGCCAGTGGGTGCAGAGGAGAGGTAGGATTGCTGAGAATTGTGGAAGCAAAAGGAGAACTGGAAGGAAAAAAATGTAGGCAAAGATTAATGTTAAAGAATAGAGATGAACGTGAGGATTTCCCAGTGAGGCGAATGGTTGGATGACCAAAACGGGAATGGGACGAAATAAAGGAATTTAGATAAGGACAGCAAAGGGACAGTCAAAAAGAATTGGGCCATCTAATGCTAGAACCAAGCGGTAAATAAAAGCAGTGGTGTTGTTGAGAAGGGATATTGAGGGTTACTGAAGGTTTACGGAAAGGGGGTTGAAATGAAAGAAAAAAGAAATAAAAAAGCTCAGAAGACATTGACGGATGTGACGCCCTCCTTTCAGAGGGGAATAGTTTGAGGTGGTGGATGGGAAGGGGTCATAGGTTACGAAGAGATGGGGGAAAGAAGGGGTTAAGGGATAAAGGGAATAAAAATGGAGTCCTGCCGTATAGGGGATTTCATCGGAATTGGGACGGGGACAATGGAAAACTACATAGAGGGCATACTACTGGGTGAATAGAAGCTATGTGGACATTTGAGCAGGGTGAAACGTTATAGCAGAGTTGACGTTACAGTAGAGAAAGGGGGACGGTGGGCAGAAGAAGGTTTGTGGGGCTGGTAGAGGCTTTGGAGGACATAAATGCAGATTTCTCGGTACAAAGAATCTCTCTGAATCACTACGGCTATAGAATATAGCAAGGTGTGTAAAAACGTTAGACAGTCTTCTTTAGTTGACATTTTAGGATAATTCTTGAAAAATATCTCCAATAAAATATCCTTTCCACTAGTTTACCATGAAAGTTATAAAGAAAGAATTAGACATATAGTTACTTTTCCCGTATTTACTTGAAATTGTGGTATATTTTGTTAAAGTGTAGTATTTCATAGTCTAATTTCTAGTCTATTCTAATATTTCTTGTCCTTTTTTGAAAGTAGAATTTAAGGGGTAATGGATCGTAATTTTTGCCTTACTTGATACATTTTTACAGAAGCCAGGAAATAAGCAAACTTTATTGTCGTAGAGCTTTGGCATCAACAGTAGGTACTTACATAATTTTGATATTATTAGTTTAATTATTTCAGTAGTAATGGAGAGATTATATAAAATAAAATATCATTATTAGAATGAATAAAAATATATATTTTTATGGTGTCATAGTTTAATATGCACATAACACTATTCCACATGAGCATCTGAAAGATCAACAAATTCTCGAATGGCTAATGGCTTTTGGTTGGAAATCAATTTAAACCCAGTAATATAGTTAATTGATAAAATTACAACCCAATATTTTTCGCAAGCAAAGCATATTTAACTTTAACTTTCACTAGCTAAATATTATTCTTTTAACGACAGTGACCCCGGTAGGCTGCTAGATTTGGTTCGCGTGTCAGATTTCGGAACTAAAAAGAAACTACTGCGATATAAATATTCATTCTGCAACACTTTCAAAAACTCGTGGAATACATTTAAAGGAATTAAATCCATCTAACGTAGGAGTCGAAGTAGGTATTTCTTTATCATAAAACATTCAGCTACTGGATGGTGTTTCGGAGATAGATGGCGCAAGTAGCTGAAGGCTGTGATAGAAGGGAAAACTTAACATAAATGGGATAGAGGAAGGAAGATAAAGTAGACTTTTTTAAGCAGCATGAAAAAAGATATTAGTTACGAATTAATAAAGATAGGCAAAGAAAAAGGAATTTCTCGTATTACCTGTAAGTAAATAACCGTTGGGAAACGTCCAAAACGTCAAAGTATCTTTAAATAGGTATAACACCTCGAAAACAACTGCTGTACAGCCTAATTCAAGCTTGAAGCGTAACAGTGGGGTGAACGTCACGGCGATGACTGTAGGGAGATCTCCCCATCAAAATGTTTTCCATATTTACCTTTTGACCATAAAAACATGCAAAAATCTAATTCAAGAATTTTTCGAGCTAAATCCAGTTGTTCGGTTAAATGCGGAATGTTTTTGGGAAAAACGAGATTTCTAGACCCGCTTTTTCCAGAATCGCCTCATTTCCATTTATTTCGGTAGTGATATTTATTAGACAAGGGGATGAGGGTGTAACAATGAAGAAAACGTGCAATGTTTCACTTTCGTGCGGAAATAAGAAAATAATCATCCACGAGGTCATCTCTGACTAAAATAGAAACTCTTGCATGCCACTTTAGCTCAGAGCGGAATTGAATTAAAACCCCCAACACAAAAAACCACCACATATTTGGTGTTGGACTAAATACTCTTCATTCAGGCTGCACTTCCTCTAACCTGCCCTCCCTCTTCCATTTCTCCATCATCGCCCATGTCTACTGCTAAAAGATGGCATTCTTTTTCAAACTGATTGGCGTCCATAACAGCTATTGGACAGATTGGAAAACTACTACTACCCAATTTCACTCCTCTACCACCGTGCGGCTCGGTCTAGTGCGGACTGATTAGTTCACCAGTATTTTGCGTTCATTCCTCGTTCACATCCATCTCAATGTGCGGAGGCCATAATTAATTAATTCCTTAGGGCCTTAATTAATTCAAATTAAAAAATCAAACCAAGATTACCTTATATACATTATTTTGGATTCAGGGATATAATGACTGTATAAGTTGTATCATGTATAGCAAGACACTGAGTAAAGTTTTGGATTAATGCGTCATTATTTAGTGATAAAAACTTGGATTTCAAAGGGTTCTGAATTTAATTTCTTAATTTACTAACGAAGGTGACTACTAGACGGGTTGACGTAGTTTCAAGAGGGGTATTGACCTGGGAAATTTGATGGGAAACCATTCGGCTTTCCACCTTTTGCCTATCATACTCTATCTTTAACTTAAGCAGTGAGAAAGAGACTGCTAATTACTTCTTTGGCGAAAAATCATGACGAAACTACTTTTATCGCTACTTTTTCCGTTGATTCCTGATCGTTCACGTTGTGCGTTAACCGTCCAGTTTAATGTAAAAATATTTCGCTGAGAGTGAGAAGCATTAAGTCGTTAAGACCAGTGGAACAGCTGCTGAATCGGCCACGGTGGACGAAGAAGCAGGAGATGTCGCAAAAAGGGTGAGGAAGTGATATGGGTCTGCGGTGGGGAGAGAGTGTAGGACGACTAGAGGGAGGGAGAGATAGAGGGCGAGAAAGGGGATTAGAGAAGTGGGGAAGAGAGGGGTGGGAGAGAGAAAGTGAAGAACCATATCGGGTTTGGCGGCGGGGTTGGGGTAGAGAGAGAGATGAGAAATGGCGTTGGGCTTGCAAGGGTACGAGGCAAGGGCAAACGATGGGGAAGATAAGAATTGATGCTTCCTCGCCGGGGCGGATTGGACGAAGTAAGAGGGTTTCAAGAGAGGATAGCAGAAATATATGAAGGGAGCAACTGTGTTGCGGAAGTATAGACATTGGGTATGAACATATTGTTCCTTTGATTTCCACATTTTTCGGGCTGCGTCCGCGTATGTCGTTTAAAAGTACAACAGTTTCGCCAGCTATCCTGCTGGCGTCCTCAGGTCAAGGTCGTACAAGGTCATCCTTGACCTGAGGACGCCAGCAGGATAGCTGGCGAAACTGTTGTACTTTTAAACGACATACGCGGACGCAGCCCGAAAAATGTGGAAATCACCTACTCATCGCCGCGGAAACCTTCGAACGAACATATTGTTCCTTTATTAATGTTTATATTATGTTCAAATGCAGTCACTGTTTTCTGCAAACAAACCAACCTGTTTCCCCGTATCCCATGACATTCATGTGATCGTTAAACACTGTAAACCTTTGTAACTTTGCTTACCAGTCCAGCTGAAGAAATATTATTATTGATAGTAGTGTACCAAGTATAGTCTAGGAGATCGAGGTATTTCTTTTGTTGGACGTAGAGATTAGCGAACGATACAATTTACAGTCTCGCCTAAAAGGACAGGAAATCTCGTGCCACCCTACACTGCGATACACGATTATTCAACCCCATATACGTACGTCCTGCATTCTTTTAGTCCGCATCTTTTATTAACTTTACTTAGCTTAACCAACATTCTTCTACCTATCAATGCCTCCAACATTCCATTTACACTCCATATGCGTACATACACTATATATCCTTCTGCACAAAATTGCCCTGCCTTCTTCAAACTTCTCTCTACAGCATTTTCTCGCCCTTAAAATTGCGTAACACTCCACGTTTATTTTACATTCTCCTCATCTTATAATTTTCATTACTTTCCGTGATCGTATCTAAAAAAAAAAGAACCTTTTATTATCTTAGTATCAGAGGAAAAATTTCCAAGAGTACGGAACGGCGACCCACATGTACATTTCAACCAATATTATCTTTACATCTTCACTTAAAGTCCTTCCCTGAAGCTCTACTTCCTTTTTGAAGTTTTTATATTGGAATCCTTCTTCTAATATCCGCACTATTTTACACATATTTGCCTGAAACACCTTGTAATTAGGTAAACCGTTCTGTCTGGATTATATTTTACAATTTTAATGTTAAATTAAGGTTTTCCAATTCCCTTTTTGCCTTATTTTTTTATTGTGCATTCTCATACCATGCTAGTTAAATTGGTACCTTAATAAGCTCAGTAGTGATTGCAAAACCTTTTCTAACTGGCTAACTAAAGTTAGATTTTTTAAAATATGACTAATTTGATACTTTCTCAATTTACTTCCGTTCATGCTTCAAGAACTTTCCATTGCTGATATTATTTTCTCTGTGTTCACATTGACTCTTATGTGTGATTGTGGACAGACTTACCTTACCCTCATGCCTATCGATACCATCTTTGCTATTCGTACTTTTACCATCTTAGACATGTGCAGACTTCAAAAAGTTGCTTATTCCTCTAGTTCACTCCGATATTTTGCAATGAATTTAATAATTTCGTCTAGCTATTTCTGTCAAACGTCTTCTCAATAGACACCTGGGAAAAAATTCCCCGATTTTATTTGTCCTTTCATACCTGTAATCTCAATACTGCTACTTTGAAAGGGCGTTCAAGTAAAACACATTTTTTAAAATGGTTAATTCAAGAAAAATATTCAGCTTAAAATTATTGATATTTTACAATTATATTGGCCAATAAATTTTCGTTAATCAAGATTTATATTTACCATTTAAAATAAATATTGCTGGTAGTTATTTTAAGTTGAAGACCATCAGAAATTAAACGTTTCCAGGAATAGGGAAAAAAACGAGGGGAGACTGCCTGTATGACTCATGTTTAATTCGAATATATCTCCAAAATTTTAAATAAAAATATATTTATAAACCTATATCAAAGGTAAAAAAGAAGTCATCAGTGGTAAAAAAGGAGCGTTTTACCCAATATAGATGCATATCTTATTCAAACGAAAAAAAATAATACGCATTGTTTGTTACATCATTTACATTTACAACATTTGTTTGTTAATCTGTGGTCTCCAAATATAATTTCAGTCGTTCATCTTCAAATTCTTACCTCACTTAAATATCACTTTCATTGTTATGATATGGTTTTACCATCAACCTGCTCATAAAAATACCCATTTGCATTTCAGTCTTTGCATATGAAAGGTGTCAATTTATCCAACTCAAACCACTCAATTACCAAAAGGTTCCCTTGAAATTTTCACCAAAAACACTGTGCTCTTTTCCCTCTCACACACTCATCAAAGCTTATTGTTGTCATGTAACTCCACGCTCCGAATTAAAGACTCTTTGTGCATATGGTATTTTCTAAATAATATTTCATCAAACATTTTCATTCAGAAGAATTCTCCGACTAACCCAAAAATTGTTAGCAAAATGCAAAAGGGCCAAAAAATTTAATAATTATGTAGCCGCATACCTAACTCTGGACAATGTGAAAACCCATTCAGCATAGAATGGCATCCATCTTTAGGATAATACGTAGTAGAAAGCATTGGTCAATGTGTACTGATCAATAAATTAACTTAAAAAACTTAAGTAGATTAAGCAGCATTATAGCTGGAGTTTTAGATTGGCGGTTAGCTAGAATATGCTGGCATTGAATCTCGTTTTGATCATTATGTTGCCATGCATTCGATTTACTTTAGTTACTTCTTCTGGTGCCATTCGCCTGAGCACTACTATAAATGGTCTTTACTGCATGTAACTAGGAGCACGCTTGTGACTTGCATCTATTACTTTTCACTTAATTTGTCTACTTACGGCCAGTGTAAACTTCTTTTTTGAATGTACTTGAATCTATTCACGACATGAGAGTCATGAAAAGGCGTTCATATCGTGAATAGATTGTCATAATTTCTTGGCTATTCACAAAATAAACGTATTAATATTGTGCTAACCCTCGAATTGACTATGATGAAGGACAATGAACGTTAATTAAAGGTTTCCGAGGTGTCCAAATGAAAAAGACTGGATAGGAGAAAATGTTTGAAAATAAAGACAATGTGCAAGAAAGAAGATGAGATGATCAAGAGCTAGCCAGCATGAGAGTAGAGATGATATTAGGAGTATTAAGGTAAAACTAAATATAAGAAATAGTGATGAGAAGCGGAACGCTGAAAATTACCGCGGAGAGAATGTTGCATGAGGAAGGTAGAGTACAGAAAATAAATAGCATTGCTGAAAGCATTTAGCGAGGTGTTACACTGTGTATTCGGAGGATAATTTAGTACACTATGATTCATTATTGAGTTACACTTAGCTTGGAAGGGATTTCGTCTAAAAAGACTAACATACTGTGCTCTAGTTCTCAGATTTCAGAAAACTATCTATAAGTGGTAAACCAATTACACATAAAAAATGTCGTCCTGGGTCCAAAAATTATACGAAACTAAAAGTCATATTCATGCCATAGCAATTTAGTAGTAATGGCCGAGATATAACAATCATCGAATAAATGAATTCTAATTCACGTCTTAGCAAGCGCCATCATCGAGAGTCGAATGTAAAATCACGTAACCTTATTGACTAAGTCTATCACGTTGAGCACGTTTCCCCACTATCACGTTGTCTCCTTCATTGAGGCACAAAAATATTTTCAAGTGAAAAACTGAGTGATCTGTACCAATGGATTGGGTTTTAAAGAGATAAGGATTCATTGAGTGAGCGGGAGACGTGAAGATGAAATGGAATGGTGGATTTTTAGACGGTCAAAACTATGATAATGTTCCCAGCCAAATGGAACCCTCCACTCGGAAAGAGATTTATGAATCCCCTGCTTAAACCAGATAAGTAACGAATGAGGAATTCGAGCGAAAAACGAAAATTGACTGAAATTCTTTTTCTTCGGCCAAAATCTATTGCATCGACTGTATTTTCTAATGAAAATCTTATCAAATAATGTGGAGGCTTTAAACCAGTTGAAACTCAATTAGAATAAATCAAAGAATAATTGTAAAATTGAGCATTCACTAAATAAAGCGAATATCAAAGCAGCGAATATCTAAAAAAAATTCATTTATTAAGTAAGATCAATACACAGATATCATAAGATATTCCACATAGCTTTTAAATTCAATCTTTTTCTTTTCTTATAATTAGAATATTCACTTCGTTATTCAATGAAACTTTGAAAAGGTTCACGAAGCATACGAAGTTGGTTAGCTTATGTCATTTATGTAAGAAAAGGAAAGCTTTTTATTTTAGACTGAATATATTACCCCAAACTTCGATCATGTAAATTAAGATCTCCTTGGCTCCAATAATATATTACTATACTTTTACGTGACCGCATCATTCCGCATATTTCATCCTTATATATTAAATTCATTCGAGTCAAAATATTTGCACATTTATTGTCAGCAGTTCCAAAAGCAGTTTGCTAAATAATGAAAAATATTTAATCGTCCGTAATCTATTTTAAGTGCTCTCTTTTCTTTGAAGTTCATACTGAAAACTAGGTCAGAGATGGGTGCGGGAGTGCTTTCTGGGGCGCGCATCGAGGAAATACGTGGGGAGAAGAAAAGGAGAGGGAAGAAAACGTAAGCGCAAATGTCGGATGGTAATAGAAGATGTGACATTAAGAGGGGTTCCCGGATGTGCTCTTTGTCCCCAAGGTCAGGGAACACTAAAACATAATTACTCCTGAAGAACAGACGACCGATTGTCGACAAATAACTTTTCTGATGAATCCACTGCGTCACCAGTTTTATTTCAACTTCCTCCTAACTGTCGTGGCCCAATAATCATGAAATAACACATACACCGGTATCAGTGCTGACAGGACAACGCCCTCGCCTGCTATTCTAAAGGTCGCTGTTTCAATTTCCGCCTAGATAAATAGATAAACAAATTAGGTGAACTCCTGCGGCCACAAATGTATTTACGTTCACTTCGTCGAAGAACATTTTTATCCTATAATACAACAATAATATATTGGTCCATTAGCAATCAAAAACTGTGTACATAGTAGATGTCACTCCAATCTGTGTAGAAAATAAAATTATTCAAATCATTCCTGATTTAAATAGTATGAATCACTTCCCGAAAAAAATACCGCCTTTTGCGTACAGAAATTTTTCACTTATTTTTTGTTCAAATAAATATTTCCTGCGTTCTGACTCGACATGATCCTGAGCATCTCGCGGTCCTCATTTATAAAATACATCGGAGCATTTCTCCAATATATCCTCACTGCTTCCTATCCACGCTAAGCCCTCAAACTAATTTCCGAATCCCTCATACCACCGTCTAGATCGGCCCGTTGTTTACGCCATGCTAGTTCAATTCATCCCCCCCTGCCCAGTTAAGTAAGCGCAGCACCGAAATTTTCTCTACGAGATGGGAAAACTCTTTAAACGCGATCCTGGCCGCAATTCATGAGATTACGTCTACCCGCTCCTCTCCGCTCTAACCTCAAGAAGACTTAACTCGGTAATGACTCGAGAGGGGGGGAGAATTACCGTTGATATTATTCAACGTCCCTGCTAATTAAGTAAATTCACCTGGTGCCCCGGGCTGATTCGCGCGGCGGCGCGCGCCAGAGAGACTATGCGGAGTCGGGTCGCACGCAGAAGGCACGAGAAGTTCGTCTTCGGATGGCAAGTATGTGGAAGTGCAAGGAGGGTGGGAGAACTCCTAGGATAGATCCATGTGCGTGTACGGCGCGGGGAAGAGGAGGGATTAAAGACGGGGCCAGCAGCCTCGGAGAGGTCCCAAGACAGCGGATAGCAATTTGGATTTGGAAGCAGTCGAGTCCTGGGAGATGGATCGGAAATTGGCCGACGGGAGAGAGAAGGGAGATAAGGATACTGGTAGGGAGATGAAGTAGGACAGAATCCCAGAGAGTTCGAGGGGAAGGAGGCGCTAGTGACTAAGGCGCAGACAGTGATTGATAAGAGACAGAAGCGGATTGCGGGAGAGGGAAAGTGGGATAAGAGGGGAAAGAGTCGTTGTTTCAAACGAGTATCGCACAGTGTTCCGGTGCCTTAGGTAGAAAAAGACTTCACTAGGGTAATGGCTTTGTGAACTAGGTACAAATGTGCTCACATTTTAATTATTCCGCTAATTGTGTTATCATGGATTATTTTAATTCAGACTGTTAAGGTACTTTAGCATCATGCCAGACGAGACGTAGAATCCGTGATTAGTTCTTGGTTCAACAAAAAACCGGCCTTGGCAGATAGACTTCTATTTACATATATTAGCGAGTAATTTACTGTTTTTTACAGATATTTTTTGCGTCCTTATTTCAATATCATGCAGTTGTGGGATCTTCTACCACCAGGCCCCTCTTCTGTACGATCGGGTGAGCAATATATAGACGTCTTCTCCTTGGTCTTACTTCTATTTTCAGATTGCTTAATCAATGGTGTCACCAACGCTTTTGATACGCCTTTTCTGCTTTCATCTTACGTGCTTACGCGTACTGTGTCAATTTTCAATGAATAATTTCAAATCAATAACGTCTATTATTTGTTTACTTTCACTAACTTTCTGATTCCTACAATTTTTACTATATCCCCTCTACCAAGACTTCTAACATTCCATTCCAGATACTTCCAATTTGTGTTCGATTGTTTTCATTGCAACTCGGGTTTCCAGTTCTAATGTGGTGATTCCATCGAATGTCTCACATTTTTGTCGCTGTCGTCTCTTATATTATACTTTTATCGCACAATGTGACTTCACTAAATAATAGTAATAAAAATGAGAAAACCTAGGAAAAAGTTTCTAATCCACCAAAAATTTGTCTTGCTTTCAAAAATGCCTACCTAAATACAAACATTTTGAATAAATTATAACAATTAATTGTGTTTCCACGTTCACTGAAATTTTAATTATGGAGTAGAACATCTCAGGATGTGAGCGGTAAGCAACGTGGCTGAATTTCATTTTTCAGTAATCAATAAACTCACGAAATTCTGGACTAATGAAATTCTCAATACATACTTATAAATTCTGCACGCATATTTCAGTGACATATGCAATGATAAAATTGGTGTTTAATAGCGATGCAATACCATAAAAATATCCTAATTTTCGCAATAACTTCTATCCAAGTTCCAAAAATAATATATATATATATATATGTATGTATAAAATTTATATATATATATAAAATAATAATTATATATATATATATATATATACACACACAAAAATATATACATGAATCGATCGGCTGATTATGCAAAAAATGATGAAATAATTAATATAGAATTCACATTGGTAATCGCTCATTTATCCACGATTTTGATTCTTAGAGAATAAAAGTCTAGCAATCTCTATCAAGTACGCTTTTTAGGATCGGGGTCGATCCCTGCCAGGCGTGTGTAGACCATATTTTTTAGCAAATAGTTTTGAAGCATTCGACATTTGTATGCTTAAAAATAATGACAGTCAGGAAAATTATTGAAAAGATATTCGCAGATGTGTCTGTAGGTATGATAATACCTACTGTAAATAATGATTCGGTAAAAGTGAGAAAAAAAAGTAAAAAGAGGCAATCAACTTGAGATAATTACGAAACATTTCTTGAAAAGATAGAAATATGAGGCAACGGTAGAAAAGAAATTTAAAAAGTGCTTTGAAGGTAATCTCCTTCTAAGGTAAAAAGGTACTCAAACGTCATTGAGATGAACGTATTGAATGTGATTTTTCTGAATAAGAACAGGAAGGGTAGTAAAAAGTGCTTGTGGAAGTAATGATGAGAAGCGCACACGAAAAAAAGGTAAGAACAATAAACTTTTCTGTAGCCTCATAAGGGCACCATATTGTCGGAAAAATTCATATCGTCACCCGCTTGGTTGCACGTAATCCATTGACGTCTACAGCGGAAGGGGATATTTAAACTTCTGCACATTATCATAAGTGTTCCGGATACCCTGCGGCTGTACTTCAGGCAAATTTTGGCGCCACAAAAATTGTTTTCGTCCGCGTAAAGGCAATAATGGCATCGGGTGATGGTAAGAGAGCAAGAGGAGAGGTCTAGAAGGGAAAAGAGTGGGATATATATGGAGACGGAATGGGGATGATGGAGGATGATGGATCGAGGACGGAAAGTGAGTGGCTGGGAGTGCAAGGACAGTCGGTGGGAGAGTGGGTAGTGACGTAGGAGTGGGGACCAGTCTGAATCGGAGAATACTGATGATCTCTAGGTGGCCGGAGGTTGGGGGAAGTGTGAACAGAAATAAAGGGGGAGGTCTGTGTGTGTTAAAAAAATTTTTAAGGATCGGAAAGTAAAGGAAGATTTGGTGAAAGAATGGGTTCCGAATCGCTACAGTCACCAGAGAGACTTTTGCAAGACGGAGATGAGATGTTTCCGGCAGACGGAGAGCCAATGCAAACGCCTTGAGGGAAAAGCGGCTCCAAAAATGAGAACCTATTGATGAGTGTGTCACAGTTAGTTAAACTCTTGCATTTTTGACCACCAAAAACGACAAAGTTGTACAAGACGTATAATAAACAATGAGACCGTAGGTATGAACTATATTTACCCAAGGGACAAAGTAACCCTGGATAAAAAAACGACCAAACGACTAGAAATAATTGGAAAAGTTTCGATTTAATCGATTTTCGTGGGCTGATTATTTTCACTAAAAAATTTTAGCGACAGGATTAAAAGTAAACACGCACGACGATTCAAGTAATCTTACATCGAACTTTATGAAATCACCGATATCACTTTCACGTCAGGAATGTAATATCTTAGTGAATACTATCCCGTACGGTATTTTTTTTCCTTTATTACCTTGTGCTGAATTTATGTTGTATAACTTCGTATTACAGCGCCGAATGTCTAAACAGCTGTAACCGTAATAAACATTTTATTGTCACATAGAAGCGTGGAAAAACTTTAACGTTACATAATGGAATCTTCTATGGACCTGGAGTGATCGTTATATTGGATTTATATTTTTTATATGATTCAGAATCTACACATTTTATTTTCATTGCAAATAGAATTATGGAGATAACTTTTGGAAGGAATTTCTTGCGAATCGGACTGAATAGGCTTAATAAAAACAGTTTTCATTCATCAGGTTAATGTAACCTTAGAGAAAATTTTCTATCCCCCTCATACATTTTCGCAATTTTCAAAAATGTCTTTTTAAATAGAGAAATCTTTGAATCTAGTTAGTTTCAACTATTGGAAAAATAATGATTTCCAGTTCCTTGATCATGTACGTGTATATATATACATCGCTATGCCGTGTATATAGTATATATACCGCTTTTTCACAATTCTAAAGATATTTTCGATAATATACAGAGACTGATGGCTTCTGTAACGTCATAAAAAAGTCATGAAAATATTCTATAAAATTAATACTCCTTAATCTAAAATATTTTAACTATAAACCATGTGCAAATAAATGTTAATGGTACGTGAATATTGACTGAATTGAAACTTTTACGCTCATTCATTCGACATGGGATATCCAAGAGTAAATCTTGGGTACTGGGTTTAGTCATGCATAAAATGCTTAAGCCGGAAAATTAAGATCTCAAAGTAATGTAAGATAAGACCTTATTATATTATTCAGTTCTTATAAAAATAAAATATTTAATATATTTTCCTAATCAATTTCCTAATATTTATGATACCTCCAGGGATCCTCAAACGTCCATTGAAAGAATATCGCTAGGGTCTTAAACCATCTACATAAAATCTATATTCTTTAATTATTTTAGTACTAATGAGAAAATGAAAAACTATTTCAGATGGTTCAAGCGAATGGTGAATATCTAAAATGCTGATAGGAATAAGTTACTCATGAACTTGGGGATCCAAAGCATACTCTAAAGCCAAAAATTGTGCCGATAAGTGAGGTAAAAGAGATAGATTAGCTCTGGAAAGGACCCAACTTGCAAATTCCACATTCAGGAGCATCGACGCCTCCACCTGCATAAAAGAATCATTCCGCAGTGAAGAAAAGGAAAGATTTAATGAGAATGAGGTCGCATCTTAAAAACCTTCTCCTCCTATCTCTCTCCTCCATACCCTTTGAAGCTTCATCTCCGGAACCATGCCAAAAGAACACTCGCAGCAGCAGAAGAAGCTTTGTGACACCTGGGGTGCTTAGTTGCTGGGTCATGCTATTTTAAAGCGTGCGGCGGTGCATTCAGACAGGACGGTGCCCTACGGCTAAAGGGCTCTCCCTTCTACTACTTTGTCTTATAAGAGTCTACTACGAGGTTAGGATTCTTACGTAAAGCCAGCAATGGAGTGCAAGGGCTCCATATATAGAAAGTGAGCAGGGTTTTATTTATCTTACTCGTTTCACTGAAACGAGAGCAGGGTCACTGGAGGAGGGTGATTTAATTGTATACCGGGTGTAGAGCTTTCGAATACTTCAGCTTCTATTGTCGTTCTGGAGGCTTTGAGGCAGATAATGAATCAGGCCTCGTATACATTTCGTTTATTATAAACTCACTCAAAGACGCGGATGAAAGGAGGTAGTCTCGGATAACGCTGTGGGTGGGAACAGACTTTATGGCTAATTGCTGAGAAGGCATTTTGTATTTCTAGGATATCACGCTCTCGTCCTCTGTGGAAAACCTTTTACTTTAAATTTCCTTTCTTTTACTCAGTTCCTACTCTTTTTTGGGCACACAGATAAAAGGTATTCAACAAAGGCTATCAATGGAGGTCTGAAGGCTTATTTTTGGTTCTTTCCACTAAAAGCTACCATTGGCCAGAATCCATCATCAAAGTCGAATAATTCAATCGTAGCGCAGCTAAAGCTATTGGGTTATCTGCAAAAATAGTTTATATGTATGCATTTGTTAATCAATTTAAATAATATTTTTGCAGTTCCTTCTTCACTTTAGAAGAGAAATGCATGAAATAATTAAATTCCTAAAAAATATCGTTGACTTACATTTAGTACGAAATAACTTTTGATCAAAATGTAAGATAAATCTAAAGTGAGTGAATTTAAGGGCCACGTTAAAGGAAACTTATTATTTAAATTATAGAAGATTCCGTGGACTTCTTAATGACAAACTTAGAAAATAAATATTAAAGTAAGTCAGGAGGTCAGTTCCACATAGCATTGCATAAATATTTTAAGTGATAATAGATATGGAGTTCTACAACATCACTAGTTAATTAGAAATCTTTCGGGGCGATAAATTAACCATATTGGATTAGTGAAGCAGACTCGAAATGGAAATTTGACAAAGGTAAATGGTAGAGTTTTATTAAATGCTTTGCTGGAGTAAGACGGGAGGTATTCGTTTGCCCACGGGTATGAGAGCAGAAAAGGAAGTCACATAGAGAGCAAGCAATTTGGATCAGATAACCAGCAATACGTGATATTTCGCAAAGGAGAAGCGGCTGCGGTCTTGGGCAGATATCATGCGCGAATTAAATGCAAGAGGTTGGGTAGAGGAGAGGGAAAAGTGAGAGTTTGAGGATCGCAAGACGGAGAAGAGGAGAGAGGAAACGGTTGAAATTGGCGCTTGAAATATAGGAGAATGGATCGAAGTACGAGCTGACTCGAAAATCCGATACCAGCATGCCAGACCATGCCCTTGTTAAGCCAATTAGTTCGTGAAGGGGTTCGGTGAGAAAGGAGGGGTAACAGACAAGTAGAGCGAAAAATGAGGAGAAGAGAAACGGGGAAAGAGGGAATGCGAAAAGAAAGGACTTCATAAGGTGGGAAACGAATGAAATTAATACAATTGGAAAACTAGTAACCTGAAACATCAAGCACAGGATTCACGAAACAAATATGATACTTAAAATATATAAGGACCTTAATTAATACTGGATATATTTCTACCCCAAATGAACACTTTAAGCCTGAATAACTTGCTGCAGAAATTGTAGTTGAAAAAGGTAAAGGCTTTGAATATTGAAAGTTCAAAATACACCTGAAATAAACTGGAAAATGGTCTTTCAATTTTCCCCTATGCAACATCTTTAATGATATAAGAATAATGAATGGACATAGGTTAGGTATGCTGGCTCCGTTACCCAACTAAAAATGAAAATTCTGTATTTTGGAATAAAATAAAATACCGAATATAATCGCTAAACCATTTCAATAGGGGACAATGCAAATCTTCACGGTGCAAACTAAAATTGCGAATGTTTTCTGTCTGCATTATTAACTTCTTTTTTAATAACCTCTACTTTTACGACAGGCATGAACAAATTTTAGAAGAAATTTTCATAATCAACTCACGGGAGCGATTTATGGCAAGAAATTATCTTTACTACATCATGGAGCCATTGAGGTCGATAGTATTTATAAATCCAGTATACCTTCATGTTTCTCCTAATTTTTCTTACCTTTAAGGTCTTAAGAACCAATAGAAATATCCATTATTACTCCAAGCTACCCCGAATTTCTAATGGAACTATGCAATACAAGAGTGCGTTGATGAATGATAGGGTACAGGCTCCCTAGGACAGCCGATGGACGATCCGTCTTCGTGAAGAATGCTAGCGATATTATCCGTGCCAGACAACCTGCGATCGCTATTCGCCTAGTGTATTACGTAGGATCTAAAGATAGTAGGACTAAGAGCTTAACTCAGGGCAATAACCTGGAATCGCTCAAGATGAATTTTCAAGTTGATAAATTTGGCTTATTTCCGGAATTTGGTTACTTATTGGAATATACACTAAGAAAATTCATGATAACCCTTCAAGAATAACGTATGGACAGTGTATCAGAAGTTCTATAGAGTGCAGCCAAGAGGCCAGTACTCATACAGTGAATACTTGAAATGAGTGGAATTGGATTATGGAAGGACAGGTAGGTACATACTGGATTAGTCATTACTGCTTTCAGCGTTAGGTTCTCAGTTTGGATAATTGGACTTTATGACAGTCAAATGTGAGTTCTGCTACGTGATGTGACAAGAAAAGATCAAATGTCTACAGTCAGAAACACAACCCTATAACACGGTGACATTAATGTAATGAATGCATCAGTTGAGCAACACAAAGGGGACTTCATCGAGCTCCAGAAACAAATGTTAGACAAACAAAGAGAGTAACTGGCTTCATTCGGCAAAGAATGTTTAATGATTAAAATTGTCATTAATAGTTACTCACCAATCACGTGGAGGAAATTAGATACAGAAAATTTCCTAAGACAGACGTACGTCACATATTCGGAAATACTCTAATCATTCTTTTCCATTTGCAAAATCTTCTGAAGAAACTCATTATTGCTACAATCCCTCCCGCTCCCTTCAATTCAAATTTCATAATACTTTGAGAGGCATTTGCGCTCTTTCAGTCACAGAATCGTTCAACAACCCCACCTTAGCTCCATCTTAAGGCCCAAGTACCTGTCAAATTTCCTCCATTAGGTTACCCATGTCTGCGAACCTCATCTTAATATTTATCATATTTGCTTATTCCATTCTTCTGCCAATTTACTTCGCATCATATATATCCCACCGTTCATGAAACTCCTGTGCCCTTATTCGTAACTCTTGATCATTATTTCGTTTTCTTCTTTACTGAGTATTTTTTGTCAAATCTTCATTTTCAGATGTCTCCGTTGCTATGGAATGCATCTTCACGTAAAATCAAAGATATGATCTAATTTCTTCTTAAGTATAGAATAATACCTATAAACACCGTAAAGAAGACCAAAGCTTAAAGCAGAGTCTGCGAGGCGAGACTCAACAAGCACAAACTAGAATAAGTGGCTCCGTGGATATCAAGTACCTATTAAAAGGCTACAACTCACATAATATTTCTAATAAAGAGGCAAATGTTTCTTTCATGATATTTGTTGCAATGATATTTTTTAAAGAAAATGTGGTAATGCAGCTGAAAATAGAACGTGTATATTTCCATTATATGCGGGTTAATCTGGAGATTATACTCTTGGAAAATTGAAAAAAGCATAGTAGATGGCTACAAGATAAATGTTTCCGAAACCACACTCTGGGGGAAAATTCTGACACTTAAAATGTACCTAAGAGCGAAAGGTAAAGAAAGAGCAGATATATGCAAGATTACAAATCAGATGAGGAAAAATTCATATGAATTTATTGTCGGGAAAGCAACGCAGAGTAAAGCAGAAAGAAACATTAGCTTAAAAGATAAACTGAAATTCAAGAAACGGCTGAACAAGGAAGACTTTGTTAGGCCGCAAAAATATTTGTGGCCAAAATGAAGAGAGATGGTGGATGGAACTGATAAAAGCGTGTAAGTTAATAACATTTGGACTGGAAAGGATGGAGGGTTTCATTCAACCAATTGTCGGAATGAAATAATAATGACCGAACCTCCTCAATAATTGAAATTGCAGAAAAATACAGAGGTAGAATAGTCAATTTGGAACAAGTTATTTTGGAGAAAAATTTGCGAGTAAAAAAAATATATCACCGGTGTCCGACGTCCGCTTTCCGTGCTCTATCTGTCACTCTGCCCTTTATTTGGAGCCAAAGCCCAATCCCATTCAGCAGGATTTTTCACTCTATTTCCATTCCTTTCTCCCAATTTTTCCTCTCTTTTCTTTCGATTTTATTATCCAATGTACACATTGCTACACACGGACGCTCATTTTTTCCCGTCCGACCCACTCTTCCACCCGCAAACCCTTTCGATACGCACCACCGCTCTTTCTAATAAACTTCCAGATCCCGGTTCCGCAACCTTCACTCTCTCAATCTCCTTTATTCCTTCTCTCCCCTCCATTCTATTGCCTCCTAACTCGCTTCCTATCCCTAACATTTTTCCCCATTCCAGCTTCACGACTCACTTGTGGTTTTTTGGCTGCTCTTGGTGCTTACAAATGTGTGTGTATATATGTATGTACGTGTATATACATACATAGGGTGCGGCAATATAACTGCCTTTTTTGAAAGCGTTTTGCGTTTAAAAAAGGAAGTAATGTTGCCGCACCCTTTTTCCACCCTGTACACACACACGCACATATATATGTATATATATATATATATATATATATATATATATATATATCTACAGGAAGAGGAGGGGAATATGGTTTTCTAATGCATATGCACACACGCGTACAATCACAGAAGCACGCCTACCTAATA
Source organism: Hetaerina americana (assembly GCF_022747635.1). NCBI lineage: Eukaryota > Metazoa > Arthropoda > Insecta > Odonata > Calopterygidae > Hetaerina > Hetaerina americana. The sequence goes on along the minus strand of NW_027287405.1, from coordinate 892,224 downwards.
AATATGCATATTCACTTCCTTGGGAAGATTTTTTTCTTTTCTCTCCATTGTGACCAACTCTTGCTCACGCAACGTATGCATTTCATTTTCTTGAGACCACTACTTTTTGTGAGAATTTCAAATTTAATACTCGCAAAAATATCAAAATTTAATAAAGTCGAAATTCTTATTTCTCTTTCGTCTATTATCGTCTCCCTGGCAAATGCTTCAGCGAATGTGTTCAATGAAAATAGAATGGGAGCAAATCAGTCAATGTAAGTAAAATATTTTTTGATATATCTTCTGACACATATGACGCTTTTTAAACTAGCGATTTATTTTCCACTGGCATGATTAGTTCTTGGCAAATTTGAAAGTACGTCACAGGGTGACATGAGATGGCGGTGTTCTTATATGAATAAAATTTGAGAGACGAAATTAGTTGATTATTATTTTTAAGTGCAGTATGTCTAATTATTACACACATTAACCCTGCTACATACTTTTAATGTGATGAAATACGAGTATTAGTAAATCATAAATTGGTTTTCATTGCTTCATTGGGTACGCAAAAGCCGAATGACAGTGTTCTGCGGAGAAAAATGGCTTCATTACCAAACACCAGTGACAATCTCCCGTGTTTTTTCATTTTTTTAGCCTGCGGCAGGTTTTCCGTCTCATTATTTCCACCTGGTGACAAAAATATTAAGTTGTTTGTATGGAAATGGATATGCCCCTATGAGGTTTTTCCGCAGACATACATACCTTTTTCGTAACAATTTTTTCCTGAATTTTCATGCAGAGTGAGGTGAAGATCTTCAGCATGTAAAATAAATGTATAAATAACCATTCAAAGTACATTTGTGTCAACGCATATTCATCTTCTAGATGTTATTTTCACGTGCTTCCTTCATCCCCATATTTTCACCATTATTTGCTCAAACGACCTGGTGGGAAATGTTTTTGGAGAGACGGACATTACGATCGCAATTTATCTGCAAGGAAATTTCTTGACTTCGTGCCAATTTGCATTTACCTATGCCTCATTCCTCCTTTGTATTCAACACCCAGAAGATATATAGACCTTCCCCGTTCCCTTTTCTCTCTTCATCTTCTCAAAATTTAATCTAAATTCCAGTTCCAATGGAGGTGCTAAACACTCTAGATAGAATACAAATATTCTATGAATTGCAACATGAAGAAACGGTAGCCCGGTGTTTTACGAATGAACACAGGGGCCAAGTTTCACTCTCGGTAACTTTGGATAAGCTGTCATATATTTGTTTTGGAAAACCAAATCTTCCAGGGAATCGTAGGAGTTTTAGTGAAAAGGAATTGGTCACCCATCCCATGCATTAAACGCGTTTAGAGGGTTAGAAGGAAGCGAACTCAGCCTTTATGAACTAAAATACGCGTTTTCATTTCAGTATTATAAATTAAGGGACACATTACTTGAATAATGCTGCGATGCATCAAAATCCAACTGTACCTGAGTTACAACAAGATAAGTATTCTTCTCTCAATAGATACATGACTAATCTCACGAAATGACTCCTAAACTAGAATCCATTCTCTCTTCGCTATCAACTAGATTCCTACTTTCTTTTCTTAATTTATTACCTTATCGAGTAACTAAATGCATTTACACCACGGGGTATTTGAGAATTCAATTTTACGTATCGAGTGCAAGTGGGTTAATTAATTCAACCCTGATTATGTTTTGCATTGATCATGACTACAGGTATTTCCACACGATAATATGAGATATTCAGCAAAACAATCGAAACATCTTTAAAAAAGTGCGGGTTTTTCATATCGGAATGAATTTCAGTCTAAATTTGTGTGTACCCATTAGCCGACTATATGAAAATCTGCGGCGATTAAAATGTTTGGCGAGGACACACCGGCTTACTCAGTGAAAATGTGCATTTCAGCTTCCATCTCTCCAAAGTTATCTTCAGTATTCATTACTCAAACGATATTTTTCTCAAATCTCACCCTTATTGGCTCATTATAGTAGATATGAATTGCTATGTGGGATGAACACTAGGTTTGGATGCGCCCGTGCTGTGGAAGTATATTTCATTAGGTTAACTCCGTCCAATAATTCATTTGAAAAAAAACACTTCCCTAATTTCTCACGTGTCTCATAAAGGAGGATTCAAACGATAGAAGAAGAGACATAGAACGAGAGGCTAGAAGAAACATCAACCTTAACCGAACTAGCTACACAAGTAACTCGTTAACATAGGGTTATTGAATAAGTTAGATGGAACTTCGTATTCGTTCAATAAACATTTTATATAATGTTTGCGGAATTTACAGAACTTAGCATTGCAACATTTGTCCATTTTTCTCTTTGTAACAGAAAACTCTCATTTCAACTCTCTTTGCTACCATGACGTTCATCACTATTTCAGGAATAAACTCACCATGGATTTAAGTCATTAATCTACAACACGATGCGTAAAATAACCAAATTTTTCCTAAGGATTTAAGCATCTTTAAACGATTTTAAACAGAATATTAAGAGATCAAAACTACATTTTCCAAAATCACAAATTTTTACCAGATTTTTGACCATATACTTATTCGGAATTAGATTTACACAAATGAAACAGACAAAAAACCTTATTGATTAATGGAAACGGTTCAACATGTACAATATTCCTGACAAATTATTGTTTCCATTATTTTTTTACCATCAACATTGTTACAACTAGTCACTCCGTATTTAATTTTCTCTAAATTTTAACCAAATGAATTTTCTGACCTTGCATAAAACTGAACCTATTGCATCCATGGTTCGAATAGAAGCCTGAACGACGTGAGGAGGAGAAGAAGAATCTCGAGCTCCTTTCTCTAAAGTAAAATGCATTGCCCTTCAGTCATACTTTTCTCTCTGCACTTTTATTTTTCTTCACACATACCCTCATCCTGTTTCTCACTTTTCCTGTATTGGTGCGAGGAAAAAGAAATGGGTAGATTTCCAAGGACGGATGCCAGAACCACTTTTCTCCCCCATATTTCGCAGCTCGGCGTTCGATTTCCGGAAGAGACAAGGTTTCTTGGCAGTTTTCCGATTCCAACTAGAGCATTGTTGAGAGAAAAATTCAAGTACATGAAGTCCTAGGGCTGAAATTCGTGGAAGTTTATTCCTTTTGACTTATCTGTCAACGACGGAGGAGTGTGACGGTGTGTTTCTTGCCTAGAGTTGTCCCGACTCTTTTTATCAAGCAATATTATACGAGTACATTCACATGCGCAAGGAAAATAATCTAGTCCTTTACATGTTTTCCATTTCATACCAGTACGAGTTTCTTTTCATTTCTCATTCTTACTACATTTTATAGATGACTATATTTTAATGTAACCTCACATTAGCATTTCTTGTAAAATGCACCATAAACTTAGTAGTAAGATTCAATAGATATTAACTTGAGATAAGCATGAAATATACCACTTTGTGCATATTGCCATGCTTACTCATAGATGTGAAACTTAATTTTTTACAAGAAATCGGGTTATGAAAGTTATGGCGAGATGCTCAGCCCTTTTTGCTCTTGTGGATGGTCTGCTTCCAGCCGCTGGCTGCTTACGTCACGTTTCTGCTGGTATGAATCGGGGTTATGCAATATGAGGAGCATTAAGCGTTATATAACATACCTTACATGGCATTTTAAATAGGAATAGCATATAAAGCCGCAATTAAGAATTTCGAAATAACTCTGAGCGCTCCTACCACCCAGCTATTACATTTAGCTTATACATTAATGGGTCATTATGTTTTCCTTGCTTGAATAGTCCCATCAATCTTCAGCGTCCTTTTAATCTGTCATTCTTATCAACACTATCTATTCCCAAACATTTTATACCTAATATCAAGCAAACATTTTGCTGTCAGAATTTTCTCAAGTACACATTGACTCCGTTACACAACCGCGTGCTTACACCACATAACTCACGCCCTATGTGTCCGAACCATTTAACTCACGCCATGTTTGAATACGAGCTTCAGACACATTCTTACTCACGTCATCGGAAGGAATATATCTTTTTCTCTTTAATGCTCATCTTTCTAAATTAAATTAATCAAAGAGAGATAAAATGAAATTTGTGAATTTAGACGTGATTTTTCGTAAATGTAAATGGTATATACTTGTACATTGGGAAGTTGCTTACTATTTATCCATACTACCTTTAATAGTTTATCAATAGGTACTTTGTGAAACAAATGTTATTGCAAGGTTATTTAATTTATGAACATGAAATGACAATAGAAATATGAGGATTCAGCATATTTTATGAAAGATGTATAATAGGCATGATGGAATCCAAACTTCACTTCCGGAAATAGTATTTGAATAGTTATTCCATTGAAGGAGGATGAAGAATGTCATTCCACATTGAAATAACTCATTGTCCACGAACCAGCAGGGCATACAGATACCTTTTACAATGCATACGCTACAATTTATACATATTGCCACTGTGATTGTATTTGTTGCATAAAAAACGGTGTCAATGCCAATTTTAAAGACGAGTGATACAAATGTAACTTATGCGAAAAAGTGTATTTTTTTTAATATAGCGACATTCCCTTCCCATTAACTAAAACTTTTTTGTGGTGGTGGAAGGGCTCCAATGTTGCGATGACTGTTTAAGCTCTGCTGGTGGGACCAGTGATGTTGCTCCTGTTAAGATCACCCATGCCTGATCAGTCGAAAGGTAGAATTTCAGATGAAAGCCAGGACCACTCACCGTTTCTTCCTCGACTTCAAAGGCGTCTGACGTCACTGGGCAGCTATTTAAGTGATTGGGTCACGTTAAAAAATACTATTTATGAAGGAAATGGGAAACTCTGTTGGACATGACATCGATTCGAAAATGAGTCCTGCCAGCTTACGGGACACGTGTCGCGCCGGGCAGACTGAGAGTTGAAGTCATCACGTCATAATACTCCATGAATTAAGCTCTCGTGCCAGTCAAACTATTATGTGATCTTCTGATTTGTCTTTATGTCTCTTGTATGATAGCACTTCCACCAAGTGATATTTTACCCTTCCCGATGAACCGATAGCATTTAAAAACTTAAGTTAGTCAAATTTTAAATTTATTCTAGCATAATTTGAAATATTATCTGACGAACATATGCTCTCTTTACCTTATTCCTTAATTGTCTTCGTGTGACTACCATTAAATTTTTCACAAAGATCAGATCCCGAAAATTTAAGTTCACCAAACACTTTGTCGGCACATAAATTACTACAGGAAGTTTTTTAATCGTCACACATACGTTATCGTAAGTACACGTAGCGACTCATTAGACAAAAACTGTGCTTGAAAACCGAACGACACTTTATAAAACCTAATTCTAGTTTTAGATCGATAAATCTAATAGTATCCTCTGATGATGCTAATGGGCATGGTTGTCCAGTCCAACCTACTCCAATAAAAAAATATACTCTTGTTAAAATGGAAAGGCTGTTGAAAGCACCCCTAGGGATTACTCAAGGATGCAGATGAGATGATGAGTATGTGGTCATATGTGCTTCCATGAATTGTGTAACGTAATTAGACCTTGGGCTATTCCATTTTTAGAACAGTAATATCAAGTGATAACGCTTGCCATTTTGTGATATTGATATTTAATGGTCGAAAAATAAAGCAAGCTATTGGGTGAAAATAAATAATAAAATCACTTCCTTCTCCCTTGATAGGAAGATGCATTACTGCCCTATTTTTCACAGTTCCAATGCCCCTGAATTAATCCATTTTTTTTACTTTGACCAATTTTTTTCTTGGATACTTGAAAGATATTTATTTGGTAGTTGGGTCCATTCAAAATCAACCTTAACCGGTAGATTACCTAATAAAAAAATAAAGTCAAAATCACGTCTTGTATCACTCCTTTGCGGAAATATTCAGAATTTACAGAATCTAATTCTTACTGACCTAAAGTGGCATATATTCTCTTTAAAATGATAGTACAGTTTTTTGGAGAGTATTCCCTCTTTTTTATTATCTCCTGTCTATAATGAGATCATCGAGGAAAGAGCCAACCTTACTCTAAATGATAGTAAGAAATGCTTCAGTACATGCGGATGCAATCCCACAGGATGAAGAAAGTTTTAAGTGCTGCACGAGAGCCGTGATAAAAATGAAGTCGTTCGAAACTCTCATATTAAAAGAGTAGCGAGTTTTGCAGGAGAAGCCACTTCAAAAATGAGTTTTTCTTCTTCAAGGCGATAAGCAGCGGATTGTGAAACATACGGTAACCAACTACCTCGTTATAGGCATCTGCACGTCTGGAAAGGTCGTGGGAGAGGTTCTTGAGAAAAGGAAAGGACCCAACAGCAAGGAGGTATATAATTACTATTCCACTCTAAAATGTGGTGAACGCACGAGAGGGAAAGGGGTAATTATTCCAATAATGTGATAGAAAAATTTTAGTTTATTAATATTAAATTCAGAAAATGCTAGTATATATTTTACGCTGTCAATTTCTCGAAAATTCGTAGTGTATGTACCTAGAATTATTTCAGAAGACTATTTTTCTTCTTCCGTCATCACCAACAGTGAAAATAAAAAGAGGAATCAATATATTTATTACGCCTGAAGAGAGCCATGGATTTCATTATTTAGTTATGTATTTTAAATTTATTAATACTCATGCTAGTTAAAATATATTTTTCAAATATCAGAATATCTAAGCCTGTTTTTACTTTTGGAATAGAAAATAATACTAAAATTTGAATGAGTAAATATTTTTTCGCTGAGTTGATCATTTTCCTTTAACATTGACTTTTTGCCATTAAATCCATCCTCGTTTTCTTAAAACTTAATTGAAGGGCGTAGAATCGAATATTTGTAATTTTATAAAAATGTATACAGTATCCTTGTTCTTTGCTATTGATTTAATGTATCATCTCTATACACTCTCTTTGTCAGATAAATATGCATAGTTTGAAGAAAATCACATGTGAAAATTATTGTTTTAGCGCTCCGGGGCAAAATAATCTTGATTATATAAAAAACTAAGCTTTTTACAGAGTAACTATTTATCGAATTAGTGATAGTTGGTTAGACATCAAATTCAGAGGAACAGTTATACAAAAATATATGTCAATGAAATATATCCCAACTTTTAAATTTTCATGAATTAACCACTTAATGTATTTCTTTCCACTACAGTGAGCATATTTCCAGTGCCCACTATTCCGTAAGTACACCGTACACCAAGACTTTCTGCAATGAAATCAAGCCCCACAAACTTGAGCCTAAATTAGAATACTTTTGGAGGGAGTTGCAGCGGAGCATTTAATGAGCCAAGGGAAAAAATTAAGAAATAAAGAAAGCTTGACAACTTCTTCAGGTGACTTTCCTTCGCGTCATTTTTTCTCAATCTCGTGGAGCGTATATCCGCTTTCACTTCATTGAAATACGAGGGATAAGGCACGAATGCAAACTATAAACATAATCTTACAACAGACAAAGGGATTATCAGAAACATTTGAGAGATAGCAAGATATGATTAATATACTAATTCAGGGTAACTTAAACAGGTGTTAATGAATATTAGTGTATTGTGATCAAGAGAAGTGTTAAACATACAGTGGTTATACGTAATTAAATTTTACATCAACCGAAATTTCATTGCTGTCATCAATGGGGACACAATGTAGAGAAAAAATGGGGCAAAATAGCACAAACGCGTTGAAGGGAAGCAAAACATTGACATTTATAACATTGAAAAGAAATGAAAAAAATGCTAAAAATAAATACCTCATTTATTTTCTTACAATCGTTAAATTTATTTTTTAAATAAAATACTTCGCCGATTTTAAATATTTCTCGCTGGATATGTAGAACGATTATAGGAAGATCAAACAATTATATATTTCCGTAGTTAAATATTCTACAAACAGAGTTCAAAGATGAGAGCTATTACCGTGTTACATCATTACAAAATTTGTTTGAAGCTTTTACAGGCTCTATAAAGTAAGAGGGGGATAAAAGAAAAATAACTTTCCCGTTAATAAATAAACCTTATCCCCTCTGGAAGTCCTTCAGGGAATTTAAGGAAAAAGGAACTTTAAAAAAATATTTTGATGACGACGTTCTTCTATTGAAACTACAGTCGGTGAATGATAATATCTGTGAGAAAGCATAGTGCCTTTCATTCCCGTAACGTATTCAAAATTCAGAAATGCCGTTGAAAAGAGATGGACATATTAATGGCTTAGAAAATTTTTAAAATAAACTACTTTAAATTCGTCAGTTGACCATAAGTAATTTTGATTCTTTGTACGTGCTTTATTCTAATGTATGTACAACGTTAGGCTGCTGAAAAAAGGATTCCGTGCCCCAAAACATCCCTAGTCGGGTGACCTTATGTCCACCAGAACTTTCTCGTCAAACCGAAACAGGCATAGAAGCTGGTTTCGCAATTTTTGTGCGTGAATCACGCACACCGTTTTACTGACGTTAGTACTTGATGGGCTCCACCATCGCCAGTCAAATCAACATACGGGTTGGTGGGTATGATGGCGGTTATACGGTAATTGTATCTCCCACTTCACGGTCACAGATTTCCCCTAAGTGTAAAAATGTAGCAGACATCTCAAACACCAGGTAAAATCCATGTATGTTCTACTTCAAAGCTCGTGTTAAATTTGCATGGAAAGCCATTTTTATTCGTCTTCGTTTTTTAAACACAGGAAATTCCATGTCGCCATTCAGAAAAGGTAGAGGTTACAAATATATCGAAACAATTGAAAGCAAAAGATTTTGAGTAGCCACAGCTTTACGGTATTTATACTCTTAAAAGATCGTCATAAATCTGTAATTCCATTTTTGTTCTTTATTCTAAATAAAGCCCATTAGACGAAAGAGGCCTTTGGTTTAATACACAAAATGGCCATATGAGTGCAAAATATCTTCATTTCCTTTCAAAATTTAAGGAATAATATGCAAATATATATTCATATCAATTTCAACCTTTCTTTGAAGTTTGTTGATTTTCCTCCACCAGACCAATGATATAAGTTGGTCTTTCTAATATCGTTAGAAATATGCCCTAAAAATATAGGATATTAATAATTTGTGAGACATCTACTGCATAAATCATATAAGTTGTTATTATTGCATGAATTAATAATGGCACATTATCAAACTTATTTCTTTCAATAATCGGCGAATATTTTTCAGCTTCGTTTACCATTATTTTAGGAAATAACCACTTTTCCCTTTATAAGAGCACACATTATCATAATGAAGCCACTTATTTACCAATGACTAAATTATGAACTCGCAAAAGTTTATCTTGCCGCAACTTTTTTGAAATACGAATCAAAGGAAAACAGTTCAAGGAGTACACAATTTTTACTCTTCGTCTTCGGTGAGCAATATATTAGAATAGATAGAATAGATGCAGAGTCTCCGTAGAAACCAAATTTATGCGAAAAGATGCAGTACCCGGTCTTTAATTCCTGACATACTATGACTACTAACTTGATGACCATTTGTCGAGTAACACGTAGTCCCAGTTACTCAGACGTCCTTTGGTTTTCCCGGCACCGTTCCTATTTCGGACAAAAGCCTTAAAAACGCTAACTATTCTCGATTTTAACCCGTGGAAATATGACTATTAAACCATGTTCGTGCAGTTTGAATGCCAGAAAGAAAATTTGATTGTTCAGCGAGATTTTTCGTCGGGCTGTGAAAAAAGTTCGCTTTTTTTATCAAGGTCATCAGCTGACCAAATATTTGAAAATCGCCATGGCGATCTTCGGTTTCTCCGAGTCAGACAGAAACTCTCGAAGCTCAACGCGGAGGACAGGGCGCAGAGAAAAGGAGAGGATAGGGTATGAGATGTGAGCAGGCACGGTCGAGGGGTGGAACAAAGGATAGAGATCTTTGATGACTCGCTGGCGGAAAAAATCTGCTCCGGGAGGGGAGGCTGCTCCCGGATGGTGATCATACTCTAAGCCGAACATTGAATGACCAAATCCGCTGCGGGTAATATTCGTCGGTGTGAATTGGAGGATTCCCGACGAAAATGGCTATGGAGCAAGCAGCATGACGAATCAGTGTGGGCGATTGTGGGAACAGAATTAGGTATCGACCGGATGGCCTAATAAAGAAACTCGATATCGTCCACGTCAAAGAAGCGCCGACCCGCCCGTGAGATGATACAAGGCTTGAAGTCGTAACGGCTGTGAAAAATTGATGGAAGCCAAGGTAAACCACTTCCGTTTCGATTGGCACGGCATCATTCGTGATTCCATGAGATTTAAAAGCAAGGCTTGCCAAAAAATTATGGATAAAATTTTATTAGAACGGTAACGGGAGTCACCAGCACTTCCAGATAGATTACAGGTATATTATAATGTTTACATATAAAACAATTAGATAACAGAAGAACGGAGTTTCTGCTAGTAGAATTTAGACCTCAGAGGAACTAGAATACATTTTTAACATCCAAGGATCCTGGAGAAATCCCTGGTGCTTAGAGGAAGGACTGTGCATTTGCGCTCATGGCATTACCAGTAGACGCTGTTATGCTGATAGTTCACCCACAATATCCCCATGATCAATATTTTTACAATGAATGATCCATATTTTTCTAATTTTACCATAGCAGAACCATCGCATTCCCTCAGCAGAGCAGGTTAATTTTTTTTTAGTTTCCGGAGTCCTTATTTTGTAATGCATTTACCAAAGGTGAATTAAGTTTGTAGCGGCCCTCGACATTCTAATTTTAATTTAATAATATAGCTCCGATCTGGCATTAAAAAGTGATTTTAATCTTCACACCTTTATATACGTAGCTTTAATAGGCTCATCTGATCAATTTTCATGAAAATATTAATTTATTCACAATTTTTCTCAAAGCAAGTCACAACTTCAATTCACTATTTCATCTATGCTGAAAATGAGTTAAATACATCCATGAGTGTAAATCTACAATTTTATAAGGTAAATAAATTTTGCTGTAGGGATTGGATAATCAATTCTAAGTCTTCTTTAGCAAACGTAATTTGTGCGAAATTTGGGTTAATTTTCTGTAAAATTATTTACAGAATTGAATTATGGTTAGTTAAATCTGTTTAATACACTTCCATGTTGGGCGGAGTGCGGAGTGAGTCGGAGTGAGTATCGTAAAGCGCTCGGCTATTAGCCCAAGATAAAATCCGGATTAATGTGGATTGCGTAATTGCTCTTACCAGCAATGTTTTTAGGTTCCAGATATTGCTACAAAACCTCAGACGGAACCGTTTATTCCCTCCCTCTATCCTAATGGCTCGAATACACACGCAGTACAAATAAATATGAGGCTTACGTCGTACTAAGACTTCGGGGTACAAACCCAGGTAGTAGGTAGATGGTAGATGGCTAACGTTTCAACGATGAGCATTCCGGTGACAGAATTACGTAAAAGAAGTTTTACTTATTTTATCCTTGCGAAAAGTATTATGCCCCATCCCAAAGAACGTACTGTAAAACAGTAACCCTAGGGTCTCTGACGAGCAGCACACCCGAATTATCATTTTAGAATCCCATTTATGTGAGCTGAACATTGTCATAATACGAAAATGAAAACTTCAAAATGTTTATCGCAGGTTTTCGAAGCTATTTGCCATGGCTAGGTTTCACCGTCACGTGGATGCATGATTGTTTTCAATAAATTCTCCCAAAGGTGAGGAGGAGGACTTCTGTTGCCGTCCGATGGCCGTAACACTGGAGCGTTCGGCTCAAAAAGCGTTTCTCTTCCTGCTGCTTATCCTTCGTATGGAATCATCCCTCATGTGGAGGCTCCGGGCGCTCTGTCCTCCGCACTGCCCTCGGTCTCAATCGTCCCATGTCACCCGACGTGGATACACACGCACCGGTCGCAGTCGACGCGAGGTGAGTGATGAAGATGGATGGCGGCGCGTGGAAATGAAAGACGCAATCAAAGGAATAGTGTGTGGGAAACCGAACGGAGAGGAAAGATTGAACTAGAGAGTAGTTGGCAGCATATTGGTGTATCATATAAAATAACGGGAGCAGATATGGCTTTTTTTAACCGTGGAGTAAGTACATATTTTCCCCTGCCGTGGAATTGTTTTCAGATTATTACAGGGAACGGCTTGCAAGTCGCATTTTCAGGGTTCACCCAGTACGTTTTATTTTCCGTTCATATAAAATTACCATTTTTGTCCATAAAATCGGCTGTTCAGGATTTTAGACTCGGCTGATCATGCTGTCATCTTTTTAAGGCAACACTCCGTCTGCTAAGGTTTACCTGTTGAGTGAGACGATTCAAATAAAAGGATAAGCTAATACTCATACTGATCATCAAAGTTTCTTCTGGAAATTCCTAAGCCAAAAACTGAACTGAAAAGAAGTGAACATTTAGACATTTTAGCAACGGTTCAAAAATGAAATAAAATAGTCATTATTTTTGCCAAGAACGTAAAAAACAGCATTCATAGCAAAATAATATATGTTAGTTAACTAGCCATCAAAAGACGGAAAACCTTAGGCCATTCTTAGCGGGACGCGGAGAAGTGGGAAGATTTATCTTTTTTTCTCATTTCGACACAACTGGTTATTAAAAAAAGGTCTAAAACTGGTATTATTTAATTATTTAGCATTAATGTACGGGCATATTGCATTTTAGTATTTTATGATTGAAACATTTTCCAATGTCTGCCAAGCACTATTTATCAAGTCTTTCATCTATCACAGATCGCGATGTTGCGGTGGCTAACGTACAGGCTTCCTACCAAGAGAGCCGGGGCTCAAATACTGGGGACAACAAATATTTTTCAGGGGTATCTTGATCCCTGCTTGAGGTGCTTTGTGGAAAGCACTTTGAGTAAGTACGGCGTCCGCCGGAAGGGACGTTAAACTGCCTACCCCTTGGCGCCTTTCCACAAGAGTAGGCTAATCCCGACGCCGGGTTTGTCTCCACCCTTCCATTCCCAAGCACCTCAAATGGCACAAATGACCTTAGCTGGTGGTTGCCTCCCATAAAAACTATTACTATTAGTATCAGCATTAATTTTCCGCTCGGGGAATTCGAACTTCAATGCCTAATGTTCTAAATGTTATGAGGCTACATTTTGCCTCAAAATGGTCTAGGGTATTGCAGTGTTGTTATCTTTCTGGTGTAAATTAATATAATGCTTTCTTGTCACCCTTGTTACATAAAATTTAACTATTTTAATCATTGTTATAACCTCTGGAGAAGTTTGATTTGATATCACCGAAATGTTTAACTTAACTCAGCCCATTGTATATTTTACCTTCGACATTTAAAAGTGAATTGGTCATGCTCACGTGTACATTAAAACAATGTGACAAGTCTTTAAACAAGTAAAATGCATTTGACAAAGAAAATTTTCAAAAATAATCGCCTGTTATGACGATCACTTTCTTTTCTGTCTATAGAAAATGAGTAACTGAAGACGAAGTTCTGCTATTAAAAGTTCTTTTAACATAAATAGCAAAATATAGCTGAGCATCAAAGGCATATTTTTCTTAGTCTCGGTAAAACTATACACAGCCGTTGAGGACTATATAAATCCTCAGAGACAGAGTTACATCAATAAATATGCATATGTAATAGACACCAGATGAGGGATGCTTTCTTGACAGCAGCTAATGGAATATAATTTGACAATGAACGAGGACATATAAGATGAGGATACAATATAGATGAGGACTGTCATACATGCCTCGCAACGATAACACGGTCATGCAAGCGATGGATCGAAAGGGGTCGAATCATCATTAATATTTTCTCTGCAGGCCGCTGCCTGGCTGGAGGCCACATCCCACCAGGCGCCTCCCAACCGGCCATATTCATGAATTATAGTATTGGAGAGAAGTTAACAAAGAGAGTCTTTGGCTTTAAGCAAGATTTTTCGATTTAAATTATATTCGTTCTGGAATTTTACAATTTTGAATGGCTCCTAACCTAGCCGTAAATACGAAAACGGCAGGGAATATGAATTTTCATCATTTTTCTTGTCGTGCCGGAAATATCTTATTTGTGAACATCATGCCGAAAGGTTATAAACACAAACGATTTGTAGAAAATTTGCAATGTTAATATTGTATAAATTAATCTTTGTTTACTCGGCACCAGCCCTTTAGCATCCATCGTCGACGGAGGACGATGATCGAAAAGGAGTGATTCTTCCAAAGAAACTGCGGGAGATGCCGCAACAGTAACTTTTAACGGAGTCATCCGCTAATGTGCATTTTAATGCAACAATTTCAGAGTGAAAAAATCATTGATCAGAGTTTAAGAGGACGCCTCGATAGCTTAACTTGCTAAAGCACTCGACCGGACATTTGAGGGATCCGGGTTCGAATCCCAAATGATGTTTACACTCTGACATTGTTACATTGACAGGAGTGATTCTCTTTGTCCTTCTGAGTGCCTTGGAGAGTTCAGGGGAATTTTAATATTGAAGTTTTATTTAATAGGAAATAACTCCTGATTGTATCTACCACCATTCATTCAACGGAAAATTCCAGTTCTCTTCCTCATCGTTCTCAACCAGCTTATAGCTTAACCTCCGCACAGTAACCTTCAGTATCTCACCATCCACTATTCCTGCTAATTTCGAACATAAACTCTATACGACCTCTTATCTTCCACACAGACTGATATTTCTTGGTCTTTTATTCTTTTGTATTCACTATTGCGTCTGTCCACGATTCCTTCCCAATATCCGTCATGATCTCATATTATTTCGTTAAGTATTAGTCAACAAAGGCTAATTTTCATTCTCATGAATAACATGTTCCCTAATATTTTCTTTACGTTTTTGATCAGAACATTCCCCTTCTTGCGTATATTTTTGCGTATTTTAACGCAATAAAAACCCTAATGTTTTTACAGATATCTCAGCTGATGCACCGATAAAATGCATAAATACAAGAATTATTCCATCTAATATGCGTTTTATTCTTTTGCCAAACGTATTCCATCTTCATGTTGAAAATATCTCTACTTTCGTTCTATTATGATTAATTTTCACCCCTACCCATTTCCTCTTACGTGATTCACCGTGAATGAAACCTTATGGCTGAATATTAAATTATTATAAAAAGGAAATCGAACCGTCTCAGTTAATCAGCACCTATACCAAGTCCCTCCTATCCCTCTCCATTCATTTTCTCTGAGCTTTGGGTTAGATAGGCAGCAAGTAATCCGGTACATCATACCAGGTTATCATTGGAAACCCTAATCCTCGATACTTTTCCGTTACTCATATAATCTGATTCACGTGCCTATTGGCAGTGAGACCTAGATCCCTCCAGAAAACTCCAATATCCTTTATAATACCATACTAATTGTCTACTATACTCAGTCAAATATTATCCTACGAGGGTCATCCGGAAAGTAGTACCCGTTCGTGCCGCATGAAGTGCTGACGACGCGAGTAGCCGCTGGACGAGGTCAGATAGCTTCAGTGGCTTGTCTGCCTTCTCTGAGCCAAGTTGCGTGACGCTAGCATTGCCTGTGTTGTTTCTGTGATTGTTTACAATGTTTAAGAAAATTGAGAACGCCGCCAGTTGTGAAGTGAGGGCAGTGATTAAATTCCTCAATGCAAGAAACGTTCGCCCATGTGATATTCATCGCCAATTAAAGGAGGTGTATGGAGACAATGTAATGGACGAGTCGTCTGTTCGGCGGTGGTGTCGCAACTTCAACATGGGGAGGGGGAACACACACGACGATGAGCGTTCGGAGAGACCGTCTGTCATTACAGACCAACTGGTGAGCTCAGTTGACGAATTCGTGAGGAACGATCGGCGCGTCACAATTGATGACATCTGTGAGCATTTTCCCAATGTTTCTCGAACAATTGTTCATGAAATTGTTAAACACCATCTGCATTATGCAAAAATTTGTGCAAGATGGGTCCCTCGCGTATCTCAATGAGCTGGCGGCGAAGGACTATGCAGCAGGAATACAGAAACTTGTCACACGTTATGACAAATGCCTTAATTTGCTTGGAGATTATGTTGAGAAGTAGTTTAAAGTATCCTCTTTCAAATAAAATTTTTTATGTTTGTTAATATTTACTTTTGTGTCTTTATTTCACGAACGGGTACTACTTTCCGGATGACCCTCGTAAAAGTCCCCGAATGAAAGGCTTACAGATCATTTTTGTGTTTTAGTTTTATTAGCACTAACTTGTTTTAATATATTTCCTTTGAAGGTAAAAAGACACATGATCTTAATATAATAGCTTATCTTATTCTTCCATCTTCTGTTGATAATCCCTAGTAGGTGGGTTGTATTTCCACACAGCGTGTAAAAATAACTTTATGATACTATAGACCTTCCACGCCACGAGAGTGAAGCGGTAGGGCGAAGAAAACTTTAATGGAACGTCGGAGTCCCTGAGAGAAACTTGTCCACAGTTCATGAAAAGTGAAGCCGAAAGAGAAGAAAAAGAGATGAAATGGTTTCTTCTGACCACTCAAGGGTGATAGATTGTTCTCGCATCGTTGACATATTGATGTAATTTTTTGAGCCTTGGAGAATATGAGATTAATGGTCTGTTGGACTTTATAATAAACTTACCCCATTAGTAAAGTACATGATTCATGCCCATTCCTAGGATTTCTCATTTCAATTCATGCAATTGATAGAAAAGAATCTTTCTGCTTGGCGAAATTCAGACTAATTTCTATATGAAATTTTAGGGATTTGGATAATACTAGTTAAAGAGACATAGGCGATTAAAGATACTTCAAAACATGTACATGTTACATGTAATTTTAAGTGTGTATAAGAGGTATTAGGAACTTTAATTGATAAAATTAAATAAAAGGCAGGAGTCGTGAGGTTAACGGAAGAATGCATGGTCACCATAATTCACTATGTTTTTATATACTTAGTCTAATGACATAATGAATAATCACAATTTTTATGAAATATGTAAAGGGAATTCGTTACAGAAGATTTTGTTCCATTGTCACGATTATGACCAACCTGCTTGCCTTGATAGGTGAGAGTAGAGCTTGGCACTATACCCAATGGCGATTGAAAATCACACATCAGAAATTCACGCAATTTCCCTGAAGAACTTATGCCCAAAAAAGACAGCTTTGGTAAAGATGAGAGCATTAAGATGCGTTACCGGAATCTAACTTCGTAGAAACTCTGTTCATACTTACGCAAAATTTACTTAAAACCATTAAGCATGAAAGTGATGTGACTATATTCAAATCCCTACACTACGAATATCAAAAGAGAATCAGGATTATAAAGAAACTTGTGGACGATGAAAAATAAAACAAATTTACGTTTTCGCCACGCATTAGTGATAATTTATTTTAAAAAGTACTATTTTCTCCATCTTACAAATTCCCAAACACACACAGGAAAGTTCCAATGTTTTCGTGACTTACCTGTAGGCAATAATACACAAAATGAAACATCTTATGAAAAAGGTAATAGATTACTAGAAACATGGGCCAGTTAACATGCCATTTCCACAGAAAAAAAGTTGAGTAAAGCTTGAAAAATACCAAATGAAGGACAATATTACTATTGATTACGGGCACTTAGTGGTATGACTCTTCTACCAGCAAAAACCATTTCAAGGTCTACATATGGTACTTCTATCTACAAGGGTAAGCTGAAACGTTCTCGGCCTGCCACAGAGATGACGTTCCAATTGAAATTATTTAGTCTACTAAGGAAATAATTCTCGTAGTAAGGGGCATTTGCACATTCTTTGTAGGGAATGGCAGTTTTATGAGTTACGTACAGTAAGTAAGTATACAGTTCCGGGCTTTTAAATCCGCTCTTACAAGATGAATAGGTCAGGATGGTATTTGAATACACTCTCACTCCTCCTTTCGTGTCCCTGGTTGTATTTTACACTTTGGATATTCAATGTATGAGACGTTTTTATCGTATTTCTCGTTTTGTTCATCAAAATGAATATACTTCTCTAGACAAACGTGATTTGACAGTCTTTTTACTAATTTTGAGGCGTATAACAGACGCTACGTTGAAGCAAAAAATAACACGTCTACAAAAAAAGTTTACCTTACGGAGTTTCCTCCCATAAAAGCGATTTCAATCAACGGATACTTGAAAAGATGTCGGGAATCACAAATACTGTGCCGTTCTGCCGGAAAAATAATGAAAAGGCGTATTTTTTTATGTCTTGCCTAACTGCCGAACATTACGATGCCAGTATCGGGGTAAACCAATTCCATAATAACACGAATATCTTCCTACCAACCCTCTAATGTTAATTCGCTTATGGCAGACGTTTCGCCGTGAAATACTACTTACTGAGGAAGAATTACAAAGCAGCTATTAAAAATTCCATTACATAATCAATTCCCAACAGAAACAGAAAAATACAGGAAAATATATAATCTCTGAATAGACTGTGTCAGTATCATTTGTATTCATCGTCTTCACATAAAATCTTCTTGCTCGAGGAAGTTAACGTGACGTCACGAAGCCCAAAATATAATACCACGATTCAGCTAATTTTTTTAGTGAGGTTTTTGTATTGCATATGTAATTTTACGAGGTAGCAAGATGAATACTTTCTCTTCTACAAAAACGCCCCAATCGTGCGGAGGCAGGACGGAGGAAAGCCAAAATTGGTCACGACTTTCGACTACTTTACATGGATGTGCGGCTTCGTCCACGTTTTGCCGCACTCCACCTCGGGGACTCCCACAGACAAGTATATTGAGGTGTTCGCTTGCAAAATCTTAAAATTGGAGCGGAGTCAAAATGTCGGATAGGGTGTGAGGAGTAGGAGGACGGTGGGACGGATAGAATGGAGGGATATGAAAAAGGAGTCCAGAGTGGGAGTTGGGTTGAAGAGGAGCAGTTTAGAGATCGAAGGAGAAGAGGAAAATTATCGACTGCACGAGTGGAGGGAGGGGAAAGCGGTGAAATTAAATGGAAGACCCGTATTAAGAATTAATGAAGAGTGTGGAGGAGGAGAGGTCGCTTAGGTCGTCGGAGCAGGAGATGGATGGAAATTCAGAGAGTTGAAATTTATTGGAAGGAGAGGAGAGCTAAGAGGTTCGAGGGGAGAATTACTTAAACAACCAGGGAGAAACTCCACCAAAATTCAATCGAATTTTGTTCTTAATTTTACGGGAGAGAAATCTGAACTTTTCTCCCTTAACACTATTCTAGAGAATGTGAAAAATATATGACAAAGGTCTACATTTTATTTGGGAAATATTCCGTCGAGTCAATGATGAAATGTCATAGTTTATCCTCAGTAGAAAAGAAAAGCAGAAAAATTAAAAAAAAAATGATTTCATAACATATTTGCTCTAAAAGATATTTTTTAGAGAGTAGCGATGCTCCTTTGGCTCACTACGGTCATTTAAAAACAATATTTCATGTTGACTCTATCGCAAATGTAGCATATAATTCATATCCCAAGAAAACTAGATTTTTTGAACATTTTGAAAAGTATATAGGCCGTATCGTATGTCTGACCAATCAGCCCTACTGGCAACTTATATTTAGTGAAAAACAGGAAGGAAAGGAAAAGAGAAACCAGTCGTCCTTGCCTAGAGGTACATGATAGACTGTCGGATATTTTTTAAAACAACTGATTGCTCATGAACGGTAAGCAATCGGCTGTACACTCGGTCGAAAGGTTTTAGGCGGAT
The DNA here is from genome assembly GCF_022747635.1 of Hetaerina americana. Lineage (NCBI taxonomy): Eukaryota > Metazoa > Arthropoda > Insecta > Odonata > Calopterygidae > Hetaerina > Hetaerina americana. Next base: position 872,562 of record NW_027287405.1, on the reverse strand, counting down.
CCGCAACGATTTCATTGAAATATCTGCAATTTCAAAACAAAATTTTATTTTGATAGCCATTTCTCAAATTTTTACCTTGTGATGTATTCTAAGTTATTTTTAGGCCAATAGTTCTCAATATAATTAATAGGGGCTGAGTTTTACATAATCTCAACACTTATCTCACAACCATTATAGTTTTCGCGTTACAAATTATAGAAATATATTTTATTGGATTTTTCTCTCCAATAAATTATATCTTAATTTACAATTGTTACTTGCCCTTACTTATACGAACGAGGAGGGAATAAATAATGACTGCAGACGCTATTAATGCGTCTCATTCAAATCATTAACATGGCGAGGAATGGAAAAATTTTTATGAAGAAGAAAAATGATACTTGCATGGAGGCACATATATATATGTATATATATATTCATATATATACACATATATATATATATATATATATACATATATATATATATTCATATATATATATAGATGAGATGATGAGATGATTACAAAAATGGATGAGCGGCGAAAATGGAAGAATATAAATACAGAATTAGGCAAAATGAAGTACAAAGAATTGAACAATAAATTGAGGCGGGCAACAAATAAAGCAAAGGAAGCATGGTGGAAGACGCAGTGCGAGGATATGGAAAGTCTGCAGAGGAAGGGGGAAATCGGTGCGCTTTACAGCATAGTTAAATCTTTATCGGGAAGTAAGAAAGGGAGATCAACGATAGCAGTTAGAGATAAGGCCGGTAAGGTAATAGTTGACGCAGGAAAGATCCAAGAGAGATGGAAGGAATATGTAGAAGAACTGTATAGTAAAGAGCTTAGACCAACAAAGTTAGACATTGAAAAGGAACATGACGTAGAGGAAGATAGCTTAGGTCGAGGCATACTAGACAATGAGATAGAAAGGGCATTAAGGGAGATGAAACTAAATAAGGCCGTGGGGGTAGATAACATTCCCGTGGAACTTTTGAAATGCTTGGGAAAATGTGGGAGGAAGAGGCTATATGGGCTGATCCGTAGTATTTATGAGGAGGGAATCTGGCCGGAAGACTTTGTGAGATCAGTTTTAGTTCCTATTCCGAAAAAGGTAAAGGCCACGTCATGTGAGGACTATAGGACAATTAGTTTGATATCCCACGCAGCTAAGGTTGTTCTCAGGATCATAAACAAAAGGATAGAGAGTAGGGCAAATGATTACTTAGGGGATGATCAGTTTGGGTTTAGGAAGGGGAGAGGTACGCGTGAGGCCATTGCAGTAATGAGATTATTAATCGAGAGGAATATAGAACACAACCAGGAGGTATTTGCCTGTTTCGTAGATTTCGAAAAAGCGTTTGATAGAGTAAATTGGGAAAAACTAATGAGTATATTGCAGAAAATAGGAATAGATTGGAGGGAAAGGAGGCTAATCCGCAACCTGTACATGTCTCAGACTGCTCAGGTGAGGGTGGGAAACGGGGAGTCAGGATGGGCAGTGTTAGGAAGGGGTGTAAGGCAGGGTTGCCCATTATCACCGTTGCTGTTCAACCTGTACGCAGAAGAAATGATCAAAGAGGCATGGGAAGAACTCGAGGTAGGAATGAAAGTGGGCGGGGAATTCGTAAAATCAGTTAGGTTTGCTGATGACCAAGCTATAGTTTGTCAGTCAGCCAAGGGGCTGCAAGCATTGCTGAGTGAATTGGAAATTCAGTGCGACAGGTATGGGATGAGAATCAATATTAAGAAAACAAAGGTTATGCGATTTTCTAGAAAGAAAAAGGCCAAGCTTAACATTAAAATAGGAGGGCAAAAGCTAGAGCATGTAGAACAGTTTACGTATCTCGGTAGTGTTTTGGACCAACACGGTCAAAGTAGTAGGGACGTAAGGAGAAGAATTGCGCTAGGCAAAGAGGCTTTCACAAGGAGGAGGGAGTTGATGACAGGGACTTTGAGTAAGGATGTTAAGAAAAGACTCGTAAAAACTTTGATATGGAGCGTAGCTATGTACGGAGCGGAAACGTGGTCATTGAAGCAGGAGGATAGACGTAGGTTGGAGGCTTTTGAAATGTGGGTGTGGAGAAGAATGGAGAAGGTGAAATGGACAGAGAAGAAAACAAATGAGGAAGTACTTGGTATGGTGGGCGAAGAGAGGGGTTTGTTGGGAGCAATCCTATGGAGGCAGGAAAAGTGGATGAAGGGGGTGTTGACCGGCAGTGGGATGTTGAAGACTGTGATAGAGGGTAGAATGTTGGGCAAAAGAGGAAAGGGAAGGAACAGGATAGGGATGCTGGACGGGATGAAGGGAGGAAGGAAGTACTCAGTGATGAAGAGGGACTTGATATAGAGTAGGATGATTGATTTTGTGTTTTGTTAGGAGTAATAAAATATTTGTTTGGTAGTTGTGTCCGTCCAAAAACCTACCTTAACCGGTAGATTACTTAAAAAAAAAAAAAAAAAAAAAAATATATATATATTCATATATATATATACATATATATATATATTCATATATATATATTCATATATATATTAATATATATATATATGTATATATATTCATATATATATATATATATATATATATATATATATATATATATATATATCATCATTATTATAAGGTAATCTACCGATTATGGTAGGTTTCTGGATGGAAACAACTACCAAATAAATATTTTGTTATATTTATGTATGTATGCAAGTGGAACAAAAACTGCCATATGATCGTCGATTGACGATTGCCTTGCTGAAGAAGACAGTAGTGCCTCCACTCGGAGGCACTACTGTCTACAATACTGTCACGGAAAACCTTGGATACCACAAATTGTGTGCATGGTGGGTACCGAAAATGCTCACCGACCACCACAAAGAGCAAAGAATGTCTAGTGGACGAGAGTTTTTGCCCCCCCCCCCCGCCGTACAGTCCTGAACTCGCACATAGCGACTACTTCCTTTTCTTGCACTTGAAACAGTGGCTCGGCGTACAACGTTTCGAAACCGAAGAGGAACTCAAGAACGGCGTTGTCAATTGGTCAAAACTCTCAGGCGGCGAGCTTCTATGCAGAGGGGTTAAAGAAGCTGGTACAGCGGTACGAAAAATGCTTGGAAATGAACGGCGATTATGTAGAGAAGTGAAGTAGGTTTGTAGCTAACCAAAAGTGCCAATAAAGTGTTTCATATGAGAATATTTTTTCATTTGACCAAACGGCCCTTACTTTATGAATGTGCCTCGTTTATGCACTTATACAAATACATATTTAAATTGCGAGGATCTGTGCGTTGACCACCAAGAGTTCGAGAATTAACCGAGAAATAATTTAATGTTCTCGGTGTTCTTTCTAACAATTTCAGGCAACAACAATAGTAAAATAGATGCAGTTAAAATGAAAAAGAGAACTCGTTGAGAACGTATGGGAAAGGAGGACACAGTCCTGTGTAGGAGAGTAGGAAGGTAAAATGGAATTATTGACCGCGGTTGCGAAGGCAAGAAGCCGCAGTAGAACTTGTGGGCATTCCATAACAGTCGCGTTGTTTCCATCCCTCCCCCCCCCTGTTCTTCCCGCTGCGACCACCTTCCCACGGCACCTTCTCGCCCCTCTTTCTAACACGCCTCACCCTTTCACCGTCATTCCTGGCTCATCCAAGCCTTAAACCTCTCCACTACACATCAACCCATCGACTTCTTTCGCTCAAACTTACCATTTAACGCTTCCTCTCTCATTCTCTCCTTTCCCTAGCCTATATTCTTTTCTAAATCTGGTTCTTCCTATTTTAACTATTCCTGTGAAACTGATGAAAATACAATAAATACAAACAATTTCATCACTTCGATCATCATTTTTTACAATACTCTTGTTTAGCTACCCATTTATAGTCATTTTCTTTGCAGGAGGACATAGTTTTCCAATGTACATCAGGGTTCATTCTACAATTAGTTAAGAAATATTTGATGATATCTGGGCCTTTTTCTGATGAAAATTCAATTTTTATCAAAATCAATTTTAAAAAAATGCATTTTCTGGTTAATTTGGACAAATTTCCATCCCCTCATTTATAAAAACAGACGAGATGTTGTGGAAGGTGGGCATGACCAATTCGTAGCAAATAATAACATAATATTACACTCTTAAAAGTTTACTATTCTAAGTATACTTATTACAAAAATTATGTTCAAGAGCAAACTATTTCTAAGAGGTAATATTATACCAATACATTAATTTTCTTAATATATTTATGATTGAAAGGCTCCCCTTCACACTTTCACGATTCTGTCCACATTCACAACCCCTGCTCCCGCACCAAAATGGCTTTACAAAAATTTCCTGTTGTTTTTGGATTGTAAGAATGCCTTTCCATCTGTAAAGAGTAAACCTCAGAATTCTTAGCAATATAGAGAATTACGAAATCAGTTTTTTAAATATTTTAATAATTTAAGTAGCCAATATTGATTTTTACAGTAAGGAATACTTTTTGAAAGAGACTTCGCAAGAAAGATATGATTTTTCCAAAAATTATTTCCGAAAAAATGGTAATATACAGTTCTTCCGGAAAAAAAGGCAGCTAATACTCCTGGATTATCAAATTGAGCATTAATCCTGATTTTATCAAAATCATTCGAAACCAGGCCTTAGGGCTCCCTGCGATATTTAAATGCTAAACTAAAGAGAGTTTGAAGTGGGCACGAACAATGTTGTTTTATTAAAATAGAAACTGCGTTTCATACCGTTTTATATTTTGTTTATGTCAAAATTTGACGTTTCTACTCTATTTTCTCCAATATTTTATTTTTTACACTTTATCCTTGACTTGGGCTTACCACCTTACTTTTATATTTTTGAAAATAACACTCTCTTCCTCCTCTCTTCATAAAGCCTCCGATTTCCTCTTGAAATAGTAAAGGCGTAAGATAATAACTTATTTTTCTTTTAGATAGGACTACTGAGATATGTATATTCATAGAGTAAAAGGGCATTTACTCTGGAAGTTAAGACGCTTTCCAGTTCTATAGCGCGATAGAGGTTGTAATGATCGGTATACCTTGAAAGGAAGACCATTTGAGGAAGCAGCTTGTCAATCCAAGTTTATGACTCTCTGGTTATGCTGATGGGCTCATAAAACGAACAGACTAACACTCTGTCCAGTTGAAGTGAAACGGCTTGAGATAATTGACGGAATCTATGGAGTAAAAGTGATAATGGAGTTTTTATTCTTGCTTCCTCTTTGATGGTTTTCTCTAAAAGGGATTGCAAATGGCCTCTCTTTCACAGCGAGTCAAAAGTAGATTAAGATTAAATGCCTCGATTTCTTTTTTGGATGGCATTGCCTTTCTACGAGTACTGCTCTCATAAATCCTCGTACTTTTCAATACAAGTCCGACTAAAGGGATAGCTAGAAGTGAAATTCGGTATTCTAATTCTTTTTTTTTAATAAACTTTTGGCCAATTTAAATGGACGATTGACCAAAAATATCTAACATTGTGACAAGGAAATCTATATTAGTTAAAGTAACAAAAGTAATCAATATATTGCTCATTATGGCGAAGAAGATTTTTTCACTTCATTCATTTTAAGAGTGAAATGCAATAATGAATGAATATTTTAAGAAAAATTTGGCTATTGGCGTTAATTTGGTCTTCCTGGGTTTTCAATAGGTCAGGTATTACGATCCCGATGTCATGAAGGTTAACTCCGCCACTGGTCTCAGAATATTAAGGGATGCTGAGATTAAGTTTTCCTGCAGTTAGAAAGTGAAACATTATCTCAGAATTAAAATTCCTCGAGCTAAAATATAGCTAAATTTAAGTTAAGACAGAATACCATCCCCTAAGGACAACAGAAATCGTACAAAGAGGATTTTGGCCTAATCATCGAGGCGAGAATCAAGTATCACAGGAGTTACATCATGCTGAATCACACGGAAAATTCAGAGGTCTCGGAACATGGCCTTAATCACGACCATTGAATCTGTTTTGACAAGTAATAATTATTTTGCCGCTCTAATGGATACTGGGATGGATTGACCTAGGAAGCCATCGAAATAGGTTTCAGTGAACATAATATTAACCTTGAAGCCGGATATGACGTGCGTCAATCACTGAAGCCCGTGCATCGACGCATTTAGGATGTACGGATTGGACAGAAATTTTTCACCGACCAAACAAGAGATTCCGAACTAATGCTGAATGGACGCAGCAAAATTTGATCGGAACATTGAGCGTACTGAGAATAGTAGCAGAGCTATCTTTCGAAATTACATTATGGAAGTACCATAGAAGACGGTAGGTCTGATCTGATAGGCTATGGAGGGCATTCGTTGGGTAAAATCAAATCCTACGCCAATAACACATTTGAGTATCTGAGGAACTGAATAAATGAGTATCACTTACAAAGACATCCTGTGCTTACGGCAGTTTTGTACGGACTCAAGAAACTCAGTGTTTTCCCGCTCATCTCAAAATGTGTGTTTATCTTCTTTACACATCTACATCTGTCTCACGGTTCTTCTTATTTTTTATGCTAAATGAGTTAGTTTCCATCCTTTTTTCATCATTTTTCAAGGAATAAAAAAAATTGAATTCCTATTGATCCGTTTTTGAATGCTACGTAATAACCTTTCCAATCGGGCCTCTTTGATTTCGTTCTTTCTACCAATGCAAATATTTCTACTTCCTCGTTTAATTCATTTGGAGTTCCACCCAGCCAATCTCTAAAGCTATCCCACTCTTGCTCCTTCAATCAATTTGAGAATAAAATTCGCTTGCAGGACCTTCAACTACTAAGACAAAATTAATTTAATAGTATGAAAAGGGAAAAGCTTATATCTATGGAACTCTTCCAATTTGCTTTTGAAAAGCGTGCTCCACAAAGTTTTAAAAATAGCTCGTTTGAATCTTAATTTGTTCATGGCCTTGTATCACATACATGGATTTTGATGTAGAATAATTTTTATGTTATCTTGCTAATAGATATGGCTGAAAAAAATATCGCCAGGACACAGAGCATTAATTTAAAGCCGCAAATTTTGTCAAATAACCCACAGAAGGTATATAAATTATAATAAAATACAGCTTTAACAGGAATATTCTGAAGTTGATTTTATCAGATAAGACTACGTTTCCATTAATTAATATCAGCTATTTGCCTCAAGGTTGTTTTTTTATGCGTTTTTAAAAACAAATTAAATCTCAGAATGAAGAAATACTTGAATTGCTGGATCAAGGGGTTGAATCTCTCCTATTCTGACATTTTAACTACTCTGCTTCAGACGTCTTAATTAACATGCATAATAATAGCCGAAACGCTGCTATCAGCAGATGCAAACGTGGAATTCTTGTTTTCCAGCCTTCCGAGCCAGAACGCTGCGAGCACAGATACAGGAAACACACGCTTGAAAGTGTCACATCACTGATTAAAGCCATTTTCCTGAGCATAAAAAGTTTATGATAATTTCCTCAATAGAATATCGGCATTCCTTAAATAATAACTCCATTATCCTGAATATGTTTTTATACATTTCGTATGATTGCATTGAAAATAGAAATATCGTTTACATCTTGGGAGTACTTCTCAACTTATGCATAACTTCTTTTTGTTGTCTCAGGCCTAACTTTGTGGAATTTGCATAACATATTGAAATATAATGAAATAATTGACTTTGTGTGACAAAATTGACAAAAAGTGTGTGGAATTACAAAGTCAATTATTTCATTACATTTCATTATGCATAACTTCCTGCAAATACAGTACTACTTCTTTTTAAGGGTGTAATTAAACAACCATCTTCTATCATTTGAAGTGGATTCAGTGGAACATTCACATGGGTAATATCTCATGTTTTTAAAAAGAATTTGAGCCTAAAAACCACAAGTTTCTCCACACATTAAATTCGCATCACGGAATAATGATACAGACCGAATCGAAAGGGTAGCAAACAATGCACAAATGAAAGCATTAATACGTTAACCAACTATAACTTTCAATGATTTATAATAACATTTTACATTTAACACAATTATTACGATTCAAGATTATTTTTCACTAAAATTTAACGATATTCATTCTTCGAAAACAATATCGAACTTCAGTAATTGTTGTTAGGAAATTAGCATATCATTATAAAATGAAATCATGTGAGTAGACCACCGACAGGGCTGGAGGGTCGAGGTTTGACCTGGTTCAAGGTGACACCCCTGCGTACCCTTCAGCCTACCCTCCAGCTTCACCCAAGAAATACAATATCAGGGGTTACAAGTCTCTCCCGGGAAATCGCTGACCATTTAAAGAAAGGATCTGGGCCCGCTACACTGATGCGCGAATTTCGCATCATCTTGAAGGACTTGGTAGTAGGCATTTTCTACCTTCACTCATTAAACCAACCTTCGTATAGTTCATTATGACTGACATACTATGAAAAGTTTTCATAAGATATTGTCGGGGACGATATTTTACTCAAATAATTTTTTGCGAAAGAACTGTCATCAATTTTGTAACATGAAAACCTACAAAACAATACGCATTTAGGCACGTTATCGATCAACTTGGATTGATATTAGCTTTAAAACTCTCATTTTGATCCATATAATATTTCAGGTAAACTAATCAAATTAATTAAGAAGGTGTGAATACACCGAGCACACTCGGCAGCCGAAGGACTTCCCCTCACTCTCTTCTTCGACTAGTTTTTTTTCCAATCAGGCTCACGATTAAACCGCCTCACTCAAAATTTTCTCACTAACCACAAATCTCACTGTAACAACACCGAACTCTTGGGATGACGGGGAAGGATTTTCTACCCGGGTAGGACCCTTCCACTCTCTTCTCCTCATCCGTCTATGGTACCCAAGCTCCGAGCTTTGACTCCGCCCCGTCGTGCCGATCTTACACTGCTTTCCCAGACGCAAACCCTTAGAAGTCCTTAGCAAAGTTGAGACGTGTTGATGGCACTGGAAAGATTTTTGGCCGGGTATACCATTCCCCGAACTCCCTGGGACTGAGGTCTCCAAGCCAAATCTCATTCGACTTTTTTATCCGCTTTCTTTTTTCAAACCGACGAGGGTCGTAGGGATTTCACGCCTCAATGGTTTCTTGAATTGAATTTGATTTGATATACTGATATACGAGGGTCATCCGGAAAGTAGTACCCGTTCGTGAAATAAAGACACAAAAGTAAATATTAACAAACATAAAAAATTTTATTTGAAAGAGGATACTTTAAACTACTTCTCAACATAATCTCCAAGCAAATTAAGGCATTTGTCATAACGTGTGACAAGTTTCTGTATTCCTGCTGCATAGTCCTTCGCCGCCAGCTCATTGAGATACGCGAGGGACCCATCTTGCACAAATTTTTGCATAATGCAGATGGTGTTTAACAATTTCATGAACAATTGTTCGAGAAACATTGGGAAAATGCTCACAGATGTCATCAATTGTGACGCGCCGATCGTTCCTCACGAATTCGTCAACTGAGCTCACCAGTTGGTCTGTAATGACAGACGGTCTCTCCGAACGCTCATCGTCGTGTGTGTTCCCCCTCCCCATGTTGAAGTTGCGACACCACCGCCGAACAGACGACTCGTCCATTACATTGTCTCCATACACCTCCTTTAATTGGCGATGAATATCACATGGGCGAACGTTTCTTGCATTGAGGAATTTAATCACTGCCCTCACTTCACAACTGGCGGCGTTCTCAATTTTTTTAAACATTGTAAACAATCACAGAAACAACGCAGGCAATGCTAGCGTCACGCAACTTGGCTCAGAGAAGGCAGACAAGCCACTGAAGCTATCTGACCTCGTTCAGCGGCTACTCGCGTCGTCAGCACTTCATGCGGCACGAACGGGTACTACTTTCCGGATGACCCTCGTATCAAAAATACTCTGTCATATTTGTTTAGTCATTAAAGGTAGACCAATTCCCTTCGACGAAATAATTCAATACGACCTACCTACTGATCACTGAGCATAAACTAGAGACCATTATAATTGAAAAAGTAGACGTAATATTTTGCTCTGATGTTCTAGTAGCATGTTATATTATCTATCTATTTTTAGAATATGTGACGCCAATGTCAAAGTTATTCCATGACCCAAGAAAGGTATTTCACCGAGGAAAATTTTTATCTAATTATAATACTTTCTATCAAATAAATAGGCATTTAAAAAGTAGCTCAACCAAAGATTTAAAAAATGAATCTTTAAAAATCAGCAGCAATGTAATTTTGAATTTATACGGTTATTAGTGGCATAAAATTTGAACTACGGAAGAAGAGATGTAGTAAATTACACCACTGTCTCTTTTTCAATAGGTTTCACCGAAAGAAAATTGTAATTCATGACCCACTTAAAAGGCAAAGGAAATGCCGAAAAGAGTATATAGTCGGTTATTAGCTTTCTCGATTTCTTTAGACATGTGTGAAGATGTTCTTTTTGCATGAAAATACATTGCTTTATACTAGACGCATCAAACAATGCAGACAATTAACTTTTATAAGTAGAATATTGTATCCATTTCTATGTACATTAAGCGCAACGGTTAACAGGTAAAAAAGGATGTCATGGGAAGGAAAAAAGTCAAAATGAACAATAAGTATCAGATGAAAGACACTATTTGAATTTTGTGGTCCATGATTCAAAGGTGCCTCTACATATTCATTAAAGAAACCCATACACCCTCCCGAACCCTGAACGTACAAATGCAACGTATCGAGAAAGAAGGAGATGCCTACCGAAGGATCCAGAAAGCTTCTTTCGCCTTGGGGAGTCGAAAAGAAAGCAATCGGGATTCTTGAAAAAAACCCCAACACCCTCACTCTCTTTAATCGAAAAAGACGGCATTATCCCTCTGACTTCCTTTCCGACCAGCCTCCATTCTCATCGTCTCCATCACCGATTTCCTCACATTCCCTCCCCCTCCTCTCACTCCGTTCATTCTCCTCCGCTCTGCTATTTACGGCCTCGATCATTCCATCCTCACCGTACAACCCATTTCTTCGCTCTTCCACTCTCATGAGTTTTAGGGACTGCATTCCGTGACGTGTAAGAAGCACATTCGACAATGGCAAATAAAACCTTCGCCGAATGCCTAGGAAAGAGCTCCATTCGTTTCATCATGTAGAAAATCAAAATCACCCATATTTGTTTCACTTCAGAGCATTTTTATGTTTTTTTAACTGTACGCATCATTATTATATCCCTTGCCTATTACCACGTTATATATTTTGCTTTAAGGCAGTATTTTTGAGAGCATTAAATCCCCAAGCTTCTGAACATTATATGTGGGTTTATTTTTATGCAATTGCTTGCATTTACTAAATCGGGTTTTACTGTTTATGCATTATAATAATAAAAATCGCATACGTAGTGATGAATTATGTTACCCATTGTTGGGTGAAATATCAAACGAACCTTTTTCAAGCAAAAACGAAATGAAAGTTCTCCGACTATCACGCACGCCTTGGCCCGAATTTCGAATGTCCTTTAAAACAGAGAAATATGCGTTCACAACGTTGTTTTTATTATGATTCCGCAAACGTTGTGGCAACAACCAAGTCATAAATGGTTGAAATATATGTTGGTAAGAAGCGTTCAGACGCTCAATTTCAGGAGTGCTTCGAGTTAAAAATAAAAATAATTACAACACCCTTGTTAACCGTTCGAACGTAGGTAGATTATATGGTGGCGTATATATATATATATATATATATATATATATATATATAGCCTATGGTACGCCTGTCTATATATGGTTACGTTACAAAATAATAAGTACATAAACTAACTTCAGTATACAAAGAGATGAGACTCTTATCATAAATTCTTATTTGGTCACTTCCATTAATAATTATTCACCCAAGATGAATCCTTGATCCTTTCAAACAATTTATAAATCAGATTCGATTACTACTGAGCTATTTCTTATACTTACGGTTGCTGGTCAATTCAGCTAGTATCAATTTATGTTAATCATGGCGTCAACTTTCGTATAGAATGTAATTTATAGAAATTGAATGACATTGTCATACTAAGGCCAAACTAGATCAACTACCACCAATTCACTACTATCATTAAAAATGTAATCTTCAAGGATAAGCAACAGAAAAAGTTTTTCTACCACAGTTATATTTTCATTTTGTGAAAAAAAATTTTGATAATGTTGTCCTATTCAATTGAAGGTTTGTAATTGGGATTAGGAAAGAAGCAGGCAGAAAATGAACGGAGAACACGACTCGGTATTTTGAACGGTCGATGGAGAATGATTTTAGGTCGCTATCTAATATAGGTCAAAAAAACATAGCCTTCACTAACTTGAGTCGAATATGAGCCAAGATTAATTAATTTTAATATCAAGAATCTGCCCAGAAATTTCGGAAGCAATCTGTGAAATAAATAATATTCTGTGAAATAAATAATACACAATTTTTTTATAAATGTTTGGAGCTAATTCAAGCAGGCTATTGAGATGCATTTGTTTATTAAAGCATTGCGATTCACGTTTTTGAACTTATGTATTAAAAAATTAAAATTTCCAGTCATATATGATTTATTTGTCATTCCCTCTTCCATATCCTTTCTACGAGTCAGTCGGCTACTACATAAGGACTTACTTCATCCATCAGCCGGTGCATCAAATGTCATCAATATTTTTCATTCCTTTATAATATTCCATCTTGATAAGATTTCCTCCTGTCTCTAAGACACCCTTTGGCCCGAAATTCCCCTCTTCGTACTCCTTCCTATCTCATCGGCCTACGCTTCCACTCGCTCCTTGAGTAACTCCTAGTAGTAGTAGTTTTGAGGGGAGGCGACCGACAGCTAAGGTCATTTGCGCCATAGGGGATGGACAGGAAAGGATGAAGGGTGGAGGGAAACCCGGCGTCGGCATTAGCCTACTCTTTACGAAAGGCGCCAAGGGGTCCGCAGCTTAACGTCCCATCCGACGGACGCCGTACTCACTCAAAGTGCCCTCCACAAAGCACCTCAAGTAGGGATCGAGATACCTCTGAAAAATATTCAACACCGCCGGGATTTGAACCCGCGCCCTCAGGGTGGGAAGCCAGTACGTTAGCCCCCGCACCATCTCGATCCCTTGAATAACTCCTTACACATTGTTTAACCTCTCTTATCCTTCTTCCTTCCTACCTCTTGTTATCTCTTCTATCATGCCACTGACATATTTCTTCTCCCTTCGCTTTGTCTTTTCGCCCACCATTCAGTCATTATTCCTCCATCTACGCCCCTTTCCCACGCTCCTCGGTTGACGATGGAGATGAACTTTTGACCCCCTCCTCCCTTAGAGCAGAACTCACTTGCTCTCGACTTACCCGTCTCCCTGCCTCCTTAAGACGCTCGTCTAGCTTGTGTTTCACAAGTAGTTCCTGTAACACCACTCACCTTTCCCCTCTAGTACCGACAACGAACCCTTCTGGTAGCGTTGTCGCCCTTGAATTAGCCCCGTCAATCCTTCCAAATGAGAATTCTCGACATTTCTTTAGCGATAAAGTTAGGCTTTGTTATTTTATACTAGACTAGACTTTGTTATATTTTTGTTATTTTCTACGCGGTGAAAATAAGAACACCAGATCTTTGGTAGAAAATCTCAGGTAGCATGTGTGCCACTAATAAAATGCTGTTAATATATTTATTTCACAATGCTAGTTATAAAATTTGTGATGGATTACCTAACTTCCTAACTATTTCCTAACCTATTTTTAAAAACTCTTCCACCGTTTCATGACTATGACGCACTCTTTCAGGCTATTCATGCTCATTACCCACATTTTCAGGCACAGAGCTTTCAGGCCACCTTGCAATTCTCTAAAGACTAAGTGATCACACTTTATAATAAACAATCAGGCATTACGATTAGTGTATCAGATATGTAAGACAATGCAAAAGAACGGTGGGAAATTCCTGACAGCTAATTTAACTTGAGTCGTCCACTGATGTACACCAAAATGCGCAAATTCTATAGTGTGAAAGTAACTCAACTTAACTGAGATTCTAAGGAATCAGGGTTCGAATCCCAGCCAAGTTGAATAATGTTTACGCAATTAAAGTTTCATAAATTTCCGTTGTTATGGCATTATTGCATTGCGACTCAAAAATTTTTACTAGTAAAATTAAAATTAGGTAAAATTAAAATTAACCGGAAGAGATTTTGAAATTTCTGGCCAGGGAAGAACTTAAAGATTTCGAGTGATCCATTTGACTGAGGGATTGAAAGAAGGGATGAATAAAAAAGGAGAAATATATATTGGAAAATGGTTTTGACACCGAGTTCACATTTTTTACATTAATATGGCGGCATCTCAGATTTAATTTGATAAAAATATAAGATTTTATGGATAGATTCAGTTTTCATGCATAGCTTTCATCCCTTCACAACGTTCTTCTGTCCCAACATCATCTCCTTTCATTCATCATTCGCTATGCCATTCTTTCCCTCGTTACACTCAAGGCTACGTTTAACAACCTAGTATGGAAGAATAGCGAAGGTTGGGCACTTGTGGAAATGTACATCCATAGGACGTGTTCATAGTAAAACTCCAGTGTAGAAGTTTTTTCGGCCTATAAAGAGAGCTCTCTCTCTAGAGGGAGTCAAGTGAGAAGGGAGCTCACAAGAAGCTCATCACTCCTGGAAGAGAAAACCCTTGAGATCGTGCCACTCTTCTTAAGATTGATTTCTCCGGAGTCGCATTAACTCACGTTTCTTAAAAAAGGTCTTTTCCTAATCTTGCCATAGCGGCTTTTCCACCCCAATGGTATTCGTGATACGCTACCAGCCGCAAGTTAACTTATGAGATGGTGTGATGCAGTGAAATATCAGTGCCAATAATTAAAACAATGGGATAGAAAATGAGCGAGGGATCTAATATTAACAAAGAGAGATTATGAAAAAAGTTATGAAAGAAAGAATTATGGATTACTATTTTTTTTAAATATGTATCTCTTTTCCCTAATGCATTCTCTTGAATGAATTTAATTATCTTGGTGAGCATTTAATCTTTAATGGCTATTATTTCCCCTTTGCCCAGTTCTTTTTCAAGTAAATATCTTGTATAAAGAAAAATTATTCACCCCTTTACTATTTTTCTAGTTACATACTATCCAATCTGTAACACCAAATAAAACGGCCAATATTTCATCAAGGAAAATAATCATTGCATATTTCCACTATTTTGAAGAATTTCACCGTCATTTTTTCCATTTACCGCAAATCTTCACAAATTGACCCCTGAAACAGCCTTCATAACAATAGACAATAAAAATTCCCATTTAAATTAATCTTAAGAACGCGAATAGAAACTGGTCGTCAATCTGCTACCTCTCACCTTCAGCTTCTCTGCCTTAAAAAGGCTGCTTTACTTTTTGATTATCTTAAGTGAATAGCTTTTAGAGTCTCTGCATGAATTTTATAGAATAAAATCGAGAAAACATTTTTCATGATTTAGCATGTTAACTATTTCCATCAACGGCATCGTTTTTAAAAGACTAAGATCCATGATATAAGTCAAATAGAGGAACGCTAAGAATAATTCACAAGAACAAACTCGAAATAATCCTCGAAAATCTTCATTTAATTCAATTACATACAAGACCCAAGTTCTTTTATCTCACATTTGGGCACCCAGTCTAAAGATTCTGTGGCTGACATTACCATTATTCCCTGTGTAGAAGCCGAAATACACAAAATTAAGGCCCTTTGACCTGAAGAATCTAGGCAAGACGACCAAAAAGTTTCCTCTCAAAGCAAAAGCGATTGGTTTTCTTCCAAAATCTGCGATCCATTTTTCCCGTCATAACTGTGTCTTATATCGGGA
This sequence comes from Hetaerina americana, assembly GCF_022747635.1. Classification (NCBI taxonomy): domain Eukaryota; kingdom Metazoa; phylum Arthropoda; class Insecta; order Odonata; family Calopterygidae; genus Hetaerina; species Hetaerina americana. The sequence continues at coordinate 856,752 of NW_027287405.1, read as the reverse complement.
TAGGCATATTCTTCTGGCAGTACCACCCACGACCATATTTTCCGTTCTTGGGTATATCTCACCACTCACATTTCTGCTCCATTTCATTCTCTTTCTTAGGTGTTCCTCCTCTGGGCCAACTGATTTATTTAATGATGTCAAATACAACATTAACATATTCTGGAAATTTGGCAGTTAATTAACGCAGACTTCAAAGCACAGTTTTTTTCATCTACCAAATCAATTTATCAACTCAAACATAAACTAACTTTGAGTAGCGTGATAGTTTTCCCGTTTGGAATCACATTATTATTTATTAAACTTAATCTCTCAGCCATATCTCTTTTTCCTGAGGGTCCTTCTCTACCTTCTTCACGCCCCCTAATGTTTCACCCCTAACCCAAGGGGCAGCGTGTCTCTTTTTCCCTCCCGTACCTCCCAAGGATCTTCTTCCTTTGCCCGACACTTCTAACGTCTCGCCCGTTCTCCCCGGGCGACCGAAGGCACGCCAACAGGGGAGTAACTAACCCTTCCCCTCCGTTCTCCCTTTCTCTCGTCTCCAAAGCCTTCCGTCGCTATGACCTCTTTTCACCATACATCCCCGCCGAGAGGTCCGGCAATCTTTTAGCCCGCACCTTCCCCAAAGAAAGGCTGAAGTCGGAGAAGGACTTCTCCGATACACGTAATAGAATCGATATTATATATTTTTTATTCACCACTCGGCCGGTCCCTTCTCCTTGTCCCCCCTTCAAGGGTTGAATCTGGTAAAGGTTAAAATCCCATAGTCCGGAATTCGATCAATCCCCAGAGCGGACAAAAGACAAGCGAGGGGGGCAAGTGGATTTCTGACGTCCAATCATCTGCGTCACGGATCTGTTTTTGTAGTATGGAATCCGGCTATGGGTATAAAGAAAAGTATTTCTGGCCTCGAGTGAATATTTTTTTTGCGTGCAGAGAGCTCACTGGACCAAATACGCTGGAAATGCGCTCGAATATTTTTTCATGAAAATATCTTCAGGGTGTAACTTCAACACCAACAGAAGAATGGGATTGGTTTCCTACGGAATGCGTAGCTAAACCGCTAGAAATTTTTTGCTACTCATAACATAAATTCGCTCACAGGGCATTTTATCCCCATGTTCAAATCCGTTGCGTTAGACGTTAATCGTGAATACCCCGTCCAGGACTTGAAAACTTTCTCAAAACTTTTAAAAAAAATCAAATTTATACCCGCTGCGGTTAAATTAAAATTAAAATATTTCATACTTGAAAACAAAAGCTTAAGTATTGTACGACCATTTCTGCAGTAATTGTCCTATATTTCAATGAAGTTATGCTTCAAAAAAGAGGAGACTTGAAAGGCCAAAAGTATTTGGAAAACTGAAGTATCTTTGGAACTATCCTGCAAATTCGGCTTTGTCTAATTATTTCAATGTAATCACATTCCCAGGAATAAAAAGAGTAACACTATTCAAATTAGGTTATCGAACCAGAAATATGCAATCTTATGCCGTCAAGGAAATATACTAATGATCACCTTAATTCTTACGTAATTTTACAAATGGCGCATTTGGTGTGGGTATCTATAATTTTCTTATCTGTACCTATTTTAATAATTTGGTTTCATTTGGACCAGTTTTTCTCTGCTTGCACTGCTATTCAAAGTGACAGTTTACAACTTTGCGAGACCAATTTCATTTATTTCATCCATTTTGTGCTATAATTCTGCAAAAATAAAATTTTTGCTGCATTTTTTACAATGAATTAACTTATTTATTTATCGGAAATTTAGCTTTATAACGTTGATTAACATTTATGAATTATATTGTTAGATGTGCTTTGTGGATCAAATTATCAAATTAAAATAAACTGTGGTGAATTGAAATTTTTTTAACGATTTCTAAAAAAATGCGAGAAATTAAAACTGAGAGAACGTATGAAGGGTCCAAATTTTTATTCCTATCAACCACAATTCCTTAGGTTTACAAATATTTTTAGTACTTTAGTACTTCTGCAAGTATTTTAATGTACATGTGTCCGTTGGGTAGGTACTCCGAAATAAAAATAATCTTTTTAAGCAATTTAAACCGGTTTTATCCATTCTGGCATTGTTAAGCAAGCATCTAAGGTATTGATATCCTCACGGGCAATGTCATTGTACTCCATTTAATCCTAGTTACAGGAAGAATTAATAACTTTACTCTGGCAAAGATCCTAATAATTTAGTGTTACGAATAAAATGAGTACAATGATATCCTTAAAAACTGAGAAATTTTCCTTCATTTTACTTGCATATGATGATGCAAGATAAGAATACCAGAAATTAATATGAATGCCGAACCGAAGCAAAATATTGACAATAAATCAATAAGTCAAAAACTTTGAAAGAATTAATTTTGTCGTCCACACACCTTCTACATTTTCACATCAGCACTGACGAAGACAAAGTTTAGCTCAGAAAGTTCCATATTAAGTTTCCCTTTTGCTTTCTTTGTTTCACTACACTTGCCATTTTTTACGGCTGGTTTTAATTTTTATTGTTATTATTTAAATGTACATGTGCAGATAGACAGTGTCAGGTGGCACACAAGTCGCAAGTAATCACAAATGATAATAAATAAAATCAGTCAGTAAAACAAAAGTACACTTAAAGGAAACTTCCAAACACAAATCTCTTCCACAAAACAAGAAAATCCCCATCTCTAATGTTTTAGTCCGTACTGTATAGACTATTGAAGTTTGTAGCAGATTGTTTCCAAAGGAAACCTTGGATCAAGTAGTAGTAGTTTTGAGGGGAGGCGACCGACAGCTGAGGTCATTTGCGCCATAGGGGATGGATAGGAAAGGATGAAGGGTGGAGAGAAACCCGGCGTCGGCATTAGCCTACTCTTTACGAAAGGCACCAAGGGGTCCGCAGTTTAACGTCCCATCCGACGGACGGCGTACTCACTCGAAGTGCCCTCCACAAAGCACCTCAAGTAGGGATCGAGATACCTCTGAAAAATATTCAACACCGCCGGGATTTGACCCGGGCCCTCTGGGTGGGAAACCAGTGCGCTAGCCCCCGCACCATCTCGATCCCCTCCCTTGGATCAAACAACTAGAAGTAACTTGAATTTTTCTTATTTGACTAAAATAAAATAAGGTAATTATATGCAAAAGATAAGTAAGTACATACTTAAAAGTAACACATTTATAAATACATCCTGCATAGCTTAGAATGCGACAAATTATCGCAAAAATTACAAACTGTGGCACTGGTTGATTAGATTCATCACCAACCAAAGATTATTAATAAGCTCACGGCACAGAAGATAGGTATAATTTTGTCTTCCTTTGCATGGTCACAAAAGTTAATTTTGAACGGGTAACTACAAAAAGACTAATCAATTACCCTTAGTAATCACTTGACACTCTTAAATGCCTATACTTCGCGGGTATGAGAGGGAATCCTTGAACAACGCGAACAAGAGAGAAACCTTGAGCTAGAGCCGACGGTGGCGATAAGCGAAACAAAGAAGTCGGGTTCACAGAAATAGCCTTCGATTATCCTCTTTCAGCAATATTGTACCCTCTTAGATTCACCTGAAAGGCCTGGAGAAAGATAATGGACTGGTTTAATTTGCATACATACAACGCTACCAATGGATTACACTATTGAGGAAAGCAATATTCATATGCTGACAAAGATGTGCACCTGTTCCCGTATTTGAAATTATGCCACGTATAGAAAGAATAATGTTGACCCGTTTTTACTTCATCATGATTTGAAAATTCAGTATTACTTTATGCCGAACATGGTTTCCAATCGGCACGGTGGATAACTAGTAAACTCGCAGGTTTAGGAATCACCAAAGCATTCATTAACTTTAATTTATCTAATTTTTTAAATTGAGTTTGTATCAAACGATGGATAAAAATAATGAGACGTTCTATTTTCAGGAGTTCACGTACATTGCATGCAAAAACCTATAAGTCAATTCAGTTAGAATTTTTTTTTACGATTGGATATTAATTGCTTGGCACATAAATTGGGAGGTACGAGTAGATGTACCAATGGAAATTTCCAATATTAGGTATTTGGATTTTTAACTGTAACCAGATAACTATCAAAATATCCGCAGGTCAGTTAAATAGGTGGGAAGGGAGTTTATCTCGAGGAATAAAGTTGGTGAAATTCACACACTATGAATATTTCTGTGGACCGATGGTTTCATGGAATACATTTTTGCAGCAAACATTTGCATAGCTCAAGCTTAGTTGGATGTCTTCAATTTAATCACCCTTATTTGTACAAAAGGTATTCTGGTCTACGTCATCACTCTCTAAATATTAAAGTGCCACGCTATCATTAAATCGTGGCGAGGATTCACACTCATCTGACAAAATACTATTATCCTGGATGAGAAATATTATTTATATTTATGACCATTAAATATTAATTCAATCGTGAAACCGTGATTTACTATACTTAACCCTTTTTATTCAAAGAAAACATTGTCTCATTATATTATCCGTGAGTTCATAATGATCTCTAAAAACTCTACATGGACTGGTGATAATTTTAACCCATGCACAAATTAATCTCACACTCTGCTGTAGTTTATGAAAATTATAAAATTTTGATCATCTTAAAGATTAATCCTCTGACAACTCAATGAGTACATTACTGTACCTACGCATAACTCCGGGCATTAATTCAGACCAACTATTAAAAAAAATGGTAAAATACAATCACGATTTTAGGAGCCAATGTCAGCATTTCTACAATCATTAAATTATAAAAATGCAACGGAAATACAAAATTTTAATGAAAAATGAAATTATGAAAACCCACTCAAAATATATCGCAGATATGACGCAACAGTTGAAGCTAATTTAAAAATTATTCATTCATTGTCATGATAAACTTCTCTCTAATATAGTATTAAAGACAGATGATCTGAAGTCAGGAATATTTTCACTATTTATACAGATAATCAGTATTTCAAGACATAAATGTTAGGTAGATTATGATGTATTAAGACAATGAAGGAGAAATTCGAGTAGGTGAGGTTACTATTACAGTCAAAAGACTTAAAGCGCTCCGCATAAAACTTTGACGACAGCGAGATCGAATGTGCTGATCGCCCGACGAAGAAAAAAACGAGAAAAATAGCACACTTGCTCTTTGTATTCGTTAATCGATTCTAAAGAGAGACAGTTCGAACCGTCAACAGTCAACTATCAACATTCAGCCGGAATGATGCAAATAGCGTAAAGGATTCTATTTCAATCTCACACACATTGATTGGAATAATTAAAGTGTTCATAGCTTTGCCATAAACTACGAGTCCTCTCAGATATTATTAATAAACTCAACACTCACTCAATGCTCCAACTAGTTAAGAAAAACAGCCAGAGGAACATGTTTTCTCGAACTCTTGGCGATAAAAAAACACAAAAAACCCTAATCACTCAATTATAAATGAAGGAATGAGGCATTTCAACAAATTCCAAGAAACTGTGGGAGATACCGCGACAATAACTTGTAACGAAATCATCCGATAAACATGCACTTAATTCCCAGAAGGATCCGGGTTCGAATCCCGGTCAAAGTGACTGATTTTTACTCTCTTTTTACTTTTACACTCTGAAATTGCTAGACACCTAAAGACCATTCCCTATAACTTACAAAGTTAGATGCATACAAACGTAAATATTATATCATTGGTCATCAGATTGGCCGAGATTTATTTTCCCTTCAGCCTTTCTTTCCGTTAACCTCCCTATATTAAAAACCATCTATGTCGACATTTAGTGGGCAAAGGAATATAAAGAACTGGCGTATGATATATACGGAAATCATTCCAAGAAATAAAGATGCGCGGAATCGACAAACATGCTCACAGTAAACGAAAACGCCAGTACACGATGCAATTCTGGCGAGATCAAAGAATGCAGTCCTATGAAATTCTCTCAAAGTATAATTTCACAGTGACTTCTATCGAGCTTAGAGAAAAAAATCAGAAATGAACCGATCTCATAGAAATGAAAAAAATCTTGCCATTAGTCCGAAATAAATTTGAAAGGAAAATTCAGTGAGAATACATGAGAAAAGGAATTCCAAGGTAACGCAGTAACGAAATGTAAAGGCAATATTCTATTAGCATACTCTCTCCAAGACTAATAAGGTTATTCAATACGTAAAACGCAAAAAAATGTTTAAACATATTCTTTCAAGGCATGCATAAGGTAAATAAATTAAGGGCTCGTACGAATAAAATTATTCTATTTAAAAATTACTATTATCTATAAATATTAATTCCTACTCCACAATTTGGGAAACTAATGTAGGGGATGCATTTCCTTCATTGTGTTATTAAATGAGAATCCCGACGAGAAGATATGATACGAGTCCGCGTAGGGGCACCATTCCGCTAAAGCATATTTAGCAGATCGATTTCCGAAGTTCACAAAGCAGTTTCCAAAAATGGAAAATCCAAAGTAACATCATTTCTATCTCTAATTTTGTAAAAAATATGGAACCTGACCATAACTTAATCAATCTAATTAGCTTCTCTGATTTGCAAAATCAAATCACATATTGCTGATAACGCAATTTTTCAGCCCTATTTTGATAGAAGCAACTTTCACAGTTTCAGCAGAACCAGCTTATTGCGAGAAACAGATTCGTCTTTATATTAAATGAACGTACTAGTAGACTGGTTACATTTGGATATTCAGAAAATGTTAGCGGATATGAAACATAACACAGTTACGTATAATCTGCAAAAGTAAACCCGACCTTTCCACGAAACCGAAGTCATTTAAGTTGAAGTCACTCCTTTAGTCCTTTGAAAGGCAACTCCACATTATTATTGAGGAGTGACCTTTCTAAATAAATCTAAGAAATGTTTAATACCATACCAAATCAAATTTTAGAGGTCGATGTTATTCAAACGGTTTAGCTGGCATTTCACTATATACGAGGGTCATCCGGAAAGTAGTACCCGTTCGTGCCGCATGAAGTGCTGACGACGCGAGTAGCCGCTGGACGAGGTCAGATAGCTTCAGTGGCTTGTCTGCCTTCTCTGAGCCAAGTTGCGTGACGCTAGCATTGCCTGTGTTGTTTCTGTGATTGTTTACAATGTTTAAAAAAATTGAGAACGCCGCCAGTTGTGAAGTGAGGGCAGTGATTAAATTCCTCAATGCAAGAAACGTTCGCCCATGTGATATTCATCGCCAATTAAAGGAGGTGTATGGAGACAATGTAATGGACGAGTCGTCTGTTCGGCGGTGGTGTCGCAACTTCAACATGGGGAGGGGGAACACACACGACGATGAGCGTTCGGAGAGACCGTCTGTCATTACAGACCAACTGGTGAGCTCAGTTGACGAATTCGTGAGGAACGATCGGCGCGTCACAATTGATGACATCTGTGAGCATTTTCCCAATGTTTCTCGAACAATTGTTCATGAAATTGTTAAACACCATCTGCATTATGCAAAAATTTGTGCAAGATGGGTCCCTCGCGTATCTCAATGAGCTGGCGGCGAAGGACTATGCAGCAGGAATACAGAAACTTGTCACACGTTATGACAAATGCCTTAATTTGCTTGGAGATTATGTTGAGAAGTAGTTTAAAGTATCCTCTTTCAAATAAATTTTTTTATGTTTGTTAATATTTACTTTTGTGTCTTTATTTCACGAACGGGTACTACTTTCCGGATGACCCTCGTACGTATGACTGAATATGTGTCGAATAAAATCTTGTGATTGAATGAGCTTGGTGAATGAATTGAACTTAAAAGTTGAGTGCGTGTACAAAACATAAAAATTAACCATAATACCATAACCTAAAATAATTTGTCAACTGTATACCTGAAGTATTTATTTAAGACAGGAACTATATTTTCACAACATACAAAAGGCAGATGATAATTATATTGCTCTCGTACATCTTAAAAATTTTAACATAGCATTAGAAATGGAGAGCAATCGAAATTTGAACGGTTGAAGTTGTTACTGAACAGAGAATACGTGTCCACTAGGCTCTGGTGGAGGTACGTGAATACTGCCTTTTCCTCTCACCTAAACCAATGTAATCCTTTTTAAGCCAAATTCAAAAAGTTTATGCAGTTGGTAGAAAGGAATAGGTGAGAGGATGATCGCTAAAACTTCCCCAGTATCTCTACCTAAACTTATTCATTACCTTGCTTCTGAATCTCGCCATTCCTTTGGCCGAATCTCTCATCTCCATCTCTTCTCGTTACCTTATCGTGGCTCTATTCTTTTCTTTCCCTCCCAACAACATCCTTTCTCTTGATCCTTTCATCGCGCAACAAAAACATCTTTGAGCTTCCGTTATCTTTCTCTTGGATTCACAGGACACATCCTTTGACTTCATGTCTCTATTGTTCCAATCGTTTGGCTGGAAAAGATGCATATATTTTTCTGTCCTTACTAAAGAAGTCCAGGGCCAAATAGCTGCTGAACAGCGTTAATAGAGCTAATTAAGATATTGTAAGATTGCATAAGATAGCATGTGCAATTATTTTCCTGTGCTTTTAAAATACCCGCCAACAGCACGAACGGGCCTCCTCAAACGTATCTATTGAAGTTAATCTATTTTTGTTCTAAGCATGGTGATATACTTCTATTATTCTTCGGCATAGAATTGCTAAGTTCTAGACTGCATATTTGGAGTTAATGATTCCAGCAGTAGTTTCAGTTCGTACCCTTTTTTTCTCGGTCACACAGTATTTATAACAGTTCTGTTTCAAATATTGATCATGGAGCCATACCATCGGAATGATAGTGCACTGACTACTATAGGTGGGGAAAAAGTATGGAATTAGATAATATTCAGTAAAGGTAGAAAAAGAATATGACAGTTATTTTCCAAGCTTAAGTAATGCTTAAAATCCTAAGTATTAAAAACTAATAAACTCTAAAGGAACAATTATGAAAAAAATATCTTTTCACTAGCTTCCAGCAGATTTTTTTCTACAATGAAATAAATGCTACGCTTTCATGAGACAGTTAGACATGAGACAGAGTACATTTAAATATTTATTTAAATTTACGTCTTATATTAAGATATGAAAATGTCAAAATTAGTCAGTTTTTTTAAAAGCGTATTAGTCCAGCGAACAGGTCACTCTAGAACTTAATTAGGCGGGTTGAAAATTATAACGCCAGGGTTAATTTTACCTTTTCAACATCGTGTCATTTCTGTGGCGTCATTTGAACGATACTGAACTTGTAAGGTTTATTGTAGTAGATTTTTAACTGACTAGAAAATTAAATTCCCAAAAGTATCTCCAAGTCGACTGCATTAAGTAATTATTCACAGTTTGATAGCTCATATACGTTTCGGATTTAAGTGAGAGGTACTGGAGCTCTTTGCCTGTCATCAAAGCAATGCACAAGGAAAAATCACAATCTTGCCATCCCCGATAAAAAAATCATGGTGACCAAGATTTTTACGACAGTCGAAGGAGAACGTATTCCGTCACGGTAATTAGTGTCTCACTCGTTTGCAATCATCCACGCGAATTTGAGGTATTTCGAAACTCTTAACTGATATTTCGTGGACTTCAATCAGGAAGCCACACTGGTATTTTAAGCATAAAGTGACTTACAGAAGACAAACGGTTTTAGAGTTTTAATACTCAGTGTCCTCAATTCTCTTTCCGAAAAAGTACCCGTTCGAATGGCCGTTGCTTTGCTTATGGATGCTTGCTCAACGTGTCGCAGGAGAGAGTCACGGGGAAAGGTTTTCGATGAGTTGCACCAACTCTTCCTGAAAAATGTTACAATAACGGACCCAAAAATACGGCAGTCTTTAAGCGCGCAGGTGACATAAAGGTATAAGACGATTAAATCGAATTAAAATTACGTATTTGGAATTTTATAATGCTTTTAAGCACCGAACTTTAAGTGGGGAAAGTGTAATTAAAATTTTAATTGTAATGAATTAGACTACCGTGTAATTGAAAAACTCAGAGATTACCGTTTCTATCTAAAAGTAATAACGATTTAAGTGGATGATTAGTTGAAACTGGTAACTCATCTAACTATTAATTTTAATTAAACATAACGGTAAAGTAAAAATCTAATTGCCTGTGAAAGCAAAGAATAAATAATCAAATTTCTTTACACAATTACACCGTTGAAAAATTTTCAATTGAAATAATATAAGTCTAACTTACCGTTTTTGTTTGTAATAGCAATAGATTTTTACTGAAGTAAGTACCACTGGTAATTACAAACGAATGGCGATGCTTTGCGATACTAGATGAACAGTAGGCAGACGGGGTTCTGATCTACATCTGCGTAAATTGTTTCACGCTAGTACATCATTCGAGGTCATTTTAGCAAAAACAAAGATGTAAATTAAATAAATGGAACTTGAAATATTTGTAACAATTTTCAACTCTTTCTACAAAAATTTAAATCGATGTTTTATCTCGACAGATTTTTCATTTAGGATATTTACGAAAGTACATCATATATTCTCTTTCTTCTGACTTCAAACGTTTGTTTGCGAGCAACTGGTCGTTCATATTAGACCTCTTAAATTCGATTTCCTTCCTAAAATGTTTCTTTTGAAATATCAATTTGCATTACCTTCCTTCTGAAGTGCCTGAATATATTTACCATAAAACGCTTCTTACCCTATCAAAGCTACTAGTCTTATTATTTTTTAAATAAGAAGCTTAAAATTGACCAGTGTCACCTTACGGATTCATTCTTTTTTTTAAGAATTTAAAAATTGATTTTCTTGATTCACGTCTGGATTTTTTTCCTTAATTTTACCGGCTCTTTTTTTGACGACAGAGAAGAAATAAAATATTTGAAAATTAAATTAAGGAATGCAGGGAATTTTTAACGTAGATTTAAGAGGAATTAATGACACATAGGTAGCAAAAATGGAAGAAAAAAGTAGGTAATAAAAGATAAATCCTCATTTGACTGAGATAAAAGAAAATATTTTGGCGATTAGGAGTGACATTTAGTAGAAATATCATTCTATGTGTTCTCAGAGCTTTGTTTTTGGATGCTCATTGGGATAAAATGTCCAAATGTGACTCTAAAGAGTGTTTTATACTTTTTGACTTGCAAGCTTATTAATCTTGATTTTTTTTCATTCTTGCTTTGTTAAAATTTGCATTCATCTTTCGAGGTGAACTTGGAAATCGAGGGGGAGTGCGGGTTCTTCTAAAACTCTATTTTGACATGCGTTTCATAAAAAGTACTGCTAAAATTAACATACAGTATTCTAGGTATTTTATTGAATTGTTTTCTAATGAGAAAAGGAGCAGAAATAAATGACCTGTAGCTTTTATCTTTATGGATATGCCCGGATAAGGAGCTCATAACAGGCTCACCATATTTTGGTCGTTGTGTCGGTCGACTGGGAGGAGAGAAATTTGGTCGAGAGGAATATGTAATGCAAACGATATTTTATGATTTGAGTTTACCTAGTTAACGCTATAAACACTAGATTGTTCTTACTTCGTCAAATAATGTGAATCTCGTTTTTTATTATAGTATCTATACAGACGGAGTACATTTATTTAGTTATTATAAAACTGTACCAAGTGTAACGGGAAGATGCACGCCATATTTCGTGTAGATGCCGTTTGACATGGCTACCAGATTGATGGGGGCGATTTTTCTGCTTCATTGTGTAAATATAAAGTCGATTCCTTCTTCGTCAAATGAGCGTTTTGAGTGATCGGGTGGATTAGCATCCACCTGGGTCAGAGGGGCGAACGCTTCCCATCTCATCTCTTGATATTTTCGATGGCATGAGGTAACTAACATCTTGGAAGCAGAACAGATAACGGCCATGTGGGCCAAATAAAGCGATCGGAATCAAGTGGGAGGAGGCGGGACATGCTAAGGCCGCGGACAATCGGCTTTCGGAATGCGACTGCCGCTGTCGAGGTTCACCACGGGGTATCCCCGGCTTTCCTGTGCTGCTTGAATTGAGTGAACGGCAGAGGGAGAGAAGCAGTAGGGCGAGCGGGGGCCCCAAGGGAGGGGAGGTACGTCGGCCAAGACGTTCAGGGTCTTACGGTAAGGGAGAGCCTTCGGGCTCACCCATCCCCCTCCGCCCATCGGCACGGGAAAGCGATGTCGGCGTCATCCCGCTTTCATCTCCGCCGGTAGGAAAGGTGGACTTCGACCTCTCACTTCCGTATTTGGTATGTGACATGGATAGAAAAAATCCCGTCTGTCAGGTTGCCGCCGAAATAATTTGCCGGGTTCCGGGGGCCCAGAGATCTTAGAAAAATGTAACAGCACGGGGCGGAGAGAAAAGGGAAAGGGAGGCGCATCACTGAAGACATCGAGGAAAGTCCCGTTCATCCGACCGCGTGGATATTATCTTATAAGTCGCCCTAAGAGCGAGGAGTTATTTCCCTCTAAGTTTCCGGCTTTAACCGGAGTGTCGGGAAGCCGGTACGATGTGGCAACGCCGCAACTGTCGCCACGAACCGATAGGCTCCAATTGGTGGGTGGATGTACGAGGAATTGGATATAACTTGACCGATTGGACTTCAGAAAAGTCAACATTTGTAAGGGCTCACCTTTAATGCGTTACTCGCCAATTTCTACCGATAACTGGATGCATGTATTAATTGTATGAGACTTGTGCATGTTGACGGGTTATAACTTCCTGGAAGTTTTTGTTCCTCTGCTTGGGTATGAATCTTGTAGGTATAGGAATATTAACATTAATTCGTTTTTTTCTGAGCTACCCTTATATCTTTACAATACAATTATAACAAATTATATTGTATTCACTATTCTGTAACAAATGCCAATGTAAAACCAAATAAATAGCAGTATATGGACGTTAAATATGCATGAATTACAGAATCACCTTTCCGATATGCTACTATAATTTAAAAAAATTAGCAAGCAGAAAGGATTGGATATTTTATGTTCACTCTTACAGTTCATAAGTTTTGTTCTTCGACCATAGCTGAATTTTTTCTTTTTTATAGCCCAAATTTTCAGTGATTGATTTCTTTTATTAACGAGTATGGGTAACGTGCGCACTCATTTTCATAGTGTTGAAAAATGCCGTCAATAATCGCTTAATTTTTTCCCCGATGCCATTTGACAAACACTAATTAATACGATAATATTGCTAGGGTATGTATTACCCAACAGTTACTGGCACATGCTAAATTGCAGGCCATCTATTCTAGGCCTGGTATTCTGCCTTGAAGGAGAGCTTGGATACAAGTAGTCTCGGCAATGGAAGGCCCAAGGCTGCAGGCATTTTACTCCCTTGAGACGGGATCGAGTGTTATATGGGAGAATGAGTTAAGAAACTTAACTCAGCCCCAGGTGTTTTAGAAGTCGACATTTTAAGGCTTCTATTATTCTCAATCTGTATTAACGACCTCATTTCCATCGTTGGCACGGAAGTTTGAATGTGTGAGGAAAACGCAAAAGAAGACAAAGTAATTATCACATGCATACGGTAGAGCATAAATAATATTTTAGAACGCTGAAATAAATTTTATTTTTGTGGTTGTTTTATCCGCTGTTCAAGTCGCAAAATTGCCAATATCTTACTGATTTTCTAAAAATTTTAAATAGCACATCATTCATTGAGTTACATGTGAGTCATGTTGTTTATCAAATTATTCATTAATTATCCTATCGGTATGGTAGCTGAGCACCACCATTTGTAGGAATCATGTTGCTATATTTATATCACACCACACTATGCATTTATTTAGTCTATCGTAATTATTTTTTGCGTTAAATTGAATCATTTATTGGAAATGGACAATATTCGACACTTAGGAAAGTTGTGCAATGCCGTTTGAGGAAATAAAAAATATATATTTTGGTTACACGATGAAAAAATAAAAGCACTAATTTGTAAACTCAGGAATTTAGTTGTTGAATAGCCGAGGATTAATCCCCTGCTTTATGCAATAGGCGTGTATCAATATGAATTCCGCTGAGTTAATATGAATGTCAAATCCACGGCAGACACGCATTCAAAATGAAAACGAAAAATGAATTGTAAGGATCGGATCTCTACTAATAAAGCATTCCTTCAAATTATGCCACAAAGGGAACGAATACGCTTCCTTTCCACCTGACAAGCCCAGAACTCTATTTGTTTCTTTAGAAATGAGACGAATTGGAACGGACTTCACATCTTTAATTAAGCTTTTCTTCTATTCCACCTCAGTTTGCCAACTATTTCACCCTGAAACCCTAAATAAATTTTATACTCTAAGGCAGGAATATTAAAAATAATTAGGACACGTGGGCAAAGAATGAAACCAATTTATTTTCAACTATGGCCCTTTGAAATCTAACACCGGGGAATTATTGAAACTCAAATCCTTCCATCTAAATATTAGATAAGATTTCATCCACTTATAGGATACTTACGCGATGAAATGATTTCAATACTATGGCAAAGTTTTCCGTCGACATAACTCAGAAAAGTAGTCATTTGCAATTATCAACTGGTTCTGTTATTTCTTTAATGTGACAGAGCCATACATTGAAATTCACATTTTCAGCCAAACATTGTTCTACATTTTTCAAATCGATCGTGATCGCTTTGATTCACGGAATCCTTTCATGCGCGCGTAAAGATTTCATAACAGACTCTACGAGATTCACAATGGGAAATGAAGGTGAAGATATGGATTCTTTGCAAACTTTTGGTGAGCCCGATTTGATTGAAAATAGTTCTATATGATAGAGGCTTCCATTTATTAGGGCAGAGTTTCACATCCCAATTTCTCCCATTGCGCAGATTTTGCCCACGGAAATAAGATTCCATTATCATGACGTCATTCAAGGGGGCCGATAATGAAATAATGGGATGTGGGTGTTCATTTATAGTTCAAACCACGTTTTATCGTTCCCGAGTTTATCATAAGTCAATGAGTTCGAATAAAAAAAATGCGAAACATTTTTTGAAACTTTTTTATGGCTGGATATTATCTTACTGTCTGCATACAAATAATTAAATTTTGGAAAACCACTGTGAATGATGGAAAGAGAATGTTTAGCTTTAAATGAGTTTATATTATTTTTAAATGGCTAAGAAAAAAAATTACAACTATTTTATCAATTAGTAATTTGTATGGCATAGAGATGGGCAATTTAAACATTTTCGACTATCATTTTAGCGCAGGATTTCCTTCAATATACATCTCTGGTCACGTGTCGCGAAGATTAATACCATTTATATTTTATCTCGTAAGAAACTTCAGTTAATTAAAGACTAATTAAAACGTATTAAGAGAAAAAAATATCCAGAAATTCTTCATATTTAAAGTTTAAATATTTAATGCACGTAATTTGAAGGAATTTCACTTCAAATACGGTATGAAGATCGAAGGTATGTGCGATTTAAGTTTACCGTGAAGCAGTGCTCTGAAACTACAATAGGCATAAAAATGTTACGAGTAAAATACAAATCCCCAAAGTATATTTTACAGAACTCGGCAGGCTTAAATATCCTTTCAAACAAATCGGTATGAAGGATCCAATTTTCTACAATCCCAATGAAGCCTGTACTTTGCATCACAAAATGACACGAAAAGAGTTTAAAAATGGCTATTTGTGGAGAAGAAACAGTATATATATTATCCAGTAACTGCTGTATCAAATATGGCAAGAGGAGAATCTTAACCTTGAAGAAATAAATGAAACTTCGACATACATAATTAGCCCTGCAACTTTCAATTCATCGACCAGTTCTTCACCCAATTTGACCATTCTTTGGATGTGCCAACCTATTCAAGGAGTCCGTTTTCCGGTTCGCAGCTACGATTACTCACCGGTTTGAGGGCCAAGGGCTGATATCTGTAGTGGGAGTACCTCGACCCACGCCTTGCATGGTGCACTACGCCAGAAGCGCGGGATCCGAAGGATCCAGAGGACCTCCCGGGTCCCGGAGGATCGTCCTCAAAAGCGACAGCATAGGGCTTTGAGGCCCTCCCGCCGCTTGCCGTCGCTCCAGAGGACCCACGGGCCCGCAGAGCGGAGGGCGGCATCCCCTCCGCCCCGCCTCTGTCGTCGGCACTCATTGCAACACTTCCCGCGGCAATTGTGGCAGGAACTCCGGCGATAAATCTTCCGTCACCACTCCGTCCCGGACTTTCCCTGGGACGGGGATCCTTTTTTTTAGGAAAGACGCCGCCATTTCCTGAAGGAAATCCCTCATCGACAAATAGGAATCGTGAGGAATGATTTTCACTAATGGTAAAAGTATTCTTCCAAAATTTCTAGTTCCTTGAATATTCGAAGTATATATTTAGTGTCTGTTAAGAGGGACAGGAATATAATTTTTTTCCCACAGTGGATATTCGTGAATATTTCTATCTACGTGTGATATGCGCCGAGAAAAAAGGATGAGACCAGATTCTATGTGAAGCCATTGGAAAGCAAAATTAGCCGAGTCGCAGTATGTAGCTGAAGTCACCTGCGACTACGCTGTGTTATGTACTACGTCAAGGGCAATAATATCCATACTTTGTGCTTTCTGTAAACGCCAGGTTGGTTCTGGATCAGCAAAATACTGTTTAATATCGTTAAAATATAAACCAGAGCATTGAATTCGGTATTAGGATTACATACCTCCCTACTTTTAAGCTCATTGATATGAGAATGATTTTCTCCGTTAATAAACCACTGGTAATTTTTTTACCGACCTATCGACAAAAGTCTACAACATGGAAATTAATTTGGATTACGAATACTCTCAGGGCCAATGTTATATTTTAGTATAAAAATAAGTTATTCTGTTGAAATTGACTTAAAAATCCTTTAGTGATTAAGAGTTATTTTAAAATTCTTAAATATTCCTCATTTACGGAAGTTTGTAATGACTTTTTAATGTAGTGAGAACTTGTGCTTTTTGACGTAGCAATACCATTGAAGTGAAAATCCTTATCTAATAACGATTAACCACTCAATAATGTCGTTGTCATTAATCGTAACTTAATTTGGATATTTGGGCCTACGATGTGCGGTGCAATAAATTATCGCTTTTTATTATTATCAGCCGGCTAAACATCACCAAGGCATTGTCATATTTATACAGCACAGCTCAATCGAGAATAAAATAATTAAATGCATTTGATTTATCTAACGTTTCACATATCCCTAGGTTGAAAGTAAAATAAAAATAGGGAGATATCGAATCAAAAGTGTTGAATGAATCTTTTCACTCGTCATGTAGAGGATTCCGACCAAGCATTTTAAAGGTCGAACTTTGTACGATCGACTCAAGGAGGAAGGTCGATTCATGACTCGGATTTTTATCACCACATCCAGTCGACCACGGAAACTTAAGTATGCATCCTTCTAGCCGATGCAAATGCGCCATTTCTCGTCATGGATGTCAAAGAACGCGAAACGAGCAGGCCTCTCCCGATTCGGGACTCGAGTCTAGCCGCCCATATGAAACGGGAGAAGAGTGGGTCGAACTCCAACAGCAACAAACACGAATCCTGCACGCAACAGATGGGTCCCCACTCCCCGTCAAATCCCCACTCGGGCTAGTTACTCGAGGTCTACTCACTCGTGAGGGGTAGACGAGGGATAGATGAGGGAATTTGGTGCGGCCGTTGCTATGGGCGCCTTGTTGTGAGCGGGAGGGACAAGACAGATGAACATGTAGGCCCAAGTAAAAGATGTACGGCGACGAGCGGAGACCGCAGGGGGTCCGGTTGAGAAGGGAAATGGATCTACCGAATTGCAGGCGCACTGCGGATGTTTCCAGGGGGTTTTAAGGGGGTTAGGGTGAGGGGCGTGGTGCGGTGCCGGTGGCGCTGGGTGTTGGTGGTTCGAGCCGCAAATTGACAGTTGAATCCCGAGATGAGGCGTTCCGGCACGGAGTCAGGAGAGTACGGCGTTCGAGACGAGTGACACGGGGCTCCGGAGCACACATCGAAACTAACGGAAGACACTGTACACACGTGACGCGCTCGAAATCATTCTAACGCGACCCAATTCTGAATAATTAGTCTTCCCACCCCAAACTTATCTTGCGTGTTCCTTTTCTTTTTCTATCGTCCCATACTTCTTCCCTCAGGTGAGAGACGGAGGTGTTTAAAAGGGGCAAAGGACTGCGAGTGAATGTGCGGACCGGTCGGCGGTGGATCTGTTTCCAAGAAAAAAAAATAGGCTGTCGACGAGGAGTTTATCTTTCGCTCGGGAGTGGTGTGAGGGACAAGGTCAAAAGCGAAAATAATACGAGGAACCGGCCGCGTGTGCTGCCGAGGGGGTGGGGCATTGCAAACCCTGGGGGCGAACGATGACCTTCCAAGCGCCCGCGCGTTACGAAAAAAGCGTCGTGGGGATCACGCTCACTCCGCGCGCCGGGTGTTGTGAATGCGAAAGGCGGACAGGTTGAATATACGTGTTGGGGAGGGGGAAAGGGGCGTACACTATCTGTAACACACGGGGAGTGGTGGTGGGTCGGTGGCGTTGTAGATCAAATTGACGTCGTCGAACAAAGGGGCAGGGGAAAAAAAACACGCGCTCCACACTCTTCTTCTTCGGTGCACTCTTGTCTCCGGGAAAAAAAAGGCGGGAGTCCTGGGCCGATGGGAGTGAAGCAAGAGGGCGTTCGCACACGAAGCGAGACGACGCCAAACTGATCCTCCGGTGAGAGAGAGGGAGGGAGAGAGAGAGAGAGGGTGAGAGAGGGGGGCGGAGGGGTGAAGAGAGAGGGAAGTAGGGGAAGGCGGGGGCCACACCACGCGACCGAAAAGAGGGGAGTGTGCAACCCCCTCTCGGGTCTCTCTTCCCTTAGCACACAGCCAGCCCTTTACACTTCCTTTCACTGTAAAACCCATTTCTCAGGGTGGTCGGATTAACAGAAAAGGAGATTGAAGAGTAGCTTTACTTCGAAAGGGCCTCAGTTCGATCCTATCCGTCCGTGATGAAAATTTTCAGCGCCACATCAACTGCACACGTAAGGGGCCTCCTACTTTTCTTATTTTCCGAGATACTTATTGTGTGTAACTTTTCATTTGCCGTAGAAAATATTTTCAACGTCTTCCTCCAATCCTTTGCATGAACGACATTTTTTCTGATAAAGTAGCTAAACATTCAAGGTCATATCCTAGTTTTTCAAAAGGTTTACACCTGGTGGTCACATTTGATTAGCTGTAAGTGTTTTACAGAGTTTTTTGTAGTCATGATTTGTGTCTATTTCTATTCGTAACTTTTTAATTTCAGCTACTTATGAATTTTTAACGAACGAACCTAAGGGGACGAATGAATTCACTTTTTCGTATTCTCGGATTTCGTCAAAATAACTTCTGTATCATCCTTGCTTTTATTTTCATGCAATAGAAGTGCAAGGAGTATAACCGTACTATGGAAGCATTTCTAAAAGAATCATCTGAAATATAATCTCTACATTAATTTATACTAATGTTACTTATGAATGCCGTTGAGTTATGACGCCACTATTGATTAACTAGGTGGAAAGATAAACTATTTCCAGTGATACCCAGAGGTTTCAGGTTAAATCCTGCTTAGGAAGTAGGTGCCTTCTCGTGTGATAACTTATAATACGCCTTATAAAATATTAGACGTGTGATCACCTAAGTTGTGGGAAAACCCGGAGGTTTCTGATGGGATAGGATTGTCGTCCAATAATCGGTAAATGATAAAATAAAGAAAATAATTTTAAGATTACGATATCGGGATTGTTAGTCCAGTGTATAAAATATTAAAACTTTTATTTTTTATTTCTTGTGTACCATTTCTGTCCTCAAAATCTGATGCAAGTTCCTTTCATACCCACGAAGTTATCCCTAAAACGGACATGCTAGACGCTAGTATGTAATCATGGTTCCCTATTTTCTAATTAGTAAGGAGAGTGAACGGAAAAGGATTTCTTATTTATTATTCATCATACTATCTCTTATTCCATGATTTTACGAACTAATTCATTATCTTCTTTCTTGCCCAATATTATCACTCTATTTTCCCGTCATTACAGAAGTTCATTTGAAACACAACAAGGTTTTTGAAAAAAAGTCAGAAAACCACTGAATTCAATTTCCCTATCGGGATAGTAATATTTGGAGAAAATGAATATTTTTAATTAATCATTGAAATCATACTCAGCTTTGATTGTCCTCATTACAGATGACTTTACCAGCTCATTTATTTCACCTGCCGGTAGTTTAATTTGAGTGAAGACCACATCAGCTCTCGTCCTTGATTTATGGTATTCTTCTTAATAATGAATACTCTTTATTTTCACTTTCCTCAAAATACTTCACACTACAAATACTACAATCGAAGAGTGCGATAAGATTCTCTTGCTATCATCAGCACAGTACTCGACTCTGTTTATTTTTTCATTTCCCAGAGTGCCGACTAATCAAGGGGCTGCTACCCTCAGACTAATATTTTTGTTAGGAACTTATGAAACTTAATTTAACGGAAGCCGAAATAAATTTTGGCATTAAACTTCCTCGTTCCCGTGTAATTGAGTTCCTACGTTGCCTCACTCACATTTTCTCATTCAACCATCCCCTTCCGAGTTAATCCCAACGCTTATTCACTCGCATCCTCCCCACACGCTATTCTACAACCGGGGGATACCACACAGGACCTACCCATTTCGACTACCACCCTCCCACCTCTGTCTCCGGATACTTTCTCGCATTTCAACCCTTCACTCGCGCGCTCTCATCCGTTCGCCAGCGAACTTGTCCCTGCTCACGTAGACTCACTTCGAGGACTCGGCTATACCAGCTACTGCGCAGCCGTCCAAGGGGGTTACTTGGAACTGCGGGTGCCCACCCACCCCGGGACGCCTTCCCGCTGCATTGTTTGGCTATTTACACAATAGGTAATAATACGGATATTTACACAATAGGTAATAGTAAGGATAGGTCCGGGTTCCTTCTAAGTACATTCCCTTCCTCTGATGCTCCTTTGTTCCTTCTCAGGGGGTTTTCATTTCGGAGTAGAACAATGGCTCTCTAGTTGGTCGCATGTACGTAGAAGGGAATTTGTCCATGCTCAAAGGCTTACTCGATGATCCGGTAGATTGACCGTCAAGAATATCGGCTGAGTCCTGGCGTTTGGGGATCTCGAGGAGAGTTCCTGCCCCTTACAGGCCTGCCATTCGAGTGCGACGGCTTTAAAGTTTGCGGAATGGGTCTCTCGTCGTACTGAATCTAAGCGAATATACGTGTATTTAATGAGCATTATAATTATCAAATAGTGTCATAAATGAGGAAATTAAAACTCATTAATCCCGAACGCTGACGGAAATTTTCCTTGAGCTCTAGGCCTAGTGGAGGAGCGAAATATTCACGGTGGTACAAGACAAAGCAATCAATAACTCTATCGCAGATTCTCAACAGTTATTAATGTTTAGCCAGGGAATTTCGTGCGCTGTTTCAACTGAGTCGTGATCATTTTAAGGAAAGCAATGGGATATGAGAAATGTATTATAAACGTTTTCTCAAAACGTTTCCGCGATAATGGTTCGCGGTCAATTTTTTATAAATAAAATCTTCCCACGCGAGAACCTTCTCCCCTTCCGACTCGACCTATGGAGTTGTGTGATGCGTGAGTGAGCGGCGGATGCGGGAATTAGAGTTCAAATGGAGTTTTAACAATGTTTTTTTTATGGCTACACGAGTCTGAATTCCGCATGAAGGGCTTTAAAGCTTCAGTGGGATTATCGAGAAATTTCGACGTGCTTCGACGCGAGAGAATAAAACGAAATTGTTTCGCGAAAAGAGGGAATCGGAGGTTCGTAAAATCGCTGATCGGCGGCTGGTTGGAGGATTTATTGATTTGCACGGCGACTGAACGGTCGGCGGGAACTACTTCCGTCCAGCCTTTCCTCCAACGCGTAGGTGGGAATGCCGAAGGGGCGGGGACGAGCGCGGGAAGGGGGGCGATACAATCAAGACGTGCGTGCGATATTTTCACGGTGAACCCGGCTAGACGGACGTCATCGAAGACGACCGCCCCAAGTGAGGCCGTCCGGTCTGAGAGGATCTTCCCCGGCGTGGGCGGGAGGGACTCGCGCAGATGGAGGGAGGTTGGAGGGGGGAGGTGTGGAGTCGGATCTGAGGGAAAGTGGAGGAATTTCTCGTATGCCTTCCTCAGAAGGAGAGTTAAAGAAAAATAGACTGGACCCCCCGATAAAAGGAATTACGGAAGGGTTTTCCCACGATCGCTCACCTAACGGGTCTGAAGAAGACAGCGCTGACGACAGCTCCCGAGACCGTGGATGAAGATCGGGGGTAGGTTTTGGGGAAAAGAGGGAGCGACATGTGCAGATAGTTGGTGAGAGGATGTGGGCCGGTAAATGGGGAGGAGGGGGGTAAAAGCAGCCGCGAAGGGACGTCGGAGTAGCCGGGGGGGGGGGGCGTTGCTGAGTCCGTGGCGCCGCGGAGGTTGATGGATAAGTTTGTGGAATAAAAGGCTCGCCGGAGACAGGCGCTGGGCAGCGAGAAAGGGACTGACGTGTCTGTGTTTTGTGAGCCGTGTGTTGGGCAGGGGGATCTCGACGGTGCATAGTCTCTGGGTATGGGGAAGGAGAGAGAGAGGACGAATAGGGTGGAGAGGGGGGTTCGTCGGCTAGTGACGTCGTGAACAAAGAATCGGAGGGGAGGGGGACGACGACGACAGCGGGAAGGCTTAAGTTCGCGGGAGGGAGAGTGTGGAATGATGGAAAAAATAGCAGGAAAAAGGGTAAGGGTGAGATGGGGGGTTTCCCGAGGCGTGAGGCGAAGAAAAGAGTCGCCAAAACAACTTGGGTGGACGTCGCAAAGAAGTCCCCTGAAATGGGCAAAGATGTCACCCGGATAACAATACCTGTCGATCTGATGGCCGAGGTCTTGTTGAGACTTGGGTCAAGTCGCAAAATTCACAAGCCACAACAAAAATCCGACGTCGGAAAAGTTAAAGACGGAAAATTTCATCGTCAAATACCTTCCAAAGGAGTGATAAGTGAAGAAATGAATCATGTATACCCTTTGGCAAAGTTCAGTTCACAATATTTATTAGGTTTCCAGTTGGTTCGACGGCTGAGGTCCTACTCGCAAAAATCCTTCTAGAATAACATCCATGACAAAGCAAGATTGAAGCGCCGAGATTTAGCCGGTTAGCCTCAGAGCGGCAATACTAATGGTATCATTTAGTCACTCTACTTCATTAAGGTCCGGGAGTTTAAATATGCTACCTTCAAAAGCTCATGAAAAACAATTAGCCAAATAATAAGAAATCTATAATCCTATCTATGAATCAAAAGCATGAATTTAAAACAGTTCTTCTTGATATTATTATGAGGTCTTGTAATATATGAAAATAAGCTTTTTAATCCAATTTGAAAGCAGGTAAAATATGAAAATAACTACTAGAGAAATGTAAATTGTCTCCGTCATGATGTTTTGATACTATTTATATGTGAAAGTACGTAGTGCACTAAGGTTTTGAAGCATTTGGTGATTCCTCGCAAGGAATAATATTCTGAATAACATATTTCCTGAAGTTGGTGTAACATAATAACTACACGAATAATGGAGACCCTTATTAAATGAGTCTGTGATTTTGCACAGAATTTCCACGAAAATAATGGAGGGGTAATTCAAATGAGAGTTACAGGGGAACGAAGAACTTCATGTAAAATAGGCAGTTTACTGTAATTAATATCCTTTAATCGTTGTTTTACAAAACTATTTTGAAGAGTTTACATTTTAAAGTATGATTAAGCTTCAAAATAATTGTTGCCATGAAAAGAGAGAAGCCTACGATAAATCTAGTTTGAGCCTTTATTAATTTCTCAGTAATTTTTATTTTTTCTTAAAATTACATTGCTATTGTAATCTTTAGAAATTACATTTCATCTATCGGCGTACTTGTCACATCGTCTTTTCTAAACGTATTTTTAGAGAAAAAAGAGATTCATTTTGACTTATGAGATTATTGTACCTTTGATTATTCCAATCTACTTCGAAGTCGCTGGCTACGTGTATCTTTCTTACGCCTCATATTCCTACTTTTTTCATGGGATGAAGTCAAACCCGCTTTTCATTACCTTTTCTCTTGAATTGTGATTTTTAAAGACCCTTTTATTTCCTCTTTTTAATTTTCATCTTCACAATTTAAGAAATTGAAAACCTTCAGAGTTTTAAATTCCATTTCAATTTTTTTACCTTAGCTAATGAAGAACTTTCTTTAGTGCTTTGAGTCTTAATGTCTCCTTAGCTTGATTAGAATGAGTTTTTCTAATAAATTGAGCATAAATAAATAGAAATTTATTTTCGTTTTGAATTAATGCTAACTAATTATTAATTAATTACACGTATAACTGAAGACTTTCCGTGCAAGATTCAAAACGGTCGTTCAAATTCAAGATGATTGTACACAGAGCTCTGACTGAGGGCAACGGATTTCAGACGAAGTCAACGGAGGGCAGATGTAGTTGTGACTTGAATAATGGAGGATGGAAACATTAAAATATTAATTAATATAATATTGCATATGACAA
Source organism: Hetaerina americana (assembly GCF_022747635.1). NCBI lineage: Eukaryota > Metazoa > Arthropoda > Insecta > Odonata > Calopterygidae > Hetaerina > Hetaerina americana. The sequence goes on along the minus strand of NW_027287405.1, from coordinate 832,243 downwards.
GGAATTAAATTTCCATACGTTTTGCTTCAAAACTAATGTTCCTGTTATTTTCAAAGGTGTTCATACAATCGCATGCAGTTGCCATTATGTAATATTGAATTATCAAAAAAATTAAAAGGTATTACATGTAGCTAAATTTATTAAGGTTTTTTTGAACACATGAAATCTTGGACACCAGTGATGAGGCATTTAAATCCTTTAAATTGGAGGAAATAAAGAAAAAGTTTCTGTATATGTACATATTCTGAACATGAGGTCATTTTTATTAATTTGACTCTCGAAAGCTGCCATATTATCAAGTATTAATTCTTCCAGTACAGAAAAAGCCGGGATTCTTTTAGTTTTGTTACTTAATTTACCATTAGAGGTGGTTTTATTGATATATTAATTTTACGAAATTCAAAATTTTCATTTCTTCTAAAAACAACACCTAAAATTTACTGCAAAAAAAGTTATATTTACAAAGGTCTAAATTCCAAAGACAGGTTCTTCTGATATCCATTCCTTTTCAACAGCTTATTTTTAAGCTCTGTAATAAAATCATGGACTATGGAGAAATATATACAACAACTCCATATTACTCAGGAAAGGATCCGCCATATTAATTTTTAGACCCCTTTTATAACATAATCAATTTACAGCAACACCAACTCAGTGTTAAAATGTGCCTAGGCTCAAAAAGAGTGCCGGAGTCCAAAGAGGGTTATAAAATGTGGAGAGTGTGAGGTGAAAACATAATGTTAGGAAGAAAAGGTTGGTTTTGCCATAGTGACCAAAGTTAGTGGCCGTTATGGACACGTAGGCAGACACTATTATCCCAAAAAACCTCATTTATTACCATTATAAGGAAATATTTCAACTATTGAGCCTTTTGCGCCTTGCTTGACTGGTATAACATATTATGCTAAGGAGGAAATTTTGACAAGAACCTTAAGAGGCGCTTCTTTAGGGTTGCCCAATATGTTTCACGCTCCCACTTTCTGCGAGGCTGAGTCGCTGTCACATATATTCTTAACCGTAGCTGGAAAGACGGAGAAGGAAAAGTCAGGGCATAGAGTGGTGAGACCAGGGTTTTGATCCTGGATGGATACGTGCCCTATTTTCGTCGAGAAAATCTATTCAATCAAGTTGGAGGCGTATTTTTCTTTGGAAGGAAGTGACACGTGTGCGCTGCGAAGTAGGGGATGGAAATCATTAGCTCTGAGGGTTTTCCTTTTTCATACAATCATTCGGATGCATATTTTTCATCACCTTGTTTGAAAATTTAAAGAAAACGTATCCAGGTAAACAAATATCACGTATTCACTACAAGAATGAGTTTCTCCACTGAAATGTTTTCATGCAATACAGTCCTTATTTCTCTTTTAATGAATGAGACCCAGTCTGTGCCTGGCAAAGTTCAATAAGCAGGCGCCGAGTAGTAAAAGTTGTGATTTAACAGCATCTATCAGAATGTTTCACCATAGCGCATACACTAGAAAAAATAACGCAAATATTACCATATATTAATTCACTTGCTTCAAAATACTAATCAATTTTCAGACCATCAAACATATTAGAGGAGACGAAATCACTTTTTATTTCCCCTTGAAATTAATACAGGATTGTCCATCCAAATAAGTTTTAAATTAAAATTTTGATTCATTTTTGGTATTTCATTAGCGAGTGGGAATTAAACGAAGAGGCAATTGGAATGATTGCCCTTATTAAAAACCCTTCTAGGTCAAATTTTTCCATCACGTGACCAGATGTATATTTTGGACTATTCTCGATTTGTTATAAATTTATTCAATGCACTTTCAGCCTGTGCACCTTAGGTTTACGACAAACTTAATTCATCCTGAAAAATGTACTAGGAAGAAAAATTCTCTTTTAGGGACAACATTATTAACACTACCAAGCAGTTTCACTCAATATGATTCAAAACTTTGTATCAAGACGAAAGATTATTAGAAATTTTCACGTTTTTATAAATTATCATATAATTTAACATATCCATCAGTATGCACTTCAAAGTTCAGGTTTCGTAGTAAGATTTAATTTGACAAAGACGTCATTCCGTCATATTTTTCTATATTAACGAATATTCTGCTCAACTGGAATTACCATTTTATAGATGATTGAATTGATGTTAGGTCGGAGTTAAATAAATCAATGAATTCACCAAGCGCTTTCCCTAAATTTGGTATCAAGCATTACAAACCAATTCCGTTTCTCCCTGTATACTTTGCGTCATAGCACGCAGAGCACTGAGGCTACTACCTCACCTCACCCACCTTATATTCGTAAAGGAACTTGGAACGTGCGGAGTTAAGTACGTGACTTTTCGTGTGCGGAATCGAGCGAAGGATTCTGTGCGATCTGAGAAGAATTTTAATTGGATGTGAGAATGTGAGGCAGAAAAGGTCATTCCAGGGCGAGGTGTCGAGTGGGAGCGTAGAAAGCCTAAACAAAGGCTTGCTCAATTTCATCCTGCAATTTGGAGGCATCACGGACAAGAGGGAAATGTTCTGGATACGTGCTAATGTCGAGCTTCGTTGTCGACGTACCATTCTTAAGAGCTCAACACCATAATGTGGCGTTGAGCTCAATTTTCAGTTAGCAATCATGGAATTAATCAAGCAATTTTTCTATCCAAATCGATCAAATCCAATGCCAGACATTCATCTAAAATTTTTATTTACTCGTATGATTGATTTTGAAATCTCATTGAGGTGCCCAAATCTCCTGCGTCGTCGTCCTATTGTTGCTCTTATACTGACTTTTACATCCTCGATAGTTTTATGGGTTACGCATTCACAACGAATACGATACTCACTCTATGAAACTAACAACACGTCAGTAGCAACGAAATGAGAGGGTGTTTACCATTTCATAGCATTTTTTTTGGATCTTGATTGGGGCAAACTTCTCGTGGAATAAATAAAAATGTCATTCAATAAAATATAGCTTTAAAACTTGAAATGAAGTTAGGAATTGAATACAGGATTCCATCCGCTGAGTTTATTCCAGCAACAATCAATGAAATATACATTAAATTTGTTTCAGAAACGTGCAGGATAACTGATGAATACGATCTCCTGAATTGTAATAGACCGCAGCACCGCCCCTTTCAAGTCCTACACCCTCCCGGATCCGTTCGCCCCCCTTTCATCTACTGCTGCACTCGCCCGTGGGCGGCTGGAGGGCGTAAGAGGGGGCCTGGAAAGATTGGACGACGGACGCTCGGGAAAAATGGCCGGAAGGTGGAGAGAGGACGTAAGGACAGTATGTTTGTTGCACGAGTGGACGGACGGAGATTGGGAGGAATCGAGCGACAGCCTGTTGGGCGGAGAGTAGGGAATTAGGACGAGTGGAGAGGACCAAATGAACGAGGGAGGGGGTGCATCTGTTGAGCAGGGATGGACGGTTAGCAGGCAGGGGTGGGGCTAGAGAATGGGAGTGGAGATTGTGCGGAGGGTGGAGGGTGGTGGGAGGCGGAGTTAAGGGGGAATGTGATGGAATGAATTCTTTCTTTCCATTCACTCTGGAGGATGTTCTCTGGGGGACGCGGGAGAGAGGGCCATTCCGGAAACTGCAATGTGTGAGAGGAGGAAGGAGTGAGTGTGAGCTGGAAAGGAGTGAGCCGTCAAGGATTATTTGCTGAGGATGAGCCACAGGAAGCAAGCGGGCTTATGGACTTATTTGGGAGGGATCCAAACTACGAAGTCTTTTTCTAACCCCAGTCTCTCATTTCCCGTCCGAGCCACTAGAAATCTGAATGTCGCGTGAACTTGTAGGAGGGATGGCGGAAATTCTCTCCACTCCTAAAAAGATAATTGGGATGCTCAGTATTTTGGATTGAATACAGTTTCAACTATACTCTCTTCATATTTTTATTCGCAACTATTAACTATGCTAAAAATAGCCACTCTGTTTATGCAATATTACATTTAGAAAATGTTTTTTGAATTTACTAAGCCGTATGCAATAACATAATCATAGTGCTACTATAACACTCGCAATACAACAAATTTATAAACAGTATCGCGTATGCCAGGAACCAAAAGCATTTCATTGAGTCGCTGTGAGTGGCAGTGGACAGCACCAACCTTCTTCCCCACTCCCTTTAATGAAGACTACCAATATATTCTATTGGTGTGCTGACATCAACGTGAGCCGCATGTATCAATGTTCTGTTGAACCTTTATGAGTACTCAATCAAAGTGCGATAGGTATTTTCATCTGAATTATCAAATTTAGAGTTGACGGAAAATCAATGAAAATCAATTCTTTAAGTTGTTCACACCTCTTGTCCGAAGTTTGGTATGCTCGTATAATATCCACTTTACCCATTCAAGAAGTATTTAAGAAACACCACTTAACATAACTAATTTTAAATATTCTCTTTATTGTATTAAAGGGATATAAATGGTTTTCAAAAGCTCAACCCTTGAACCAGACAATAGTTTGACCAGATCAGCCATCTGCAATTCTGCAATTTTGTACACGAAAATAACATCAAATTCCATTTCTACTAATCGCATAAAAATGCTAGCTTACCCTTTATCACTCCAGCGTGTATGCGTTTTCGGTGCCCATCATATTCGAGAACTTGATCAAACTGCGTGGTGGGAAGTTACGACCCAACGATTGGCACACTGAACTTAGCCATTTTAAACGATGGAAACGCAGGAAGAGTTAGCAGTGCGATAAGGAAAGAAAACGATGGTGGTATTGAAGTGGAAAGAGGAGAGGGGGGCGAAATAGTGGAAATACGGCTGGGGTAATCTCTCCGGGAGGAAATAGGAAACCTTTGAGAGTCAAGGTGGATGGGATACGGAGGGAGGATGGAAAGATTTCGAGGGATGAAATAAGGGGCGGGAATGGTACGGGAATGCGACCCGTTATCGACGAAAGGTGGCAGAGAGGTGCGGAGAGGATGGAGAGGGGAAGGTAGGAGGTCGGAGGAGGACTTGGCGAGATCGGTAACGGGGAACCTCCAAAAGAGCTGGATGTTGAAGAATTGAGCTAGGCGAGGAGGGTGAGGGAGCGTGTGTTTCGGGGTTGGAGATGAGAGGGTAGATTTGCAAAAATTGAGAGGGAGAATGGATGTGGCTTAGAGAGGCTGGCAGTTTTTGAAAGGGGATGCAAAGATAAAAATGGTACGTATAGAGGAGAAGACGTGAGAACGAGTGGAAAAGGGAGAAGTGGGTCTAAAGAAATCAACATGTAGTCAGGTACGGATGTATTGACAACTCCGCAGAATATTTGAGGAGAAAAATTGTTGGAATCCATCCAACAACTTCGTTTATTCGTTAGTTATTCCGTTTTGGAATTGAGTTCAAAGATATATGACTTTATACACCTTTACTAAATCCAACATTTCATAGATTTTCCAGAAAAATCAAAATTCACTACGGCATCAAAATTCAAGGCGTGAAGAATTGATTTCAGCCATTATTCTCCGCGTTCTTGGGGTTATATTCACGCGAATACAGCAATTTAGAAGACCCCATCCTACTTTTCACTCTTTTCCTCAAAACGCTCAAATCACAAATCACACGAACGAATTGTGACGAAAACATATTCTAGGAGGGAATGCCAAAAAGTTGAATCGAAGGGATTCTGAGGGAAAGGAATAAATAAAGGAGAAAATCAAAAGATAAATATCGTTTTTAGAAAATTCTTAGAATCTCTTGAATACTGATAACCCGTGGATACACAAATCTCAAGTATGCCACTACTTTCGAATTCCGAGATATAAAAAGAAATGCGTCAAATAACCTTCTCAAACAAGATGTACTTGGAATGATAACACGCAAATTAGGAAGCTAAAATATTTATCTAGAGTGATGACGGTGGACTTTTCTAGTGAAATTTTAAAACGCATCGTCCGCAAACTTTAAATTCATGAAAAAACCTCTCACAATGATGTTTTGAGGAAAATATTTCTTGAACTGGGTTCAACGTTGGCCACAAGTCAGCAATCCGAAACGATCATTTTCTTTTTGTCACTACTTCCCTTAATTATCTTTCAACATACCTTCATCACCACTCGTACTTGAATTCATAACCCTTACATACATCCAATTCTTTATCTTGCTTCCCAGTAAAATAGTACGTCAGTATTTTTTTCTACAATTGAATTTTTAAGAATAATTGGCATTAAAAGCTCTAGCTTGGTGTTTAGAGTAGTAGTAGTTTTTAGGAGAGGCGACCGACAGCTGAGGGCATTTGGCGCCACGGGACACGCAGCTTAATGTCCCATCCGACCAACGGCGGAGGTATCGGGAGGCCACTGAAAATTTTCTCCTGCCTCCGGGATTTGAACCAGAAACCTCTGGGAAGGAAGCAAGTACGTTGGCAACCACGCCATCCCGACCTCCCGGTTAGGGTTTATAATCAAGGTTAAATGATGTAAATATTTTAAAATTAACCTCGCACAATTATTAAATTTCTAGTTAAACTAAATGCAAACATATGCTCATGGTAAAACTTTTGGAATGTGACTAAATTTATTGATGTGATGGACGGTATTTTTATTTTTGATGACCGCTGGAGGTTTACTGATGCGAGAAACAATACTTGCTCCTTGCAGCCAGACTAAAGGTGGTCCGCCCAGCAACTGCCCCCCATGCGGCTGCAACGGCGTCTCCCACCATCATGGGGAAATTCAGGGTAGTTATGTTAAGTTAAGAATACTGTTAAGACAGGCAACAGAAAACCATCTGAACTATTTGCCACAAACAATCACGATCGACTTTTTATCGATTTATTGACATTATCTAATGTTTAATATGACAGTATTCTTGTACCCACTGAAAAGTGGGTACATTTTCACGTCTTTTGAGCCTTAATCTTACTAATCAACCTCGGGCACTGGAAAAATTTCAGCGTCTACACTTAATGATGACTTTAAACCGTGGAGGATTTTTGAATGAATCTTTCTCTCTTGAGTCTATAGAAAGAAATTTTTCGAATCAATGAGCATGATGGAAATCGTCGATTTTCTTTCAGAATTAAACGGGCTATATTTTATTATAAAATGATTGAACTTAGATCCTGAGGGCAAATCTCATTAATTCTGTCGGTCGAAGCCTGCCAGCTATGCGATGAAGTAGGAGGACCCAAGTAACCAGGAGAATATTTAGCACCTTTCACCCAACAAAAAGAAGGGTTTGTGCATGAAAGGGAATTGAAAAACAGGCAGGATACATCATTAGATTTTTAGTCCCATGCCTGATATGTTTAATTTTTATCGGCCGCAGAGAGAGAACCATGACCATAATTTTCAAAAACCAATAACAAAATATCTCCTTGGCAAAAAATTAATTACTCGAAATCGAAAATGGTATTTTGTATTGGGTATTTTTAAGAGAACTGATAGAGTACGAAAAACTCACCAAAATTTCCTTGCCAACTTTCAACACGGCTTCACCAGCAAACGATGACTTCGCATCTCCCCTTTCGGTCCATGACTTTAGAAGAGAGGTCCCTTTACGTAGTCATCTCGGTCCCGTTATATCTCTTTCAAATTTCCTATGAGGTCTTAGACCGTCCGATATGGCTTGGGATCCTGAATAATTCCCGTGATAACGGTGGCAAGAGGGGAAGGCGGGAAGGGAAGCGAGCGAGTATCGGGACAGGAGAGAGGATGAGTGGGGAGAGGTGATGGTTGTGGTGGGGCTGAAGGGGCGAAAGAAATTCTGGAGCGGGGGACGGGAGGGGGCAGGGAAAGGGTGAAGATAACAATTACGTCACGGAAGAGGGCCGCGGTAGGGGGGCGTTGCTGGTACGCGAGAAAGTTGAAAAAAAAAGATTGGGATGAGATAATGAGGAGGTGGTGTCAGTGGGAGGAGGTGAGATAAATTATACCGGGAAAGTGAGTCTCTTCTTCGTGCGGATCCGGCAATGTGTTTTCGAAGAGACTGAGGACAACGCAGGGGGCAAATTTGTTAAGTGTTTAGAAATAAAAAGTCGAAAAACCACGCATTGGCAAAGACCATCTTCCTCAACATAAAAGTAGGGAAGTTGCACATAAAAGAACTATAAGAGTTCATATATTTATATATTTTAATGCCACAGACAAACACTCCATTCCCTATGGTGTGTATCACTTATTTGACTAGCCGTGTGGTCCAGTTAAATGTGAGAAACTGTAAGTGGCCGGGTATTATTTTTCTTTTAGGATCTACCCCGTAGAGTTTTATTAGTGATTTTTTAAAGATTTTTAAACTTCTAAGATAATATATTAAATATTCTAGTTCAGCTACTTGAGTAGCAACGGTACAAAAAATATAGAAATAGTGAGTTCGTCCCCAATCAATATGCAACTTAGCACGAATGGAAAAGTCCCTGAATTGCATTCATTATTTACGTCGTACATACACAGGAATATGACTCAGACGGAACTGACTGTCACAATTACAAAAAAGAAGATGGTGGAAATGAAGGAAAGAGTAGCTTGGAGGGAAGAGTGGAGACCACACAAAGGGTGTTTCTTACCTGTTGAAGATAAAGTTGTTACTGAAGATGAAGTTACTGGAGGTAGACACTAGGGATGCACTCTATGCTCCGGATGAAATGGAACTTCGTTGAGATAATTTTGGAATATCACGGTAGGTAATGGATCAGAAAAGACTATTGATATTCGTTGATGGAGACTGCGCGTAAAAAGTATTATTTCCTGAAGAACTATAAGTGGCATGTTTCGCAGGTAGTTGTGTAGGGGAGAGAGATGAGGAATCAGGTGAGAAATGAAATACGTGGAATGAATCAAAATTTATTGGAAAGAAGGAGTTGCGCGGGGATAAAACTTGTGAAGTTTGAGAAAAATGAGGGAGAAAATAGAAGCTACAGCCGTTTCGATGGCAAAAGCATCATCATCAGGCAAAGGAATAATTTAAGTTCAGACAATTTTCAAATAGAAACTAAAATGTAGGCTGGAGGAGGGAGCCAGTGGATATAGATGGAGGACGATACTCAGCAAAGAAAAGCTCAGTGAGAAAAAATAATCATAAATTTGAGATGAAAATAAGTATGTACCAAAATCAGCTCAAAATGCTTTTAGTTCTTAAGCACTGTAAAGAATTTTTTAGCTTACTCCCTCGAGAAAAATTCCATTTTCTTCGACAGAAATGCGTCTTATTTTGGCTGTTTTTTCTCTAATTATTGAAATCTGTCGTAGTGTGATAAAAACCAGAGGATTCATAATTTTTAAGGTAACCTTGCATCAAAGTTTTTGACTTTCAGAACTCCATTAAATCATTTTTCACAACATCCAAGTGACTGAAATACTCCCCCACAGTTATCGCTAACCCTTTTCAACAAATCTCATAAATCTCTCTTAAATAAAATTCATCTCTTCCTCTTAAAATTCATTGCAGCTGTATGGATGATCAAAAACATAGAAAATAAAATAAAGAGGAAATATGTCACCCATATTTCAAGTCAGCTTGGAGCACCTAATACAATAATGCTTGTTATGCTGTTTTCTTTATGAAATATCCATAAATATTAATTTTGACTCCGACATCATTACTTAAGCCTAATACTCTGTCATCGAAGGTAGCGTAAATGTACGTAGATAAGCACACAGAAAATGACTAACTATTGGAATTTTACAGACAACTTCAATAAAAACACCACATTGCCAATACGTTAATCTGATGCATTGAGAATATTTTTCATTGTAATTCGTTGGTTTAACACTTCAAAAAGCATGGAAATCTTGATACCATTTTAAAATATAACACATTGTATTCCCATGAAAAATAATTTTAAGCCGTTTTTGCCTCTAATACATCAAAAATAGAAAATATAGGTATCAGTATTTTTATAAAAATTGGTGGATAGGCATTAATGCAAGTAATATAGTTTGTAAGCAAGGGTATTAACTCGTTGTTGCAGAGATTCCAGGAATGTTTGCGTACGAGTATATGACGAATGGACATTGGCATGACTAAGTAATAGTTTAATTGCTATATTTCCACTGAAACATCAGTAGCATAAAGGGACAGAAACAAGAAAACATTAGTATTTTCAAGATCAAACAATAAAAATCAATATTTTCAGCAACTCAGGAAATTAATTCTCATTATTAATTAGTCCATAATAAATGACATATTAGATTTAACCAAAACTACGTATGATGATTTTATTCTGATCTTATTCCGTCCCTTTATGGTGAAGTGGTAAAATTATTTCTATAGCAGACAGGGGCGATGTCTTATGCCCGATATGAAAGTAAGAGAGGATGGTGAGTGGGAGGGAAAGAAGAAAAAAAAATGAAGAAGAGGAAAGGAAATGAGTGCTAAGTAAGAATGGAAATATAAATGTGCTTAGATGTTCTTCAGAAAGATGGATTTTTTATTTGTTGAATCAGTAATCCCCTAGATAAATCTTTGAAATCATTCAGGTATTACTAAAGCAAACTAATTTACTGACGCTGCCAGAATCGTGTTAAATTTTCACTCTAATTTGATGCGACCATCTCCAACACAGATTTCCATAACAGCGTGACGAAATAGGAGCTCTGCCGGTGTTTCTCATTCGAGATTCGAAATTTGCGTTAAAATCATGAACGCGTCGATACCTTATGCAGTGAGCCGCCATTGTATGGTGGAAACCTGCTGAATCGGTGCGGCGGCAGTGCACTCACTAATGCGCTTTACACTCATGATTAATCAGAGGGATACCGCCCCAAATTTTCGCGCTGGGCGGGCACCGACACTCCGCATGTCACTCATTTTTAGCCTCCGGATCAAATGAAACTATCTTTCCGGAAAGGCTTACAACGAGCATACGTCAACCGGTGGAGGCAACAAAGGACGCTTTAAATCGAAATAGGAAAACTTCGCGGCATCTCTCGGTCACACTCTTGAAGTTTCTTTTTCAAAATATAGCACGCTCAGTTCTTTGTGCACAAAGCTGGCGAGATAGCTGCGCCAGGATGCGGAAGAGGGTGGAGTTCCCGCGTTTCGGCGGAATTGCGGTGGAGAAGAGGCGAGCTCGTGAGCTTTTTGTTCCCTCATTTTGTTGTACAATTTAGCCCCTGGGTCCTATTCAGTTATTCTGTAACCGAGATGGTAACTAATTTTTATATTGGTGTCCTTTTAAATCGAAAAAAAGTTCGCAGGCCGAAAAAGTGAACTTTGATATGCTTTAAGAGTTCAGATAAATGCTCTCGTCACGTAAACATCACGGCATGTCGAAAGGAAAATATATGAAAAACGGTAACTGTGAAAATATTTTTATAATACAATTTTATCGATGTCCCATAAACGCACTGTAACGGCCTCAAGCGTAATTTCATCCGTAGGGCGTTACACAAGTGTTACAAAGTGCACAAAAAGTGTATCATCATGGCTAATCAGTGAAAACATCTGGCACTCTAATTAAATGATATTCAATGCATCTATTTTTAAATGCACTCCAAAAAAAAATTATTTCAAAATAATCAGTGCCAAGTTTTGTTTGCCTTTCTTCAGTGAGTAGATCAGACCCACCGAAACGAACGAACGCACTCTTTTCTTAAACACATGATTACGTTTTCCTTACCCAGTTACATTCTGTAGTGAATAAAACATTTCTTAAATAATTTATTATTATCTACCCAATACGATATTGATTTCGCACAAAATAAATTTTTTATTAGTGGGAAAATAGTTCCGTTTTTCAGTAACTATTCTGTTAGTTATAACCTACATCAAAACGTAAATTAAAATGAGATGCAATGACTTTGCTCGTTTCGCAAATTTAAAACAACTCACACGATGCATTAGAAAATCCAAGTTTTGCTGAAAATTAGTAGAAGAATCACATGCTGAAGTGCATCAAAAATTTTCCCATTTGTCCACCCCACTTTTCGAGCATCATAAATAATTTATTTACCATGTACATTATTTAATCATGAAGTTGAATGCGGAACGGAGTGCAATGGATAGAGCATACAAATCCAAGGGCAATAAACTTCGGCAACGAGTTGTCAAACCTGGGAAAGCTACTTAGGAGACAGATGCTGGACTAAGTTGCCGTTTGCCACAACAGGTGCCACTACATCCAGTCCCATGCAAATGGGTAACAACAAAAAAAATGTAGCTTTTGAATTAATACTGCTCACTGAATAGTCCTTTGACAAGTGGAACCTCCCATGCGGAAGGGAAAAAAGAAAGCAAAATCCCAAATGAGTTTAATGTATATAAAAGACAGTAAGAAAAAAAGCCTCCACATAAAAAGAAAAGCACGGTTTTCAGGGCTGACTCGAGTAAGCGGCTCCCGATACTAAAGGAAACAACGGTTCTATCAATGATGTATCCAAAGCGAGTGAAATAGGGTCGGAAGGGAGACCGAGGGGAAAGAAAAGGGGAAGAAAAAAAGGAGTAACGATTTAGTGAGGGGTGACAAAACTTCGAAATACGGTTCAGGCCAGAGAGGCTTGCAACGAAAGGAAAGGAAAATAAAACTCTTGATAATAGCTTCCAACGCAAAACGTGTTTACATAGGATGCGAGTGAGCACGCTCATTTGAAGTGACCATGGATTGATAGCAGAGGGGGCGTTACACTTGGTAGAGACATTAGCACGCGGGAAGAAATATATTCATGGGAAATTTATGAAGAAATTAATGAAGTCAGTATGCGTAAAACTGATTCCTTTAATTCCCACTAAGGCACACTCTATTTCATACTAACCTGAACGTAGACATGCGTCGATCAGAATTGAGACCAACAATGAGACCTTTCGATTATTTTAAATATCACTGATATTTCTCTCTCCCCTTAGTTTTCGATGGCAAACGCACTAATTGGTTTTCTTCTTTTTTTACACCCGCATCTTCCGATAACTTTTCCCGCCTTAGCAATTCACGTTCGTCCATTTAGTAAATAAGTGCATGATATGGCAGATAAAATATTATGGCGACACTAACATTTTTAAAAAATAATTCAGATAATGTAAGCGTGCCTTGCTTTATCTGCATTTTAAATTATTTGTAGTACGTTCATTTTACAATTTTCTGTAACAACCATTTGATGAATGGAATTTAGGTGATCAATTTAAAAGTACACATTTGGGAATAGATCTGAAAAAAATGTGAAAGTTCTTGTAGGGATCTTATGGGATCCTAGTCACGGCGAATGATTTTTACACTCTGAAATTGTTGCATTGAAATGCACATTAGTGGATTACTCCGTTTAAAGTTACTGTTGCGCGATCTCCAGAAGTATCTTCTTGTAGTATTTTCGATCCGTTTGCACAACTGCAGAAAATGGGTAATTGTTTCTTGAAATATATTAATCGTAAAACATTTTACGTGGCATTTGCTCTCGGAATTCAATTCAACCCAGAGGGATAAAATACATAAGTTGCAGCAGCGAAAATGTGAAAAGTTGGCTGGAGTATTTTTTTAGACCATTGCCATTTCTTTACTCCCCTTCACCCAGCACGTTGGCTTTTTTAACGCCACTTACGCTGAAGTTAGAGAACAAAAAAATAAATGATTTGGGAAAAGAATAAAGATGTTTAATGGATGTGAAAGTGGAAGTAGTGGAAGATCAGACCCTTTCCGAATGGGGAGAGAGAGAAGTTGTTAACTGGTGAAAGGTTGCTCGACCATACCGAAAGAAATTCCCGTCAAACAATACTTTTACTACTTATTTACAGCTAGCGTTCAGTAATAAAATTGATGAAACGAAATAGATTGACAAATTTTATTTCCTAAAGAAAAATCATATTTTCTCTATAATGATACTATTTCGTCGACATTTTATAAGGAAAACGGAAGTATTGTACGACAAAATACACAGAAATCCGGAAATTTTAATTCCCGATGATGTTTAGTACAGGATATTGTACATTTCATTTACATAGTTTATTTTCCCCATGTTTCCACATCTACGTGATAATTTAAATCCAAGTCATACACGTCCACCACACCGGAGGAGACTATTAATTAAAAACTTGGAAGAATACTGGGGAGAAAACATTTACCTTTATTTTGGTTTAATAAAACAAGCGAAAAAACAAAAAAATTATTCGTAGACAGGGCTGAGGAAAAAATAAAACAACCTCGCTAAAAGAATATTTGACTTTCTTCGGAAATATATTCTGAAAATATAAATATACCTCGTCTGTAATAAACGAGATGATAGTGAAAAAACATTTTTAAATAAGTGATTTGAATTAAATTTGGTTGCTATTTGCAATTTTTTCTGGGCGATTAGTATTTTCCACAATTTTTCCTGATAATGCGCTGCATGCGTGCTTTAGTAGCGTGTGATGTTTTTCTAAAAAAATAAATAATCGAGGTTGCATCAGATTTATAGAGGAAATAAAAATGAACTAATTAACCGACGAAAAAGCGTTTCGCCTGAAAGTTCAGCGTCCATCATTCGAATTCAAACACATGTTTATATTTTTCCTCCGTAACGGATAGATTTATTCCTTATTCGCTCGCGCTCCTACATTTTGCATACTTAGTGTTTGTTAGGCAGTCTAAACCATGCACGTGCGATTTTCTGCGGCATCTAACACTCGACTCTTTGAGACAGTGTCTCGGGAAAATATAAGATTTGTTCCCAGTGTATTGGATAAGTATTTGGAATGATGCAAATTTCAATTACTCATTTACTCACAGCGAATATTATGGTTTAACCAAACAGAATTCAATTTAAAATGTTGAATAAACACTCCATATCATTAGTTAACTCAAAATACCTCTAATAAAATATATGTTCTGGGCATTTTAACCAATGGGCTTTAAACTACGTGCCCATAGAAGGACATCATTATGATTATTTGAAAACTAATGGCGTGAACTGAGCTCAAGTCGATGCCTCCTCTCCACTAAAGGTGCGATCCGAATGGTTTTATGTTATTTATTTATTTTTTTAGATTACCGACGCAGAGCAAATATGAGACCAGTCGAGTAGAGGAAATTCCCCCATAGGGAAGAGTGGTGCGCAATGGGGAGGAAATGGAGATGATTGCTGTGAAGGGGATGGAGGGAAAGGGAAGAGTGCTATCAACTTACATGAGGAGGAAGGAGGCAATATAAAAGGAGAGAGGCAAGCCAAAAGGTCTAAGAGAGAGAAGTAGAAGGGAATTTAAAGGGCTGCGTATATAAACTAAGAACATTCTTTAAGAAAACAATGATTCAACAACGAATACTAGTCTGCTTGTGCACGCAATATCATGAGATCACTCCATCACAATTCCCATCGTTAATTAACTTTAATTGAATTGAGTTTTCATATAAAAGCATGAACACATAAAAGGATATGTTTCGTTCATTCATATAATTCATTATTTAATTTATTTGAGAAATCATAGTCCTTTTATAACAAAGACGCAGCATGCACTCTCAAAATCAGGCAAAATACGAGGTTATGCGCAAGCAAGATTAAACGTACGCGAGGCTACGTAAAGCTGCACATCTTACCAGTTATATTAATATTGACAAAAAGTGACATTGAGGAAATTTAAACAAATCCGAATATACCTGTAAAGTTCGGAATTTATCGGTGAAATGTTTTCAAATTATAAACCCCTACCACCGCATTGTTCCTGGAGGTCCATATATCTAATTAATTTGAAAATAGGGACTATACTTTAAGGACATAATATATACACGTGAGATAGATTTATAATGATTTTTAAACCCATTAATTTAAATACCGAAAATATTTTCGTGAATTATTGTTATAATACGGCAATTTTTGGAGATGGACATGCTAATGTGATTTGATGTTGATACTCTACACCTACTCGCTAATCATAGGAATTACTTAATTAAACTTTTGAATTGTTACCAAGCCTCTAAAAAATTAATTTGTGAACAAGATTAAATTTCAGTAAAAATATATTTGAGAGAGACTAAATCATGACATTTAGTTAAATTGCATTGGCTCATTGTGTTGGTAGTTTAGGCATTTCAATGCATGAAATGTACGCTAGATGAAGCGTTTTCAATATTATAAACTTATTTTAATGTTGATAAAAACCTATTTTTCTGGGAGTCTGATATACGCCACGATGCATCAAGTTTTTTATTTAATTCTATCAAATAACAAATTGGGCTGTATTTGCTCCAAATACTTTTTATCGCGTAATGTCCAATTCAATAAAGAATCAACTATTTTTTACTCCTGGATGTTAGTTAATTTTAGTTATTTGTACGGGTTTAATGTTTTTGATTTAACTAGGACTACTTCGGAAATTAGGCTATTGATAAAATTACGGAAAAGGACTAACAGGCATTCGTCGAGTTTCTGATTATAGGAAACAAATTCGATAGTTTCCACTCGAATGAATTTCTTTCTGTTTTCAATGACCAATAATGTCTCCAGAGAGTTACTCAAGGTATTTATTAGGAACTGATTGCTATCATTAAATATGGACTAAGCTGTACAGACCTTATAACAAAGAAAGAATTTGGTTAAAAACATGCACTCTCACCTTCAGAATAGACAGAGGTGATTACTAACTTAGAGAATGAGATGAACGTTATCCCTTGAATTTGAAACAGATATTATCGTAACTGACAGAAATACATAATGTAACATATGCATTAAACTGGTAGTTAAAGAAAAAAAGCGAAACAATTAGCTAATTAGTGGACAAGCTAGGAAGCAGAACAAGTAGACAAGGGAGATATGGTTATCAGAAAAGCCCAAGTAAAATAGAAATTGCACCAGAAAAAAGTTTACTAATCGCCAGCAAAACTAGCCTGAAAGTAAGGAAGTACTTAATTAAACTCATATCTGGAGCACGCTTCTCTCCATTAGTGAAGCATGGGCAATAAAAGCAGCCGACAAGAAATGATGGAGTGCATGGGAAATACCGTATTGTTCTCCTAGATAACAGATTTGAAATAGATTTTTTTTATTTTCACTACAACATAATCGTTTTTAGCAGAACCTTGATCGTCAAAGCAGATCTAAGAAAGAATAATGAGGACTAGCAGATAAATATTCAAATTGTGCATGAAAATACATACATCATTTTAGTTGGTTTATTCACACCGCAAGTGATTGGTAAAAAAGTCGGTAACAGAATCAAATGGTGAAAAATAATAATTTTTTTTTATTAGCTTCATATTCCATGATTAAATTCACTTCCAATTAAATTTCCATAAAATATCTAAGATCCATCAAAAAAGTAATGAATAATATATGAAATTATTTATTTGCCATTTCTTTATAAACCGTAATGACTAAATTCATTCCAAAGATTCTAGGGTTTTCATAAGTATCCTGATAGTTCAGATTTTGATTATTTACAGATGTTAATCTCTATACAAAATTGTGGGAAAAGATAAGGAGAAATAAGTGTTTGAGTTTCATGGTTTGAGTTCACGGTTTTGATATGAAAACACCATTATCCATACGGCAGTGCAGCCTCCCTATTATTGGAGTAGAAATTTCAATATAGGTTCAAATTTACGATAAAATAGCGGTAGATGCGACATTCCATCCATCATAAAGAAAGTAAAATAAATATTTTTGGTGCGATAATTTAAAAGGAGTTCTTATTCGACCTTTACGATGGTTTGACATCATCGGTGGAACTGAATTAATGGATGGTTTGCTCCAAATTGCTGGAATCCTACTGCGCAGGCCCAGAGACTGGCGTTAAATATTCTTCATTTTCTGAGACCAAAGATATTGGTATAAGCTATAATATTTCTCGTATAACACTCAGCCAATATATAGGGAAAATCTGAGAGGTATTTTAGCAGAAAAAATATTAATGGAATTATCTCCATCGCTGATAATGTATAATAACAAATTTTTGCTATTTTATCCGCTGCTCAGTTTAAACAGTTAATCGACCGTAATGAGTAGCTTATATTACTTGAAATGCGTTGAAACTATTTAGTAAATAATAATTGTTGATTATAAGAAAAGTTACAATAAATTTATATCCGATAAGTAGCGCTGAAAATCGTACATATACGCAACAGTAACTTAAGACGAAATCAAATGAAAACTTTTTAAGAATTATGTTATGATAGTCACCTGATCATGGCAGTCTGATGTGCTTATAAATTATCTGATTCATTCAGAGGTAGAGAATATTATCTAGTTCTCTGATCTGTTCTCCCAGAATTCGCTAATAACATTTGATGCCTTAAGTAATGGGTGACAATAATTCTGCAGCCTCTAAAATAAATTATTATTCTTTGAGTTCTTTATTTTAATAACGAACGGTTTCAAATAACTATTTACATCATACTTTCGTTAAAACCGAAGGAATTTTAAGTTCTCTGTAAGCTTAAAACTGTGCATTTAACCAGTTTTACAAAAAGTATTTTTTAAATTTTTTTTACAGAGAGTAATAGTAAAACCTAGTGACTTGTTATTGGTACCTTTTAGGAAAAAGCGAACAATTTACGTTCTTTATTGGTTCGAAATGTACACTCCTCTCTAGAATTCGATTGTCCTGCATCGAATGATTACAGTTACAATTTAATTTGAAGTTTACCAGGAGTTGACAGTAAAGTTATGATTTCCTGACAAAAATCTTTATATAATCAGGGAATAATCGTGATGGCGTCATTAGAGAAGTAGAGACAACATTTTTTGCAATAGAGAAAACAAAATTACTGCATAAGATCGATATCCTACAGTAGTTTCCGTTACTTCGGTCGAAACTTTCGACAGAGTATATCATAGCATGATATATCCTCCCTCTACCATATCACCTCTGCGCCACATACTGAAGAAATGTAATTCCAGGTTTGTCACTGCTTTTACTGCTATTTTAAAAACCATTGGTTTTTGTTCGTGTATTTAGCACCTTTGAGTGGAAATCATATCATTCAGATACTCACCTATGGAAAAGAACGGCCATCGGCGCGTTGGACACAGCGTTGCTTAAAAGATTCGCTTTCCAGTGTCGAGGAAGAGACACCACAGTCTACCATATCACTAAAACTTCACAGCAGCACACACAAAGTTTACTAATCCAACAGGCACTTCGAAGTATGCGTTCAACTCCAATCTGAAATCTTGACGAAACCTCCTGATCGATTTCAAAGGAAATTGAGAAATAAGTTTTTTCACCAGTCTATTAAGAACTCGGGGCGGGAAATTACTGGAACGACGTTAATTAATAAGGATTAATAATTCGTACGTGGTCCTCAGTAAGTTGGGATTTCGGAATGAGACTGGCCGATTCAAAATCCAGGAAATCCATACGCGTCCGATTCCCTTTCGTCCACTCGAAAGGACGGGGAGGAGTGCGCACCGAACACTAGGCTGGGTAGGGTTCGGAGAAACGGGACTGAGGGCGAAGTAGTGGTGTTCAAGGGAGAGAACGAGATAGAAGGAAAAAGAGTATTAACTATTCGTCACCAGTTACTAATGTATGAATGCGCTTCATTTGAAAAAGAAGCCTTGGACGTTTTAACGGCTTCTGGAAGAGGCGTTTCTTATGTTATGTAAAGAAGGGGAGAGATGCCTTATGCGAATGCGGACCGAGTGAGTGCGAGGAAGAATCTGCCCGCTATATTCCTTATTTTCTGCTTCTGTCGGTTGGGGGCGTAATAGGTTTTTTCTTTTAAACGGCAAAGAGCCACTGCTACAAAAGGCTTAAGTGTAATTTCAAATTGAAAAAAAGCACGTTCCGCTTGTATGGCTTTCACTACTTTTTTTTTCAACCACGACACCAATGAAATGGCTCAAAAACTTCGCTAACCTATTTTAACAGAGCCTTGACAAGAATCTACGAGAGGCCAAATGAAATTTTTACCAAAAACATATTTTTTTCACTTCACTCTAAAATGATATTTCTAAATATTGTAGTATTTTTTAATTCGCAGGGCTGATGGATATAAAAGTTAACTTAGCATAAGGCCTGGAGTATAAATATATATTGACCCATATCTCTCACTTAAAGTTCTGTCAATCTCATGACAACCGTTCTTCCTTAATTTTAGTGACGATTTATTCATGCGCTGTTTTTTCCGTCCCATTTCGAATTTTAACGAACGTGACCGACATCTACTGAATCATTTTTTAAATTATGTCCTTGCCGTATCGTAGTGGGTCATGAGATTCCCAGCTGCACCACATTCAACGGAGAAAGAGATTTTTTTCGAAAACTTCGTGACGGTTTCTATTGCTCACGGAAGCATGAGTGAAATAATAACCTGCAGAGGGAAGTCAATTGAAGGCCAGACACCACGTATACGTATTCAGTCAAACCTGAGAAGTCTTTAAGAAGGTATGACAGCATTACTTTTCAAAATGCAGGTCAACAGAGTCCCCAAAAGGAATGCGTCTGCTTAAGAAAATAATCAAAAAATGACTACGGCTTACTTATTTTTTTAAATATGGCTAGATGATTTTGATATTGATCGATGACCTTTTGTTCATAAAAATAAGCCAAGGAATATCATTTCATTTCTGATAAGTACTTTTAGATATTGCATCCTGCGAACTTCTGTTTACTACGCCTTTGAAATGAATTGGCCTGGTTTAGAATTAATGGTAGTAGTATCATATTTACGTGCTAAAACGTATTAAAGAGAAAAAAATGTTCAAACACGAGTGTAAAAGTTTAACATGATTGCTCATAATACCCTAAAACACTATAGCATTATATAACGTTATGGTGCTTGAATATATCCTGTTGAGTGAGAGTAATATAGCCATGAAAAACAGCATATCAATGAATTATTCAATAATTCACCCAAGCATATTACTTTATAATGAATAACATACAGGGTCGCACCCAAAAGTGGTAGGACTGATTTTCTCTGGCGCGAACGGAGCGGTGAAAGGGGGTCTGCCTGGCAGGGTAAGGTAAATGGGGCTCTTAGCAACAGACCATCACCAACCTCATTCGCCTGAGGGCTGTCGTTGAGTGAGGACACCGTTTTTAGTTAAGTAAGTTCTTTGTCCGCGTCGAAAAACAAAATGAATCTGAATTTAGAGCAACGTTACTCCGTGACGTTTTGTGCGAAACTCGGGAAGACGGCTACTGAGACCCTCGATATGATCAAGCAGGCTTATGGGGACACTGCCTTAAGCCGTTCCACAGTATTTGAGGGTAGGGAGCTCGTTGAAGACGACCATCGCTCCGGACGGCCGTCGACGGCAAGAACTGACACGAATGTGGACAGAGTGAGGACACTGCTGAACACAGACCGACGCTTAACCAGTGAAGAAATTACAGACCAGTTGGATCTGTCTGCATCCAACGTCCAACGCATTACTTCACAGGATTTTGCCATGCGCAAGGTAAGCACCAAGATGGTGCCGGAAATTCTGCCATGGCGCGCTCGTCGTCAGACGGCTCCTGGCCAAATACGGCGTTGCCACGTTGCCGCACCCGCCTTATTCTCCCGATCTGGCACCACCGGACTTCTTCTTCTTCCCCCTGATGAAAAGACAGCTCAAGGGACGACGTTTTGACTCGATAAAGGCCGTTCAAGAGGCTTTGACGAGGGTCATCAACGGCATCCCCAAACAAATTTTCCAGTGGGCGTACGGGGAATGGGAGCAACGTTATACTAAGTGTGTAGCAGCTCAAGGAGCATACTTTGAAGATTATTAAGTCGATGTAAGTATATCGTCAATAAAAGTCTTGTAAAAAAATCAGTCCTACCACTTTTGGGTGCGACCCTGTATACCATTTATTATCAAATTAACAATTTCTGGATCCATAATTAATATTTCATCTTTAAAGTTAATATGCTTTCCTAATGTATACATGAACCCCTTATTCACCTTAAATAAGCCAATACCATTTTGCGGAATAGCTAATAAAAAATTAGGATTCATAAAAAGAATACCGTGGCACTGTAATGAAAGGGTCAAGGAGCTCTGTTATTTCACGTTAGTTAGGCCCCACTTAGAGTGTGCTGCAAGTGTAGGGGATCCCCATGAAGTAGGCTTAATGTCTGAACTAGATCAAGTACAACATAGACCAGCTAGGTTCGACAAAAGTTGTTATGAACAAGGTATCAGTGTCACGACACTATTGAAAGAATTTTGATGGGTGCTACTAAGTTGACCGTAGGCTTAAATACAGGTTACATGTACTGCAAATTTGAGAAAGGTTACTTATCTGAGGATGTTAAGGACATTTAACAGGCCCCAAAAAACTACATCTACATCTACATAATACCCCGCAAGCCGCCGCAAGGGCGTGTGGCGGTGGGTTTTAGGTTAGGGTATAAACTATGGTAGATCAGATCACCAACGTAAAATCAGGGAGATTTATTGCAGAACGAATAGATTTAAAATCACGGATATATCATTATAGACGTGACAGCAATCGCGCAGGAGATAATTAGAATTGGTAGTGTATATATTTGTTGATATCTTGCATATTTCTTCCTGAATGCTATCTTTATATTTGATTGACTAATCTTTTTAAGAGTTCTACAGCATAATTTGAATGTACGTACTCTGTTATTAAATATTGTTGCATGTATGTACTTTCTTTCGTGTGGTGAATGTTTATCGAGTGCATGAAAAAACTAATATTTGTGTAGAGGTACCATAATTTGGTTTTCCATGTGCTTTTATTCTAGCTTAAGGGTGGGGACCTAACACCACCCGCCACACGTCCTTGCGCGGCTTGCAGGGTATTGTGTTGATATAGATAGATACCGATATATGGCGTATATTACCTGATAACTATACATTAACAAAATATTGTTATTTCCGAAATATGTAAAATAATGAGTAATTTGAAATAAAAAAGAAATCCCAAATCTGCATTATGAAAAATGTAACAAGCTCTCTCATTTATAGCACCACTTTGTTAAGGACGTTTCAACAGTCACATTAGATTGATGAAAATGTTCATAGCTTACCGTTTTGATTACTCTTAGAAACAGGTTATCTTTATTTGAAAAAATATTACTGTCTTTCTTCTGCTATTGTGAGAGTTGCATATCTATAATGAAGTGGTTTAATTCATAAGTGAAATGTTTTCCTTATTTTTTATTGCTCCTTTTGATATAAACTTACTAGTTTGAAAATGGCGATTATTCAATAGATTTACCGAGGAGGCGAATAGAAATAGTAGCATAGTTTTACTTATCATATAAGTAATACAAGTTAAAATGTTATTTCTGAGATCTATGCAGCGCAAATATTACTTATCTTTGAACGTATTTATTTAAATTATGTGCGTTTCTTTGTCAAACTATAATGAAATCACCTATATTTATATTCTTTTGTAACTAACGGAGCAGAATTTCGTCGAAATTATCAAGAAATAACGTGTAAGTGATCTTTTTATGTGTTTCTCTATTGTTTGTTGCTGTCCAATTTATTATTCAACACTTCCGTGTTACGTCGACGAAATCATATATATATATATATATATATATATATATATATATATATATATATATATGTATATACACACACAATTTAAGCGAAGGAGCGAGCCAACGAAAATGCAGAAAAAAATGCAAAAGGACACTTATACAACCGAATTTTTAGTGGCCAAACTACCTTTCTCTGGGGAAATAAGACCTATATAAATAAACCATGTGACAATGGAGCTATCCCCAGTACTAAGCCCGACGGCGTGTGAAATTCACACATCAGGGTTAGGGGGCCAGTTCTTTTCCCAGGAAGATATGGTACCCGAAAAACCACATAGCTTGGGCTGAGCTGCAGAGGGGCTTGCCCAGGAAATGCACCTACATATACACATACACTTTAAATTTTAATCTGAATTTTCTATAATTTTTATTCCAGTACTTCTATTGAAGTTTTGTCTTCAAGTTCATAAAACTTAAACCAGGATAGTATCCTAAGTCTTTTTCATTTTAATTTATACCTCTTATAATGCGGCGTATGGTTTTAGCTAGACGACCTTTAATAAAAGGGGACAAGACACCTGGTTACATTATTTGGTGACTTCTCAGCATACGTCTAATTTCACGTAAGCTCTAATTTTTTGTATACACGTTATTTCTTGGATATTAGAGCCTTTTGAGAAACCCTAGCAGCACAGGAAAAGAAACTAGTTCTTCCATCATGAATATGCGAATTTTACACACCGTTCAAAGACACCAGAAACCATTTCGCTAGACGTCACAGAAAACCATTTCCAAAGAGAAAATGCAATTGCATCTCAGAGAGAAACAATCACTGGAGTCTTAATAATTTTTCCTTCAGTTTCCCATTCTTTTGCTAATATAGAGGAATCAAATATTGATAAAAAATTTAGCATAAGGAACTAATAAAAAGATGAAGTTCAAAAATATCATTTTAATTCATTTTTATTCGAGAATGTATTTAAATAAAATTAATTTATTTGATATTTTTTACACCAAAGAAATGTACGTAGAAGATCTGCCGAACGCTGTCGATAGTGAACAATAATGAAAAACTAAAATTTTTAGTGCTACCGAAAAAATAGCCAGAGTTAAAAAAATCACTCAGAGGACGGGAACCCTATTTTAATTTAATCGGAAGCTTGAGGTGTCACCAGGCAATAAAGATAAGTCATTTGTTTCGAAGAAAAAAAATTCCTTTTTTCAAAGAAACATTGTCCCCTAATTAAGAACGCCTCGCGATCGCGTCGACACAATATTTGGTAGTATATTTTATAAGACCACACCAGGGAGTTCGAGCAGCTTCCAGGTGTTTCCGTGGTTGAAACGCGGTTTACTAATAGACTTTTATCAATATATAGCAATGATTACTCACCAATATATATAAAAACATGCAAAAATATATCATGCATTAAATCTGGGAATCATACGGTACACCCATTCCTAGTATAGTAGTAGCTCTAGAAGAGGCAACTGACAACTGAGGTCATTTGTACCATTAGGGATGGATAGAAAAAGAGAGAGGGTGAGAGAAACTCGGTGTCGGCATTAGCCTATTCTTAAACAGAGGCGCCAAGGGGTCCGCAATTCAACGTCCCATCCGACGGATGGCGTGTTCACCTAATTTCTTTCCACCAAAGCACCTCCAGGAGGGATTGGGACCACCACTAAAAAACATCTACCGTCTCTAGGATTCAAACCAAGTCCCTTTGGGTGGGATGCCATTATGCTAGCTCTCGCTCCATCCCGATGCCTCCTTTCCCACTCCGAAAAGTCTATTTTTAAAGGCATGAGCTGGTAGCACGAAGAAAGTCAAATACTGCTGTCAGCATTCCATCATACGTAACACTCTTAGGAATAAATGATTGAATTGGTTTCTCGTTGTCATCCTTAATATTGTTTTTAGTGTGACACAAAATTTAAATAAATGTAAAACTCCAATAACCGTAAACAGTTTACCTTTCTAAACAAAGTTCAAATGAAATTATTTGGCTAACGCCACAAGTCAAGAAGGGGTAAAAATTAAAAAGGAAAGGGATAAGAAAGGTGAAAACGAATACGCGTATTTTAGCCACAAAGTAGCCCTCTTCAGCGTACTGAAGGGTAATCGTCACGACAACACTAGTCGAAGTGAGGAGCTCACTCAAATTTACACTGAGATCTGCGATGCTTTATGCAACCAAGTGCCCCGATTCTTTGGCCAAGAATTTTGGCCAAGAGTTTGGAACTTTGGCCAAGAATTTTGGCCAAGAGTTTGGATTCTTGGCCAAAGAATCGGGGCTCTTGGTTGCATAAAGTATCGCAGATCTCAATGTAAATTACGTTTCCTGGATAGCTCAAGCGGTTAAGAGCCTCCGCCCAGCAAGTGGAAAGATCCGGAGTTCAAATCCCGGTCTAGGAAATATTTTTACTCTCGTGATCTACTTGATTCCGCCTTCCACGCCTCTCCTGTGTTCGTCCTTCATGTGTGTTCCTATCCCTGTACCTTATATCTGTTTCCATATAAATGAGTATTTGTTCGCCGTTTGGCGAGATTTCGTCAAATTGATTATGAATATATATATATATATATATATATATATATATATATATATATATATATATATATATATATATATATTCAAACATTCAACCACGTATAAATCACATAGCTATATATAGATATATATATATATATATATATAAATATATATATGTATATATATATATATAAATATATATATGTATATATATATATATATATATAGCTATGTGATTTTTCGGGTACCAGGTCTTCCTGGTAAACCATAACCGGCACAGTAAAAGGGACTGGCCCCACTACCCTGATGTGTGAATTTCACACGCCATCGGGCATAATACTGGGTGAACTCTACCATAACAGACCAAACCAACCTTCGGGTTGAATACTGTGTTTATGGTTATGGTTTTTACGTATATATAAAAGTTTAATTTCAGATAAAAATTATGATTGAGTTGATATTTAAATTCCTTATTTTTTATTTTTATTCCTTTCAATCACTCGTTTATGTTATGTAATTCAATGACGAAAAATGCAATCGAATTAATATGCATGATATTTACAAAAGGGTATGCTGTACGTGGAAATCCCGAGCATCAACGGGAAATGGGATGAACGAAGGTTGAGCAGTGAACTCCTGTTTGATCCTCAATATCATGGATAAAACTGTCGTAAGTCTTAGGAATAAAAGAGCCTTAACTGTAAGCGGAGAACCTATCATAAATATTCTGGAGGAAGCATCAAACGAGGAGATGTTTCGCCCAGTTTTATCGGCACTTGGACCCGCTGTGCGCCGTGCGGCTTAGTATCAGGTGAGCTCCGCCCTCTCATATCGTACCAACCTTCGGGTTGACGAGTAATCTAGCCTGTAAACGATGATTCCTTTCCAATACTCACTGAAAAGAGTTAAGTTTGACTGAAATGGTTTAGGTACGCTGGCGGATAGTTCAAAAAAGGTATATTTACATTTATTTTAAGAAAATTAGAACATTTTTACAATAATCTCTGCATTTTCTCTTTTATTAACTAAAAAGGATGAAAATTTCCTTTCGTTTATCTCAATATTTTCAATTCAACAAAACTAATATACAAAACTTACGAAGACTAACAACTATGATAAAACAATCCTTCTAGTCGTTTTGGGCGATGGAGTTTCCTGAACAATAACCACATAAACTTAAAAATCTAAGCTAAGAAAAATTCATACACAAGAGCTAAATTAAAATGGTCGGCTTCAGTAATACTGCATGAAATTGCGATTAATTTTCTTGTTTTTGAAATGGAGATCTATGATCTTTCATTAGGGATATCAATTCATGGTTCATTTGATTAGAAGATTTTTTTCTATTATATCTTTTAGAAGCGTGCAGAAAAACAATGGAATCACATAAGGAAGGTTTGATAAGCTTCTTCTTGTTTGAGGAAGTTAAGGCCATTAAAAGTCTTAAAAGCATTTGCTTTGCGATGAAAAAGATGCATAATACATACCGCAATGTATTATAATTATATTCTAATAGATATGTACCTGTATGTCAACTGACAACTATGTCCATTCTTGACATTTGTAATTATGTCGTAATGGCTCTTATTGTAAAACGAACGAATAGGGAACACGCTTATTTACATGGTTGGTGGGGACCAGCAGAGATATTTTATATACATATATATATATATATATATATATATATATATATATATATATATATATATATATGTATATATATATATGTATATATATATATATATATATATATATATATATATATATATATATATATATATATATATATATATATATATATATACACATACATACATATATATATATATATATGTATATATATATATATGTATATATATATATATATATATATATATATATACACATACATACATATATATATATATATATATATATATATATATTATTATTATTATTATTAGAAATACACATGTGCTGATAGACATTGTCAGGTGGCACACAAGTCCCAAATAATTGCAAAAGATAATACATAAAACTAGACTTCAAAACACAAATCTCTTTAACAAAACAAGTGAATCCCCATCCCATTTACAACCATTTATCAGCAAGAAAAAAAAAGATAAATTAAAAAAAAAATTAAGCTATTACATATAATACCATACACCACACATCAATCAAATTATTACATATATGCCTTACATCTATTCTTAAAAGTATACACTCTGTTAGGAAAGGGCTCGAATATTTTTGCAGGTAAAGTGTTCCACTCAACAATTGTTCTATTTAGAAAAGAAAATTTTTTTTTATTTGTTCTCTGTGCCCGGCATTTTATCTTAAATTTGTGATCATTTCTGCCTATAAAATTTGGGTTCCCCGCCTCTTTCCTAAGATCTGCCCAAGCTTTCTCCCCCTTCAAAATTCGGAACATTCCACAAAGTCTGCTTACTTTTCTTCTAGATTCTAGAGGTTCCCAGCCCAGCGTTTCTAGCATGTCAGACACACTCTCCATCCTCCCATGCTTCCCCAATACATATCGGGCAGCCTTTCTTTGCACCTTTTCCAGTTTTTTAATATGACCTTCTTCATGAGGGTCCCATACAAGAGAAGCGTACTCTAAAATTGATCTTACTAGGGTCTGATAAGCCTTCTCCTTGGTTGCTCTAACGCTCCCTTTGAGGTTTCTCATTACCCAATGAAGAGTTTTGAAAGCTTTCTTATAGATGCACTCCACATTTAGCCCCCACCCTAAGTCCTTAGTTAAATATACACCTAAGTATTTGACAGTATCACTTCTAGGAATGACATTTTCTGAAAATTTATATTCCCTATTGTTTCCATTTACCTTATTGCTAAAAGTGATTGATTTGCATTTGTTAACATTAATATCCATCCCATTTTTTGTCACCCAATCTGCCATTTTATTAATGTCCCTTTGAAGTTTGTCACTGTCTCTGTCATTTTCGACTTTCCTGTAGATAATACAGTCGTCTGCAAAAAGTCTTATCTGAGAATTAATATTTATTGGGAGATCATTTATATATATTAAAAACAAGAGCGGGCCAAGTACGCTTCCTTGTGGGACTCCCGATGTTACCCTTGCTTTTTCAGAATACACTTCTCCTAATTTGACCCTTTGTGTTCGACCTTCCATGAAATTTCTGACCCAAGAGATTACTCTTCCATCTGTGTGTAGTGGCAATTGGCCCATCTTAAGCATTAAGAGATCGTGGTCAACTTTGTCAAAGGCTTTTGACAGGTCGACTATTATAGCATCCACCTCTATTCCCGCATCCATAGAGTCGAACATTTCTTGGCAGAACCCTAATAGCTGAGTTTCGCAAGAGTGCCCTTTTCTAAAACCGTATTGGCGCCTATACAACCAATTCTCACTCTCCCACAGGTCCAAGAGATAATCAGCCATTATCTTTTCTAATAGCTTGCATACAACTGATGTCAAGCTTACCGGTCTATAATTATCAACATATATATATACACACACACCCACATATATGCACACCAACAACTTGTGTGAGTGTACAATCATACATTTATGTATGTAAATACAATATATTTATATATTTTATATTCGTCAAATAATATGCATAGGGCTGAGCGCATATGCTGTAAATGAGCGGAACTCAAATATCTAGGGAGGAATTTTTAGATCAAGTCAATTATTCGGAAATTGGATACTGATGTCAATTCCCCGGTTACATCGCCAGATGTGGTCTTGGGTTCAGCCGTTGTTGGAGGATTGGTGATAAAAATTAACTGAGCCCACACTTCCCTCAGGAAGTATCAATTAATTTGGTTTGCGTAGGGTGTATGAATCCGAAGCAGATTAAGTTTTAGAGGCTAAGGCTAAGATTAAGGCTAAGACTTAGATATCCTAGCGAATTACTTGAAAACTATCATTAAGAGTATTTTACGAGCCAATGTGCGCTGTTTTAACCGAAAGGGAACGAAAAAATCAATCTGCACAACTCGCATAGGTCATGCGAATCACTTAAGAGACGAAGATTTATGTGAACAGGACTCCACGGTACGTTAAGGAGGAGATGATAATGCTTCACCACTCTCATAGTGTTAATAGTGCCCCGATTGACGCAGTCACGATACGCAGCTTCAGACAGTTTTATCTCTGCAATTAACGAGATGCCGGTTGAGAATACAGGGCGTTGCGTGATATAAACGCTCGTCAATCATCCGGAATCTTGGAAATAAGCGACGCTAGCAAAATATAACTTTTTTAAGGGCTATCTGAGGTTCGCGTGAATGTAACGATGGGTGTTTTTCGCCAATGAACGTATGATAGGATGGATGGAAGGGTATCCATGATAACGATGGTGGTTGACTCTTTTTCTATGGAGGAAAAAAGTGGACTTAATTGCAATGAAATGGACAAATAGATAAATGGCCTATTCAATTTCATTTTGTATCGCGCCGGAGAAATCAATTTTTTGAAGTTATTGAAATGTTGATTCAATTTGATGGATTGGTATTCAATCTGGGTAAGATTACTACGTGATTTAAGAAATATATTCTTGAATTCTTAAATAAAAGGCAAAGTAGATGAGTAGTATTGTAACCATTCGAAAAAATCGTCGTGAAGGAAATATAGCATTTTGTAATCGACTTCTTATTAAAAATATTTCGAAGATATATCTCCAACTGAAAATACTTCTCGAAAACGGTAATAAAAGTAACGAAATTACCGAATATGTACATATGCTTAAAAATAAGTTGATTTGCGAATGAATTTATAATATATTTAATAATAATTGGAGCATCTTGTCAAAAGCCAGTTCTATTTAAACATGGTTTTTAAAATTTAAAGGACAGTTCGTTTGAAAAATAAATAGTGATCCGCTGTACGAAACCCTTTGCTATCATTTAGAAGAAAGGTATGAAATCAAGCATACTACATAACATTTATTCCATACCCGTGATGCCAACGTATCATCTTAAAATTTACAATTTTTCCATCCTCTCCTTTCTCTCTTCTTTTGCACAAACTTCGAGTAAATCGAGAATTCAAAATAAAACAGCAATGCACACTATTAATTCCTCATATTTCACGAGTTTAGATTGAAAATATTTACCTACAATGTTGGAGTATTGGCCATTGCTCTCATATTTTGGCTTAAGAAGAAATCAAACCATAACGGCATCTCAATAAGTTATACTGAACGTGGTTCCTCTTTCTTTGACATTATTAGTTTAAACGTCCTCCCTGCTAGGCGGGCTGGACGGAAAATTTTCTCTCGAGCGTATTTCATTGAATATATAAAATTAACATCAAATATTTAAGTTTATGAGTATTCATAAAAAACTAGCTATTTCCATAAAAATTGTAGTCATCCTTTGAGTTTGCAAATACGTACATATAAAGCCAGCTCTTGAGACCAGATTTTTAGAGACCTGCCAATAAGTCTAATGTTTCAATATCTTAATGGTTTCTACCCAGTGAATCGCTCCAGCGGTTTCTCACAAACGCACTTCCCTGTAAAAGTCGCATGTCTGGTGAATGCGTCTTGAATTTATATGGGAAACGGAAAGATATATTAGTGAAAGGTTGCGACTTATGCAAGTAGTTGGCACCTTAAATAAATTCACAGAATATTTATTGCCAAGGTCTCGAGCATTTCAATAATTCCCTTTCAGGTATTTCATTTGCCACTTACAAATAGGATTCGCAGGGTTTTTATTCCTTAGTATCAACCTCTAAGACTTTCCATTTACCTTTAAAAATAGGATGATTTACAAGCCAGTTCATACTTTCTCCATTTCCATGTGAACGGTTAAGATATATTTTACCATCAAAAGCTTTTACTCATCTAAATGGAAATGATATTTTATATTTCGGTTTTGAATAATTTTAAACATTCATACAAGTGCGATCAAAAAGTCTATTTTAACCAGATAATGCGCATTACTTTTATAACGTACCCTTTAATATAACTGCCATCATTAAACGTCCGATTGATATTTTGTACACTTCATTGATAATTTTCTACTTGCACCAATTTTATTTCATGTCTTAATACTTTTTACTCCTAAAAGAGATATAATTTAGGATTTGATGGCCAACACGGTTATGCCCATTGAAATGTAGAAGATTTTTATCGACAAGTGAGACGAATAATATATGATCTAATGAATGAAATGTTCAATCCCCACCAAAACTATCCCCCTAACTGACACACAAAAAGTCCTCATCAAGTTTTGATCCGCACCCTCGAAAGAATCCAAACCGTTTCTTTCAAATCACGCTATAGAAACCTTGATAAGTCTTTGCCTTCCCCAAGTCTTACGTCCTTCTTTCCCCAGACAAACTCAAGCTTTCAATATGAAAATCCGGAACTCTAAAAAAAATGTATGAACAATCGCGAATTGTTTGTTACATCGTCCACTAAAGCCAACACGTAATTTCAATACTGCGAAAATATAAAAATATCTAATACTCGTATACTTCTCTATGACATTCCCTTCATATAGCCTATTCTCAAAGGCCAAAGCCGAAATTTCGATAAATATTATTTTCTTTTACGAGGATTATTACACGTTCGAAGGCTTATCTAAAATAGATATTTCAATCCTTAACCCCGCCACACTCCTCATTTGTACAGTATCCCCAAAATAAACACACCTAATAACTCAGGGCGCCCTATTTTTTATTCTCAAAACTCCTCAACAGAAAGAATTTCCACATTGGTGGACCACTACTTTCAACTCTTGATCCGCTGCCCAAGCCCAAGCCACATACCATTCACTAGACCTTCTTCATCTAGCTTGTTATGCCCCAAGACGTCCAGGTCACCATTGTCCTAGCAGACAAAGCATGTTTACGTACATCAATTCCCCACATTACGTAAAAGTTCCCCTATTTCTACCACTATCTACCCAAATTCCCCTTTCCTTACACCCTTTTGAATGTCTTCCGCTTATTCCTCATAAACAAGTCTATCGCCATTTTATTGCAATATTATATTAAAAATGAGCGTAGTGTAATGGAAACCATATTCAGTCCCTCATGCACGGATTGACATCTAGGTCTGGAGAATATTTCCTCTCCCGTAACACCCTGATATCCGTATTTTGGTTAAGATATACCAATGTAATATTCTTTCTCTCACTGTGTATCACTGATTCCCTAATTATATGCATTTCCTCTTCCCAGCCATTCGTCCTATGCCATTCAATCTATCACTTACCCAACCTCATCCTCTCCAATAGCAAATAAACTGAGAAGAGCGGAATTAGAGTGCAATAGATTTCCACTGCGTGCTGTCTTGCTGGGGACGTAACGTAAAAGAAAAAATAAGCTCTTCGGTGTAAACGGCAAAGCTTGAAGAGTAAATATGAAATATACAATGACTCCATGCAAGGTAACCTGAGAGGATACAGTCGTCGATGTAGTTCCACAATATTCATGTTTATTGACGATAAGTAATCAAAAAGTAAGGAGTCACTGATCGTGACTGAAGAAATAAAATAGGATTGATTGGGGGATAGGTGCTTCCTATTTATATAAGTCTACATAAAAACATCAATAAGTGAAACTAATCCGATTTAAGAACTTTTATTGCGAGGAATTTAATCATTTTTTTACCGCAACTGAAATTAATTACATAATTAAGTGGTAGTCTATTGGGTAATAGAATTAATAGTCCATAGGCGATCAGTTATGACTAGTTGTTTTTCGAAAATCAATTGAAATTCAGGTGTATTGTTCTCCTACTTTATCAATTAGTAGAATGCTGAAATTTAAGTTATTTCAATTATTTATTAAGTCAATGGGTCAATTACGAAACGAAAGGCAGATGTTATTAAATGTGTGGCAGGTGCCATATATTTTATAACTTACTTGAAAATTATTGGATTCGGATTGGATATAAAACTCTTCTAATAAGAAAAATAAGGAACATTAGCCTTTAATTAATAGCAAGAACAAATGATTTTGTCTACCATATTGCTCCCCTAAATGATGTCTTTATTATACACTCAAAATAACAGACGAGAAATTGCCATACGCCGTTCTTAGGCGCCACAAAAGACATTATGAATTAAAGTTTCAT
Organism: Hetaerina americana; assembly: GCF_022747635.1. NCBI lineage: Eukaryota > Metazoa > Arthropoda > Insecta > Odonata > Calopterygidae > Hetaerina > Hetaerina americana. The sequence continues at coordinate 798,375 of NW_027287405.1, read as the reverse complement.
TAAGAATGGAGAACATATGAGCCTATTATAAATTAGATTATTTATTTTTTTGACGTAGTTGAAATTATCTAAATTTTACGGAGAGTATGGTAAAATATAAACGGTTCATTTACAAACAAAGCTCTTCGGGGAAAGCAATCGTGTTGCATCGAGACAACCATAAGTGCTGAATTATATTCACGCTGACGATTTCTTTTGCCAAAGTACCAATGTTCGCGCGGAAGTTAACAGTCCGGAAATTATCATGCGGGATCTTCGAAATTCTGACTCAAATGCGGGCGAGATAAACCTGGATCAGGCTACCGTATGCGGGTGCCGTGTCCTTTCGCAGCGCGTAATTACAGGGATATTATCGGTAGTTAAGCCTCGCATCTATTATCAATTTCCAGTCTCTTTCGTTGCGTATTGTCAATTTCAGATAGACAAATTATTTCTTGGTTAGACTTTCAGCAAAACTTATTAACTACCAGCCATGGAATTAGTTTCAATATGTTGGATATAGCAATTGTTCACGGTTCAACTTTGTCGAAATTCATGTTCATCTAATGATGTTGGATAGCGTTTTCATTGCCAATTTTATCATTTTTAATGCATATCATTTTTCAACTGATAACATTAACGCGAGGTTATTCACTCAACTCCAGACCTCCAACTCCAGGTAAATGGAATGCTATAGCTCCTGATGTACAACTACCTCAAGGAGCACGGGTGTCACATTGTCGAAGGAGAAAATGTATGCGAGGTCTTCTATGCGTGCAGTAAGGTTTTTCCACGCAATCCCCAGCATGTGATCTATCGACATCGTTTTCCCCTACCCCTTCTTCCGGGAGCATGCTAAGCTGAATTACCTTCCCCGATATCCACCCGTTTCTACGGAAAGAGATTTATAACCCATTGGTCCCTGACACATTAGTAACGAGACCTGTGGGACCAAGGTGTCGTTTAAAAAACCAACAAACCCATCTATTTGAACCTGTGACTCACTCGCTCGCCCGATTATGTTTCGTAAATAACTTACCCAGACTTCAGTGTCGTTCGCTAGTTTAGGACGAAAAACGTGCACCATCAAACCAGCCACATGCTGAACAGAGTTAACCAGATATTACCCGCATTTCTGGATGTCATTCCACCTATACATTCGTCTATAACAATTTGGTTCATGATAAATGAATAAATATGGAACAATTGGCAACTTAAATATTTTTTGATTCTATAATCTAGCTTTCAGAAAATTGTTACTATCGTTTTTAATATTGTAAACTTCTACTCTTTACTTGCATTTTTATTTTACGCATTTTTAACTTACGGGTATGCCCCTTGGAGTGGAGTGTTGGATAGGGCCAGGATATTGCAAAAAAAATTATGTGCGCAGAGATTTAGGCAAAAAAAGGCAGGGGAGACAATTGAGTGGATAATTCCTATGAAAATAGCTTAATAACAAATGTAAATACGAGGTTAACAAAACGACACTCATTGGATTAAAACATTGGACTACAGCGTGGCATGAATTCAGGTGAAATGTAACTATTAACTTTAATTCAGACTAAGTAGTGTGAAAAACCTAGTTTTGCTGATCCGAGGGAAGAAACATTATTCTTACCCGCATCAAATTTCCATATATAAGCATTATTTCCAAATAGAATTCTCAAAATAGACGAGGTATGACCTCATTTTTTCTTACTGGAAAATTAAGATATTAGCCGATGAAATATGGCAGGTCCAAACTTACTTCATCAGGAAGCAGCACGTTAACAGCTATAATAAAACAAATTCCATAATGCATTTAGCGGGGTTAATCAAAGAGGGATATTTATTATTCAGAATCATGTTCCTAAATATTTATAAATTAATTGAGTAACCCTTCTCAAATCTGTAATTCAGCTACGCCCCCAAATATGTTCCTTTTTCCATAAAACATTATTATAATAGATAACTAGATAATATAAGTAATAAAGTAAAAATCTTATAGTGCAAGATGGATATCAGGAGGGTGACACTTTTTACCATCCATTGGAATTCTTTTAAGTTTATCTTCCTCTCCTCAACACTTTTATTTCCCTGGACATTTATTTACAGCACTTTTCGTCGATCGAAGGGAGCTGCATGGGTACATAGAAAAACTTATTCGAAACACGCATTCGGGGAGTGAGTATTAAGTGGATAATTAGGGGGTATAAATTTATTCCACATTACGCTGCAGTCTGTGCGTTGATGTGTGCAAGCAGAAGAGACTTAGCTAAAGCCTTATATGGAAATGGGGACCATCGAGAGCCTTCCTGGCATGAAACGAAGAGTCGGGAGGAAGTGAACCGTTTCCATGGAGACGCTGGAATCCGAGTTGGGCGGCGGGAGAAAAAGGAGAAGGAACTGGAGGCGTGGCTGGAGGGGGAATAATGGGGAAGGAGAAAGAACCCTTTCTCTTGACCGTCTGACCGACCTCGTCCCGGGGCAGTCCTGAATCCCTTATGGGTGGTGGGGAAAAGGGTCAGGTGATCCCCTCCTGGCCCCTTTGGGTAAATGTACGCCGCCTGCTTCTCCCCATGTTCACCCTCCCTTCTCCTCCCCCCCTCTCTTTCCCTTCTCCCTTTCCATCGCTATCACCACTGCTTTTATCCTCGATGGTCCGCAAAATTCACCCACGATGATAATTCTCAAATTTCGCGGTTCCCTAGCGGTTGGGTGCCCATTCGCTCGGAATGTGAGGGTAGAAATACATGAAAATTGACTGATTCATTTTCTTTATGCGCCCTTTTCTAAAAGGGAGAGCAGGGCCCTATCAGTATAATCTCCATGATGAAAAATTCAATCGGATAGAGAGACAGAGAGAGATGGAAGGGGGAAGGAGGAGGGGAGTAGGTGAACTACATTTCAGTTAATTTTTTACTTAAAAAAAGTTCAACGGATTCAGGCGAGATAAAGTGGAAGTTCGTCATTATGAGAAAAACAAATTTGCACTTTTCCACAGATTTATTTGTGCAACGCGTTTCAGTTCATCGAACCATCTGCAGGTACAAGACAAGATTCAAATAGTGGTACATTATAAGTACATATCACCTGTTTGAGGAACGGGGGATAAAAAGAGTAAGGAGTAGGGTAAGGTTGTTAGATAAACGAAGACGCGTTGTACGTTACAAATAAATCAGTCGAAAAGTGCAAATTTCCCGTTAGGCCCATTCGTTTTATCATTCATAAACTGTGCATGATATTAGAAATAATATAAATCTGTCATTTTAGTATATCATAATTATGTTTCTATGGTGTTGTGTTGGTTGCTCAAGTATGATTGAAAAACTGTTGGCTAATGTCTTCCCAACTGTTAGATAGTAACGTTTTTCAATGGTTATGTAATTACGTTTCCAAATGGCTACAATGATGGACGCTCATGAAAATTGTGAGATTTCGTTTCTTATTTGATTTCACCAGAGGGCAACAACTCAGGATACATTCTTCGGAGAATGGGACTTGTGCATGCATAAAACTTCTTAAATTAAGGGTAAAAAATAGGAGAAACTTTAAACTTCCAGACACTTTTGACGTTCTACGACCATGGTTTCGATGCTGCGCATCATCAGGAGGTACAATATAAAGAAATTTTTCAAATTATATAGTCAGGCGCCAAGAGAGGAGTAAGGTAGGGGAAGTAAGGGAGAGGGGAGTTAGTGTAGGTGTAGCACTCATTAGTGGGTGAAAGGAAGGAAATTCTTAAGTTAAAGCTCTGTGTGAAGAAGTTATCGAATACTTTGAGAACGGACCGATATCCACGGCGATACCCTATTTCATGTCAACGCAAGCCCTGATACCACCGCTTTAACAAGGTGAGTGCTTCATGATCTCGTGTGGAAGTCATTGCTCAACTGCTGTGCAGCCCAGAATCAACACTGAGGGATTTCCAATTCTTTAACCGGATGAAAGCGTGGTTGGGGAAGCAGTGGCTTGAAACTGACGTGGAGCTGAAAACCAGGTGGGAAGGATTTGTTGAACTCCCAGGAGGTCATCTTTAATGAGGAGGGGATAGAAAATCTGGTGATCCGTTACGATAACACGATATATGTTTTTGTTTCTACGACGATTATTATGAGAAAGAAGTAATGCAGATATGTATTCAATCTTGATGTAAGTAAAACCGTTATTTCCTTAATGATTTTTACAGCCAGGTCGACGAAGGTTTAGAAAAACAGCCCTCCAAATAATTTTCAAGCATAATAAATTGTAATTTATAAATGTGCTCATTGATAAAGCATAAGCTACGTCTAATGACTGAAATTCACAAATAACCGATCACGGTGAGAAACGCATAGATCTTTGAAGAAAAATGAAAATTAATATGAAAAAGTGGCGTAAATACGGGAAAGTCGAGTATTTAACATTTGATGCATAAGACAATCTCGAATTAACGCCATTGTAGAGAGAAATAGTATCTTACTTACTGAGTATTTTTGTCCTAGACGTATGGTTTATTTTCAGACCAAATAGAAATGCTTCTAATTTGACCGAGTATAAGCGGTAGTAAATTTGGTGCAGAAAATGAATTATTGATCTCGAGTCTAGATCTATCCAGAGCGATCAATTTGCTCACCTAGTAAAAACCTACGACGTGAAGGGAAGTGTGAAAAAACTGCTAAAACCCAATGAATTAGAGGAAAGATATATATACATTGTAAAAAATATTTTTCACATAGTATACATATTATTGTAACTGAAATGGAAATGATAAAATCAATAACATTAGCAACACATGACGAGTAATAAGAATCATAAGATTTACTAAATGTACTAGATGTACCAAAAACAACGATGCAAAATCTTACTACTTGAAATGGAAAAAGAAAAAGTAGAAAAAGGTAAATAAAAGAAGCAATATCATTCCTACACGTTACGGAATTTTTTTTCTAATATTTACCTTCTCTAATTTTCTCTCTCGGACCCCTTCATCAGAGTAAATTAATAACCGAAAAAATAAATAGTGAACCATGAAATAGCCGCATGATTTGCTCTAAGGCTTATCACTTTGCTTTGACCTAAATAGATAAAATCCTCAGAATATTAACAGCCAGGACAGTGACGAGTGGCGTGTGGTATGATTAGATAATAGAGTAAAGCCGATGATTCAGCAGTGTACTTCCCGTGGAGTGAAAGGCGTCATTATTTTCTGGTAATGCACTCATATCTAGAAGATTATGCAAGCCATTGATGTTGTACGCAGTCAAACGGAAATTCATCACATCAGTTATTTACGGGTGTGTACGTGACGCATTTAAACGGACAACATACACATATTAAAATCAAAGGATGTGCCCATTGTATTACTAACATTATATGTCACATGAAGAGGTTTCTAATGCTGCTGTGCAATGTGTAAGGTGAAAAAAGTTTTCAAGCTAAGATTCGAACAGCCGGAGGTGCGACGAGTTCTCCGCCTTTTGGTGACAGGTGGCGCAGAAATGATGACATCCCCGTGATTCCTCTCAAGGGAATTTGATTGGTAAAGAAGCTTTCGGGGCCGCCGTTCAGTTTGCGTAGGCGTTTGGTTGCTGCCAGGAAAGAGGTGTGGGGTGATATGAATGAAAGATGGGACCCCTGCGGGGTTTAAGAACGGGGTGGGGAAAAGAAAAAAAATATGTTGAGCAGGACGAAGAGTTATTGCATTGTGCTCCACGGGTGAGAGTAGAGAGATGTACGATACACCGTTACCGAATGTTTAGACCTTTGAATTTGTTATATATGCCTATGGGATATTGGTGCGGAAATCGGAAATTTTCTTGAAATTACAACACTGTACGTTGCTTAGGAGGCCTTGAATGGTTTTTATTCTTTGGTAAACCTTTCTCTCACCAAAACAGTTGATGTACAGAAGTGAAATTGTCAAATGAATATGTGTAAAAGTCTAAAATTATTTGGACAAGAGAGTGATTTACATAACAACAAGGGAACCGAGAGTGCAGTTGCTACACCCTCTAACGATTTAGACCAAATATCGGATTGATGTAAAGAATGCAGGTGAGAATTAAATATTAGGAAAATTTACAGCAGAGAGCTCTGTAGCATCTACATCTACATCAATACCCTGCAAGCCACCAAAAAGATGTGTGGCAGGGGAGCATACGACATCCTAAACAAGACGTCACATATCAAATAGTTGGGGTCAAGCATTTAAAAACCGGTGAAATACTTCGGTGTTATACTGAAATCAAATCCTTTATCTGATACCTAAATCAGAAGAATATGTTGGTTAGCCTTAACGAAGCTAGGTTTCTTGAGACGGTTGGTAGGAAAAAGAAGAGTCATTTGTAAAAACACTTCAGCTGAGCCACATTTGGAAGACGTTGAAATTAGGAGATTTTGGATCTCGTATAGGAGAAAGCGCTAATTTGGCAATTGGTTTGGATATTCTGAAAAAATCCTCTAGGTTTTCTGAAATTGCTATGTGAAGAGAGCGTTGTTGTGCGGGTAGTATGCCAAAGGAATTACGTTTAGCAGGTAAGGCTTAGAAGTTTAGACTGGCTCAGGACACCAGCGTTTCATATCGACACTGAGGGAATTATTGTGGCGGCAAATTTTATTGGTAGAATCTACCACTGGTAGAGAATACGAATTATGAGCACCATCACTGGAAGTTGGAGAAGCCGTGTTACCCTCGTGCATTACGCAATCATAAAAAAGTCGAAATCAAGTGCTCGAACATACGTTATATCAATTCATACTTAAAGATTGAATGATTTAGTGTAACGTAGGTATTTCATTCATTATATAAAGGTATGTATGTTAGTAAATGCACGAGTGTATTTGTATAAGAGATAATATATAATCCAATGAATACGTGGACTAATATTCCTGCATGCATAGCTGGTGTTCAAACATTCCCTACTACATATAAGTTATGTTAGACATGTTAGAAGTTGTATTGCAAAAGTGAATGATGTGTTAACGGTGCGTGATCTTGAAATGTATATGAAAGTGAGGAGTGCGTGATTACGGACGGAGTGTGGCGATGGACGATATATAGCATGTACTCGCATGGTGTGATCCTAGCCCATGGGTGATGGTAAAGGTGCAGTTGGTAATATTTAAGTGTCATTGTATATAAGAGCCTTTTGTCTCCTATCCGTTCTTCTTGTGTATGTCCATTGTAAGAGTGACAGTTGGCCAGATCTGACCTTTGCCGCTAGGACCTCCATCTTCTTTAGTACCCTGTGTTGTTTATGTAACCTTAGGTAAACTACGATACTTCTTTCAAACGGCCATTCCCCTTCTTATATTTCAACCAAACCCTTGATATGATTTCTCATCCCGAGAGAGTAATTCTGCTGTCATTATTCTACTTGTTTTGACAAGGGTTATCATTTGTCTGTCAGTCATTACCATTTTATTTGTTTTAAAATATGTTAATTGATTTTCTCGCTAATGTGTTCTCCTCTTTCTCAACTTATTTCCTCTAGCAACCTTTCAATTGAACAATCTAATCTATTCAGGGTTGAAAAGTATATAAACCACAAAAAACCATGTGCATATATGTAAATATATACATTCATACACACATGCACACCGTAATACAAAAACTATTATCACATTACTTGCGCAAATGCACAAATTTGAGAGAGTATCCTTTTTCCGTCACCTCTACAATACTCATACACACTTTCGTGACTCTTATTACGTTTGCGCGTATGTATTTATAAATGCATGTAATTTTTATTCATCCAAAATGAACTCCTAATTTCATATATTTACAACAGATATATGTTACAGAAGATCCTCGATCGCATTGGGATTGCCCAATTTCCGTATCTCTTCCCCACCTTCTCGTTTCACCCGGCCTTTATCTCTATTCCCGCATCTACTCCTGACGGTTTTGCTTATCATTTATGAAAAAAAAGGCTCCCACATCTCCTTCCGCCCGGTTCAACTGGTTTGCTGCATACCTACTCCTCCTATACCTTCGTTGATCTCGTTTATTAATATTTACCCTATCTCCATCTCTTCCGTACTTGCTGAGGATCGTTTGTTGGCCTTTGTGTCCACCCTTGTGTACAATGCTCTCATCCGCCCCTTCTAGAATTGGATCCCTTCCTCGAATGCCTTTATTTACTCTCATTTTGCAACCTCGTGCTTTTCCTTTTCCACTCCTTTGCTCTTTCGAGTCGTGCACAATGCGTGATTTCCTCTACTCTCCATCCACATTCCAATGGCATTCCTCCGTCGTTTTTCTCGGTAGATCGGGACGCGCCAATTCGATATTCGTTTTGACGAGCCATACTCCCTTTGATCCTTTTAACAGCCCACGCTAATTTCATTCGGCGGGTACAAATGCGGTTGCGTGCACATACATCAAGCAATCCATCGCCAGCACAAGGAATTGTCACGCCACACTATTTACCTACCTATCGTGACTGAAATCGCTCAAGCATTGATAGTCAAGCTCCCGAAACTTTAACGACTTCTTGGATATTGATCTGTGGCACCCGCTGGGGCCAAGAGGATACTATTTATTTCATACAATTACTTCTGTAAAATATTGAGATCACTCCTTTGATGTTTACTTAATTGGGTTATATTCGGTGGTTACAGACGTAAACGCACTGGCAACAGCTGAGTCTGTCTAATGAAACATACTTCTATTGATCACATTTACTCGAATTGGTGAATTTTAGGCAGCGTACCACTGTGCAAAGAGATAATGCAAAACAAACGAAATTAGATGAATGTGTCTAGGGTTCTAATTAAGAATAAATTTTCTTTCATTTTTGATGGAACGTATTCAGCAATATGATTTTCCTAGTTTTTTATTCACCCATAAAATTTTTTGAAAACATTTAATAATCTTTCAATTTGAAGTAAAATGTGAAATTCACATTTCGTTCATCCCTTTTTGTCGGTCGCTGGAAACATAAAGACAGTAAAAGAATGTTTGCGGTTTTACTAGCAATAACTGTAAACAAATGGTGATTTCATGTTTTACTTTTGGAAAATACACACACATTCGTGAATGAAATGAATTAAGGAAATGTCCATGAAAGTTGAATTTAAGGTTGACCCCAGGCCGTAAAGGTAACTCCCAATAAGCATCTACATAGTATGAATTACAAGAGTAAATTTAGTATAAGACTTTGGTTTTTACAACGTCATAGAAAAAACATTTTTAACCCCTCGGGGTTTGATGTGGGTGTCACTGGTGTCACTTGATAAAATTTTCAATATTTAAATAGTGCTTTATGTTAATTAACTTTCTTATCCCTCAATGGCAGCAGCAGCGTTAAAAACTACTGGCGAAAAACAGTGAAAGATGCTCTGGATCTGCCTTCTTCTGAAATTTATTTTTCCACTCGTCAAACTTTTAAACCACCTTTCCTATAGGGTTTTGCATTGCTACAGGGAAAAACAGATTTCATAGGTATACTGTAGCATTGATATCTTGGCCGACCATTGGTTGGGGGAAAGAAATATTTTAATTCAGTGTCGTGTCTTACCTTCATTGTTGTCGTACGCAAACAACAATATAATTTGTAACGGTTGCCGCTAAGAAATACTGAAATTAAAGAAATTAAACTGGCTCCATACGATATAGCGAATGAATTGTCAGCTAAAAATAAAAAATTAAATTAAACATTTAACAATTATTAATGTGAACAAAAATGCACGTTCACTCTTGCGTCACAGTCCTAGTAGATACGAGTATGGTAAAAGTGATAAAAAGTGTTTTTTTATAAATGAAAGAACCATAATAAATGAATTAAAGTGAACAAATGAAATCAAAATATTATAAAAATGAACTAAGTAAAATAAATTAAAGGTTGCTTGTTTAACCTGAATGCTGAAGTGTTAATATCTGTGACCTATTGATTGTTTATATCCAATAATTTGATTAGAAAAATGTAATACTCGATACATCAAAAGTGGCGTTTTATGTTAGAAAATAGAATAACATGGCGTCATATGTTAGAAAATTTAAATTGGAACAAAAAAACGAATGTTTCCTTTTTTTGGACCCGATTGCAATTATCTCGAATTCTAGACACTCGGCTGATATTATTTTCTTGCTCGATATGTTTCCAATTTCGACCCCTACTCCTCTGAAAACTTTCAAAATTACCCATGCAATCAGTTGCCCTTTAAGTCTTTTTTTTATCAGGGATGTCTTCTCCGACCGTAAAGATTAAACGCGAAAGACCTAAGCACATGCCATGAATTCATTTGATTCGGATTTGTTTCCTTCAGAATTCTTTTCGCCGGGACAACCAAATTGGCGTCTCCACTCTTTTCTCAATTTTCGAGGTTTCTTTTCCTTCATTTTCTTCGTTCTCCCCTTTTACACTCCTTGACTACCCTTCTTAATCCCTTTCGGAAATTCCGGAACACGAGGTTGGTGCTGCTCCCCATAGCTTTTACGATGCTGGTCACACATTTCCTATAGTAGTTAAATTACATTAGGGAATTTTTATAGTCAATTCGTTGATCTCCCACTTTATTTCCTTAATATGGCATGATTTTCATTGATCTCGTCTGACTTATGTTTTAATCGATATATGTACCATTTGAAGGCGTATATACGTACTTTTCTCTTCGTGGGTATTTTCTTGCGTGGGTTTTTTACTAGGTGAGTAACGCCACGCTCTCCCTAGCTTTTCCCACAAAACTCATTCTTTGCTTACTTTTCCTACTTTACAGTCTTGTTTTTTCACTGAATTTTACTTTTTGTATGTTTAGGTGCATATTAATTTATATACGTATATGTATGTATGTATGAATGTACGAGTATATATTTATTTTTTTAGACGTACATATCTGTGTGTACGTCTGTCTGTCTATGTGTATTTAAGTGTATGCACGTGTAAAGGTTTTGTATATGTATGTAATTATCAATTGTACGGCTATTATAATATGTATACGATGATTAATTAAATGGAAGAAGGAACCATTTGGTCTCAATTTCTTCCAAACAAAGACCTCTTATCTATTTATCTGCGCATGTATCGTTAAACACTTTGTGACTCTTATGCTGTTAAATATAGCGGCTTAGGTGCATTGGATTGAAAGACAACGGAAGTGCAATAATAATGATACTGCTGAGTGATCTTGCTGAGTGTATTGACCATGAAGGGTCTTATGCGACAAAATAATTAGGCAAATTTATTATATAAAAAGAAAGCCTTTAGTTAGCAAGAGGAACCAGGGTATCCAGAGATTCAGAAGATCAAATACTATTTTTTAATACAAAGACTCTCAGCTTCCATTTGTAAGGAAAAATTTTTTTCACTTTCAGGAGGCCTGATTGTTCTAACGGTTGCATATTGACGGAGATGACCACATGAAATCTTCCATTTCTGTCTCTTTAATCCATCACGAAAATCTACCGAAACTTGCAAAATAATATAGCAACATAGCCGTTACCCAAAAAAGTAATAGTTCCAATTTAAAATTCTGAAAAAATCAAAACCTAGGTTCACGGGCTCAGTTTTTACAAAACTAGTAAATTCTTCTCACCTTCACTGTAATTCTGAGATAAACTCTATGGTAACAAGAATTAGTATTCTAGTAACAATTCTACTCCAGGATAATTAGACAAGTGTGGACTCTTTTACGATACGCTTTACCTGCATTTAATAGATTCCAAATACGCCAGTTGAAAATAAGTTTCATCATCGCCATGAATTGATTTTGTAATGTTCATTTAACCCCTAATGCCACGAAAAGTCAAACATGCAATGATAATGCCATTTTTGTACTACGGTAGTCACTCAATTTTTTTTATTTAAAATTTCCTTACATAAAGCCTTTGAAAGCGTTGCATAGAATAAAGTTGCTAGTCTGAACAGCTCAAAATACAATTGGTAAGTATTTATGTCTAAATATACTAAAATGAGTCATAATTACAATGCATGCGCCTCTTATTCTAAGATTACATGTAAAAGTTTACCGCACTCAGATGATGATTTTCGACATTAACCAAAGTTCCATTTCACTCTTAAAGAAAATTGCTTGGTTTTAATAACATTCTATTAAAAAATATGTGAAACATTTTAATTTATAATCGCAATAGATGGAAAATTAACTTCGTTGATTATTTTAATGGCCAACGACAAGTTTATTTTCAAAATATCAAGGGCAAACGTGGGAAGGTGTGCATGTCGTTTGCATATGTTCCTTTCCCAACCATCATGCATGGAAAGTCTCGGTTACTCATTAAAATACTCTTCGAGTCATTAAAATTATAACTTTTTGACACAGATGATGTACCCTCACGTGAGCCTTTGCTCACCATTTAGATTGAATTTGCCTCCTGCACCACCCACGAACTCTTCCGGCCACGCCTTTCAACTCCCCTTCTCCGCCTTCCTTACCTTTCTCGACTTTCCCTCCGTTATCTTATCCCCAAAGTTTTACGCTCAATTTTACTTCCAGTCCTCCGTAACCCTCCCTCGCCCCTTTCACACTCTCCTTACCCATTTCCAAACTCCCCCCCCCCTTCAAAACAATTCGTTCGAATTCCAGACATTCCCTCTTTTGTAACCCTATTCTCGACCCCTATAGTTGGCTCCTTTCCTTCATCTCCCGTGATCTCCCGCGCTCCTTAAACAACCCTTCCTGTTTCGCATTCCCTGCTCGTATTTCTAAGTCTTCTAGCACCCTTCTTCCGTTCCCTCTCAACTGCTTCCACGTGGGCTCACCTTTTCCAAAACAAACAGCTTCCTTCCATTACTGCTTCCGTGGTCTCACAAATGACTAACTTTCTTCGATTTTGGATGCTCTTAAAAAAAAAGACTTTTTCCTTCCCTCTCTATTTGTGACACTTTTTTTTGCGCCGTCTCCCGTGCCCGCACCTTATCCCGTGAAGCATATTGCGTCCTATATCCAATCCACTTTTCTTCCGTGACCCTAGTAAGTTCATACTTACTCAATCTTGAGACAGGTATGGCGTCTTTTATTGGCCAAAGGATAACCCTCTCCTACAAACAATTTTGTTTACCGAGAGTAAATGTAGAACTCTGGGTTTGGGTGGTGAACCCCGAATTGGGGTCCCAGATCGTCTTTTACAGGTGAATCGCTCATATATGTGTTCAAAATGGAATTCAAGGAAGCAGTTTAGAAAACAACCTTTCGAAATATGTATCACAAGATTTCCTCAAGAAATGGATTTTTAATTTAATTTATTACAGAAAGTTTTAAAAATTTCTCGATTTCGTAATCAGAGCAAAAACTAGTCACTTGTATTGGTTATGGAGAGGTAGTGTTTGGCTACTGATTGGGGAGTCCAGGTTTGGTTCCCGAGGATAAAGAATACCCCTAAATTCACCAAGGTAATGTGATTTTTTGAGTGCCAAATATCTTTACAACAATAAAGATTTAAAGATGAATTGGAACATTCGCATCATTCTAAATATTAAGCAAAAATTACGTAGTAATATCCAAAAGCTGATTAAAAATGATACTCACAAATTAGCAATTGCACAGTCTTTCCGTTGGTAATTCGGATTTTATATAGGAATTATTTGGATGCAATATCGCGCAAAGAGAATCTAGCAATATTATCTCATTACTAAGATAAGTACCTTAAATATGCTAATTAACTGTAATTATCAGTTCACACCTATCTGAAACTAAGACGGCATCACCAAAAATGTAGTTTTTCCCACCTCTCAATTCTCCATATATATTTTTCTCTCGTGAAATGTTGTAGAGGTACTACTTTATTCTATCTACGTAGCCTATTTAAATGTTCGGATTTAAATGAAAACCATTTGCCACATCAGCGACCAAAACTCAGATTGCTACTTTTTGGGAATTCTTTCATATATTTGGTAAGAGTAAATTCGTCTAAGAGAAAATACGTTTCGTTATTGGTGAAAGCCACTCATTGGAACCTGAGAGGGATATTTTAACATATGAAAATATTGGTTTGTTATAGGAAGAAAATCGTAATATGAATATATTAATCACCTAGTTGACAGCTTCCTAATCTAACTATCACTAATTTAAAATACAATTGGTGCCATAAAGGCTATAGCAGAGGGTTATAATTTATTAGTTAGATTGCAGTGGTGTTTGCTGTGTAACAGCTAGGGACATTTATTTTATGGATAATATTTCATCTTCTAACTTTAAACGAAGTTCCGTCCATTTTGAGGTTAAGATTAAACATTAGAATAAATATTATTAATGAATTAATAGGAAAATTAACTTTGAAAATTAGAATCTCAGGAAAAATGTTAAATTCACTGAATTTGATGGATAGTATAAGGATTTAAATAAAATGATAGAATAGGTATGCACAAATATTGTCACGTTGGAATCCAACTGAACGAGCCAAATTTATTATAAACCACAAGGATCAAAAAGATTAAAATGAAGGTGTAACTGTCCACATTATTCATTATCATAAGTCTATAATAGCTCAAAACTATACACACATGATTTTTACGCAGCAAAAATATCTCTGGAAAGATACCATTCAGCCAATTGATTTTTTCTCATATGGAAATAGATTATTCCTCTTTTATGACGGCTAATTCACCCGGGAAATTGGGTTTCCATTTAAAAAAATGTCAATTTCATTAAGGTATCATAATATTTGTCTCGTTAGGGTATCATTGTCTGGTGATGCCTTGATTTACATATAACTATCTGATAAATTATTCATTCTGATGGACACGTTTTTAGTATGCTCACTCATTACAAAAAATTTGCTCCCGACAAACATTTATTTTTACTAAGTATGGAAAAAATACATTTAAATATTGTCTGAATTTAATATTTTTCAAAACTTTGGTGCTTTTATACCCATTGCACTATGTCAATGCTGCAGAGTTACATTTTTATCTGTCGTTCTAATTTCACCTCCTTTGATATTACTTAATGAAAGAAGCTAATAGAATTAAATAAAAATATCATAGCACCAAGTTCTATAAGCCATGCTACACTAAATGTATGTGATTTATAAAGAGCAATTCGCTAAAATTGAATAATTATCAACTTATAAGATAACACTGTTATTGGCATTAGTGTCGTCAACTCAACTCCACATTGGGGTTTTACTATTTTATCATTTCTATCCAATGTATTACCTTATTAATAGTAACAATAAATATTCATTCCAATGTATGCGTTGGGTCAATGCATAATTTTGATATTATAGGAGGAAGAAGTCGATTGGATATACGATCACTAAGAGGACATATTCTCGTGCGTTCCGGCAGGGAAATATTTGATAGTGATGGGGGATTGAAATACGACGGTAGGTGAAGGAAGATATGGTGATTAGGTAAGGGTCGACGGTTTACGTACGAGAAATTACCAGGAAAAGATTGCAATTTAATTCTGCAGGAGACAGAGTTTAGTCATCATCAACACTTGATTTAGACACCACAAAAGGTGCAGGTAAGCATGGAAAAAGGCAGGTGACTAAAAAAGGTATCCGTTAGATTATATTATGGTTAGGCACATGCTTCGGAACACTGTGATCAATTCGCACAGTATCCGGAGAGATAATACGGACTATAACAACAATTTAGTTTCAATTTGGTTTAGGTTTCTTTCATCATATTTTGATTTGATAAGGCAGGAGCAGCGGGGTGGAAAATGGAATGTAAAAGCATTAAATGGATTGTCAAGGTAGGAGTACCAGCAGGCTGTAGAGAAAATCATGGGTGACGGTAAAGAGCTCAGTACTATCGAAGTAAAATGTGAATGCATCAACAAAGGGATATAGAAAGCGGCCAAAGAAGCTAAAGGAACTGTTAATGAGAAAAGGAAACCTTAGATTACGGATAAAACATTACAAAGATAGATGCGAGAAGAAAATGGAAGTATGTATGTAGACACGGAGTAAGGCAGAAGGAAGAATAATTTGAGACGGGTAACGAATAAAGCAAAATTAGCATGGTGGAAGACGCAGTGCGAGGGTATGTAAAGTTTTCAGAGTAAGGGTGAAATTGGTGCGCTATATAAGAAGGGTAAATTACTATCGGGAAGCAGGAATGTAAGATCTGTGTTAACAGTTAGAGATATGTCGGGTAAAATAATAGTTGACATATAAAAGATCCAAGAGAGATGGAAGGAAAGTATTTAATAAATGTATGGTAAAGAACTTAGGCCAACAAGTATCGACATAGAAGGGGAATATGACGTAGCGGAATATAGCTTAGGTCCAGGCGTACTCAAATATGAGATAGAAAGGGCATAAAGGAAGATGAATTTAAAATAAGATCATGGTGGTTGACATCATTCCTGCGAAACTGCTAAAAGGTTTAGGAACATTTGGTAGGAAGAGTCTACAAGTATATGGACTGATTCGTAGTATCTATGAGAAAGAAATCTTGCCGGAAGATTTTGTGAGATCAGTGTTAGATACTATTCCGAAAATGGTAAAGGCTAATCATATGCAGACTACATAACACTAAGTTCCATTTCCCACGCAGCTAATGTTGTTCTCAGGATCATCAACTAAAGGATAGAGAGAAGGGAAAATGATGGGTTTAGGAAGGGGAGACGCTCGCGTGATGCCATTGCAATCAAGAGATCACTAATTAAGAGGGATATAGAATACAATTAGGACGTATACTCTTTTTCGCGGATTTTGAAAATGCATTTGTTAGAGTGAATTGGGAAAAAACTAATGAGTATATTGCTGGAAATAGGAATGCTGGAAATAGGAATAGATTGGAGGGTCAGGAGGATAATCCGCAAGCTGTACTGCTCAGGTGCGAGTGGAGAACGGAGAGTCCGGATAAGCAGTATTAGAAATAGGTGTAAGGCACTGTTGACCATTTTCACCACCTCTGATGATCAACGTATGCGCGGAGGAAATGATTAAAGAGGCATGGGAAGAACTGGAGTTAGGAATGAAAGTCGGTGGGGAGTTCGTACAATTAGTCAGGTTTGCTGATAACCAAGCTCTAATTTGTCTGTCAGCCAAGGGGTTGCAAGCAATGCTGAGTGAATTGGAAATTCAGTGTGATAGATATGGGATGAGAATCAATATTACGAGTAATAAAACAAAGGTTATGTGATTTTCCAGAAAGAAAAAGGCTAAGCTTAAAATTACAAAACGAGGGCAATAACTAGAGCAGGTGGAACAATTTACGTGTCTCGGAAGTGTTTTGGACCGAAATGGTCAAATTAGTAGCGACCTAAGGAGAAAAATTGCACTTTGGAAGGAGGCATTAACAAGTAGGAGGGAGTTGATGACAGGGATGTTGAGTGAGGTTGCTAAGAAAAGGCTGATCTAAACTTTGATACGAAGCGTAGAAATATACAGCGCGGAAACATGGTCACTGAGGCAGGAGGCTTTCACCAAATAGTTATATATTTATACATATGCATAATAATGTACATGTATTTATATGTGTATATATACATATATATGTATATATAATATATATATATATATATGTATATATAATAATAATGTAATGCCCGGGAATCGAACCCGGGACCCTCTGGTCAGCAGCCCAACGCTCTACCCACTGGACTACCTCGACCCATATATATATACATATATACGACCTCGTATACATAATATACAGGTATTTATTTATTCAATAGAACCTTGATTTCGTGAAATTCCTTTCACGAACGTAGTCCATTCTAGAGATAGTTAAAAGTATTATTTTGTTTTTCTCTCAATCGAGATTATAGACCCCAATTATTTTCAATTTCATCCCTCAAAATTCTCGTTTAACAAGGTTGCACCCACAGGAAAGGCATGTTTTTGATAAAAAATCTCGTTTTGTTTTAAAAACTTTTGATAATGAATTTGTTCACGCCTGAGCTAATAGTCGGAGTAATAAATTACACGATAAAAATATATTAATTTTGATACCGCAGTTTTAGTTCTTTTTATATCATTTAATGGGTGATTCATGCGTAACTGTAAACAAAAACGAACACAAGCACAAAAGCTCAATTTTATGATCTCTTATCGTAACATTTATTCTCCTATGAAGTCTTAATCGTTAAATATCTGCCAAATTGCATTTATTACTATTTCAGAAAGAAATATTAGTAGTAATTAGAAATAATAGTTAGGGTAATCGACGAGCAAGTTTATGTGATCAACGAGGCACTCATCTCTATTAATCTTTTAGTTTTAAAAATTGGTATGAGCTCAAATTTACTAAGGCGAAAAGCATCCAAAATCCATGAACACTTAACATATCCACGCTTTGTTAGCCCACCATCATGAAACTTTTCATTTCTTTTAATAATGTTCTCATATTGCTTTGCAGTAACGTGTTCCGCTCTCCTTAACCCCCAACTGACCGCTGGTTAAATAATCGCTTCTTTGGTCTTTAAGTTTCTCTTTGATCTTTAATACTACCTTCCACCGAAATTAAAGCCATGTAGACCTCAAATTCCTCTGATTTATTCTCTTTTGGCAACAAGTTTATCACTGGCCCCACGAGGCCTAGTAATATTCTCTAATTAAGCCCTCATAAATATTAAGGCTCATATAAATTAAAAAAACACAGCTATCGTTTCATCAGGTTCTTAATGTATTCATTTATTCTAAAGGTTTTCATTTGCGGCATCATCCATCCCTGTTTGCCTTAATTAATATCTTGATGCTCATTATGAATAATTAAAAACATTATATAGCATACTCATCCATAAATACACGTCAAACAAGGTAGCTCACATTTCGCAAAATTATGAAACGTTTTTTTATACCAAAACCCAAAAACTTTAAAATTCAATTCTGTTCAATGCATTGTATTTTTAGATTTACTTTCAATTCAATTTCCGAATAAATAAGCTCCTAAACAGAGGATTATATAATAGCTTCAAAAATAAATTAAAATGGTAAATAACTTGATCAGGGGCCCAGAAAATTATGTGGATTAATTCATTTTAAAATAATTATTTTAAGTGAAAATAGTCAACTGGTATCTTTGAAAAGATAATTGGTACATTTTATTAATAAAATCAAATTCTTTTAAACCAGATATCTCGCACCTCGCTATTCATGTTCCTTCGATTTACCTCGTATCTTTTTCCTTTGAATTAACACTTCATTTACAGTTTTAAGAAAAATTAATAAAAGAGCCGAAATAAAGTACTTAAACTTTGCTTGCAGAATTGTATCGACGCAGAAATTAAATTTTTTCTATATATTTATTTCTGAGGTACTTTGATAACCACTACACACTCTTTTTTTGGAAAACTTGGCTTTTAACGTCGTTTTCGATAATTTTGGTGGTAGTTATTCTTTTATTTTGTTGTAGAGCTCGTACTTTTAACCGCGATGTAAGTGGATAATTTTTACATAAACTGTCAATATTCTTAAAATGTAGAGCTTCCCCCTGGGGCTCCTAAGCTTGATATTCCGTTCCGTAACACACCATCAGTCAGGACTGAACGGGGGATTATTTCTCGGAAATCGGTGAGGCGTGGGGAAAAACACATTCGGAGATGCGCACGAATTGCAAATTCCGTAGCCTTCGCGCTCTCTGTAGACATGGATGGAAGGCTGTCTGGGATGATGTGCGAGGGCGGAACGGGAGACATAGGAGAGGAGGTTGAAGAGGGAAGAGGTCCAATGGATTAGGTGGCATTAGTGATTCGGTGGGGAAATAAAAGGGGTCAGGGGGAGAAGAGGCGCCCCATACAGATTCATGGGAAGCAAGTGGAAAATTGCAGAGAAGGGAACAAGTGGGTTTTAGGACGTCGTGTTGGTTTTGGACCCAGCCGCAAGAAGCAGAGGGGGATATTCTCTGGGTATCTCGTATATAGCTTCGATGATAAAAACCACGGCAAGAAAATACAAAGGTAAGTTAGCCGTAGTAAATATTTTGAAGGTACAGAGACTCCAAAATAAAATTCTCATAATAGCATTTCATGATAGTCAAATGGGTTAAGTTCGTACAATGTGGGGATCGAGATGGTGCGGGGGCTAACGTACTGGCTTCCCACCCTGAGGGCGCGGGTTCAAATCCCGGCGGTGTTGAATATTTTTCAGAGGTATCTCGATCCCTACTTGAGGTGCTTTGTGGAGGGCACTTTGAGTGAGTACGCCGTCCGTCGGATGGGACGTTAAGCTGCGGACCCCTTGGCGCCTTTCGTAAAGAGTAGGCTAATGCCGACGCCGGGTTTCTCTCCACCCTTCATCCTTTCCTGTCCATCCCCTATGGCGCAAATGACCTTAGCTGTCGGTCGCCTCCCCTAAAAACTACTACTACTCGTACAATGTGCCTCAATGCACATACTGCTTTCAATTACCAGGATGACCACTCATTTTATCGATTCTCATTCCCGAATTTTTCCCGACAAATATCCTTTTCTTTTCCTAAGTTTTCTCAAAGAAGTTTTGAATCTCATTGATATTTCTGCATCATACGTGTACCTACCTCATACGTACATAATCGCGGAACTTGCCATAGGTATTATTTAAGTTAGTTCAAAACTATAGTTTCGACTTCCCCCGTAACGTACACTTGGTTTGGGCTACGTGTCTCACGAAATGGTCTCAAAACTAAAAGTAACGTCGATATTATCGGTAAATCAACATTCTCATACAGACTTCCCAAATAGCATATCAACTTCCCAATTCGACCTTCCCCCCATAATTAGGTACGTAATTCTTGAATCCCCGACTTTTTACCAAATTCACGATTTTCCACAAGTCGCGTGTGTATCATTATTCCATCAATGCGACAACCGTATCAAAGGTTGGATTGATAGCGATACATTCCTATAGTTATCGATTGAAAAGATCCAGATCTTTATTATGCCGAAAAATTCGAAACGTATTATAAAATCAACCCTCGCTATTTAAATAGGATGGAATTCCCTTCGCATTGCTCGGCAACTCTCTATCCCGTTGCGATATCAACTATCGCTATCGTCACCATTACGCATCGCACGGAAGTCTCTGGTTGGTAGCGTCTACGTATGCGCACCCTTTACGGCGTGCTGAGTATTATTCAACCTCCCTCGTGCACTTCCTTCAGCCGCTCTCAGTTCTCGATTTTATTCCCAGGCCTTATCACTTCCTCCACCAGATATCCCAAGGGAGAGTGCGAGTGTCTCACCCTCTCTCTCTCGCCTCCTCCCTTTGGGAAACGGGGAGCTGCGCAATAGGCGTAAAGTTTTCCTTTCATCCTCGGATCCGATCGCTGGAACCAGAAAAAAAGTCCATCGATATGTTATTCCTTGATGTTATACGAAAGGGGAGGATTCCTAAAAAAAAATTCATTTTTTACATCCGATATCTCAAAATAGCTCCCCCTTCATGCGCTGTCTTTCCTTGGTGAATACGTCGGTTGCTCATCGAATGGAAATGATGAAACAGACCTTTGAAGGACTACTCTACTCGTTACAATAAATCAATCTGGAGGATACATGTTCGATTTTATCACTCGAAAGTATCATCACAACTAAACAAATATGTTAATTTTTCATACTTGAGTCTTCCGACTAAAAATCAATCTGAGGAATCGAATGCATTATTTTCTCTTGTTACTTTTTCCTATAATGTTGATGCTCTTTGTTTTAGAAAGCATTTGCAGAGATAGAATGAGAATTTTGACTTGGCTAATTAAAGAAGAATGGTGGTAAAGATGCTGACGGCAAATCTATTTGAAATGCCAGAGCGAGCTCATACATAAATACCAATCATAAGAGGACTGTAACTTTAACAAAAAACCGGGAAGAAATAGTCAATACGGTATTTATGTAAGTTAGCACCTCAACATGGAGCGTCTTAAGGAAGGCATTCTTTCCGATATATGTATCAAAGGAGTTGCATTTTCCAAGCATGTATTATATATTAAGCAAATATTGAACATATTAGACGTCTCTGAGTAAGCCTCACCTTCCGTGGAAGAAAGAGGCATGGCAGAGAATTAGCCGCGCATCACATTTTTCCTCTAGGATAATTTGATTGGAAGGTGAGAGAAATCTAAACGGGTGTGACAGAGTTTCGGTGATTTAAAAATTTAAATACAATATCATTTCGTGTGAATACTGAATAATGAGTAAAGAAATTTCAGATATCAATGCAGTTAATCAGTGTCAAAGAATACCGCGGCATATTTCCAACCATACAATAGTTGTTTACGTAAAAGAGGATTTTAACTTCCTTCGTTCAATATCTCAGCGTGGTTATCTTCTATAGATGGTGCTTCATTCATGCACATATGTAGAGTTGACGAGCTAAAATTACGTAAATATCCTTCTCCTTTCAAGAACCGTGAGTAGGAATGAAGAATAATGAATAATTAAATTCCAGCTGAAATAAATATAATGCATGCAATAATTTTTGAAAGGCGGATATTTATCTTTTTCTCTCTCAGAATGTAAATAAATTGTTTTCTACAAAATATGAATTAAAACGGTATTTCGGTAAAAAATTCAAAATAATTATCACATGCATTAATACCCTCTCCTGGACTACAACCATGACGTGGTGGAAGAGTTTGTGCGTTCCGAGGACCCCTAGAGATGTGCTGTCGGGAGCAATGCTCCTAATAAGGTCATCCATGCCAGATAGGTCGAAGGTTAGGAGCTAGACGAAAGGTAGTCCACGCAGTGTCTCTTTCTCAGTGAGGCGGCTGCAAAGGCGTCTGACCCCAGTTGGGAGGCCATTGAGTGATGGTGTCACGTTAAACACACTATTTAGGAAGGCTACGGGAAACCACCTCAATTATCATTCCCAAGATTAAAGTGATGGACTATACAGAGATTTTGAGTCCTGGCAACTACGGGGCTCGGCTCAATCGGCCGTGTGGCGTGCCCGGCAGCGGGGGAGGCAAGGCTTCCGCGGTCATCATCCTACGAAACCCTTGCAAGGGAAAACCAGCAGCAGCAGGACAGAAGACGCAGAAGAAGAAGACCAAATTATTTAGCGTAGGAACTTGGAATATAAGGACAATGTTGAGGGAAATTAGAATACGTATTAAGCGAGAGATGGAAAGAGGGAATATGGATAGTTTGGTTCTATGCGAGGTAAGATGGAAAGATAGCAGGAAATACTGAAGTGGTAGTTAGATAATAATACACACCGACGAATCATTGTTAAGGTATTAATGCCCCCAAGTAAACATAAGACGGAAAAAGTCTATAGAATACGCGATAACTTAGAGGACATAATCGCGTATGTTACTTCACGGAAATATTTGATAGTGGTGCAGGATTGGAATACGACGTTAAGCAACGGTAAAGATGGCGATGAGGTGGGGGACTTCCCAGGTACGAAGAATGACCATGGGGAGAAAGCATTTGAGTTCTGTAGGAGACAGGGTTTAGTCATCAACTACTTGGTTTAGACACCACAAAAGGCATAGGCATAAATTGAAAATGCCACGTGACTCAAAGGGGTATCAGTCAAAATATATTCTGGCCAGTCAATAATTCTGGAGAAGAATTGCGCTAGGCAAAGAGGCTATCACAAGGAGGAGGTATTGATGACAGTGCGTACGTTGAGCAAGGATGTTAAGAAAAGACTCGTAAATACTTTGATATGAACCGTAGCTATGTGCGGCGTGGAAACGTGGTAATTGAAGCTGGGGGAGAGATGTAGATCAGAGGCTTTTGGGTGTGGAGAAGAATAAAGAAGGGTGAAATGGACCGAAAGGGAAACGAATGATGACGCACTAGGTATGGTGGGCGGGGAGAGGAGTTTGTTTTCAGAAATACTTGGGAGGCAGGAAAAATAGATAAAGGTCGTATTGATCAGCAGTGGGATGATGGACACCATAATAGAGGGGAGAATGTTAGGCAAACGAGAAAACGGCAGGAACAGGATAGGGATGTTGGACGGGATGAAGGGAGGAAGGAGGGACACAGAGATGAAGAGAGACTTGGAGTAGAGTGGGTTGCTGGATTGTTTTATTAGGAAGCAAAAAATATTTATTAGGTAGTTGCGTCCATTCATAACCTACCTTAACCGGTAGATTACTCAATAATAATACTATTAATGCATTATTCATAAAAATTCTTAGTTTCTTTTTGGAAAAGCCGTTTCTAACTCAGAATATAAGTACTCTTTTGCACTACACTGTAAGTACATGAAGTTCATGGGTGCACCATAATTGTAAGCGACACTATTCGTAAGGCCTTAATGTAAGGGTCAACAGATCAGCGAATACATTTGCATATTGACCAACGATGGATGGAATAGGTCACATTTTAAGGTCAGAAAAAGTATGAAGTGTGTTGATTTTTAAGTGTTTAGTACGTAGCCTTTATTTTTAGACACGATACAAAACCGACGTGATTTCCAAATAAATAAAATTGCAAATGGACTTGTAATCATGGAGCTCCAGAGTAATTACTGGGATTAATAATTTATATTCAATGATAACTCATAATTTAAGTACCAAAAATGGTCTCGAACACAATGTACCAATAAAGACGGAGCATTTCAGTAGTCATCTAACTATAGAGCTAATCCTGACTGCTATTGCCACCATCATCTTCTCCGTATTCTATGATTCTCAAAGGCTTTAGAGCCACTAAAATAGAATTCGCTCTCCATCTATGTAATGAGAAGATGCTGAAGGAGAGCTGGAAAGGGAACGGTTCTGAGAGAATTCTCGTCTTATTCACTCTCTGGGCATTCATATCAAGTACTCGTGAATAACCAATTCTGTGGATCGTCCTAATCTAGACCGGACTTTGTATTTGACTTGTAAGCAAGAACTCATACGACTTATCGTTTAAAGACTAAGAAAATAAAGTCACAATGGTTGATTGTAGCTATGCTCAATTAATAGACAGTATATTACGAATACGTGGAAAATAAATTGGAGATAAGGCTAATAATTTCTTCTTTTCGTAAACATTTAATGCAATAGTAATATGGATGCAGGCACAAAATGATGAAAAATTCTTTCCATATATTTGGCTTAAATATAAAAAAAATTACCTTCAAATAAATTTGCCAAAGGGAACGAATTTTATTCTTTGCACCTTAAACGGTGCGAAAGTCGGGCAGAAAGGCCCATTTTATTCATTTTGGTAATAAATATTCCTGAGTTATCCTGAGGTATGCATGAATTATATGGGTTTGGTAAATGTTTTACCGTTGATGCTATATAATGGATTTATGCCTCAAGTGTATTCTTAGGTCTCTAAATGTGCAAACTTTCAATTATCTGAGTTTACTGCTCGTGTAATAGAAACCTAGCTTTCAGGAAGGCGAAAATGAATTCCGTGTGATAAAAGATGAAAGCTGTATTGTGCCAGAAAAATCCCAGGAAAACTGAAATATTCCTTTCAGTTTATAACGATACATAGGCTTGAAGAAGCATAACGTTCTTATTACTGTGATAATTGGAACTTGGGAAGAAACGTGATAAAATAGATCTAAGCGAATGTGCTTAAATTACCACTAGCTTGGCTACAGCCTCGCTTTTTTCCCGAATTTAAAGCCGGTTCCGGCAGTTTTTATATTGAATTCTCATATACTTTATATTATACTTTCACTCAGTACTTTATATTTACACTTTCACAGTTTGTATATTGAAGTGTGAAATAGTAAAACCTGTATTTTCCTATTAAAATACGCAAAAGGTAGATGACGTCTTGTCGGAGAAATATATATCCAATTCGGTCGTGATTGTCCACGAAGAATTATCAGAAAAATATTACTCTTCATCTATTGCAAAAAATTATTCATCGTTCATTGCTTCATTTTCCTCCGAATTTCTGTTTTTCTTGGTGTATGACACCAGAATTTCGGTAAATGTCTCGTACAGAATATATCGATTCAGAATTGAACGAATACCTCGAGGATATTGTAACTAGGGAGTAAGGAAGACAAATCCATGGACGGGATCGAGATGCTGCAAAAATGCTCTCCGTAGCAGGCAGCCCTTTCAAAAGCGCTCGCTAAAAAAATAGAGACCGCACGCAGGTCGACAGGTATAGGGGTGGGAGTAGAAGCAAAGACGACGGCAGCCAATACTCCCTCACTCCCTCCCTCATGATGACAGCGTTCGCCTTTTTTGGCGGCTGTCGAAACCACCTCGGTGGTTGACGAAGGGTAAAGGATTGGTTAGGGAGGTTTTTATGTGCACAGAAAGGAGGAGGGAATGGGGTGGAGGGCGTTGGGCGGCCCCGTGTCTGCCCAGCGCGCATTCACACGGCCTCTCCGATCAAAGTGAACGGAGCAGAGACGGAGATGGAAGGGAGAGAGAGACGGGGGGGGAAGAAGGTGCGGGTTAGTGCGTTGCAAGGGGAATGAGGGAGGGTGGGCTCCGGCCGCCGGGCCGGTTACTTCGGATGTGACTCTTTCCTCCCCACATCTCGTCCGTTCTTCCGCTCCCGATATTCCTTCATCTCACCGCTGCCGTCTTTTGTGATATTCCTGACCTTTGTACGGTCGACATCCTCCCTTCATAGCATCCTTGGCCATTTCTAACCGCGCCAATGCCGCCGAAGCTAAGCAGCGTACCCTTCCAAGTTTATTTCTGGAAAATATGTCTACAATTCGCTTTCCACCAGTAGCCTTTGATTGATGCTTGGAAAAATAACGCCGAAGTATTTCATATTTTTCTTGTTTTCTTATATTTTAATATCATCCATATAAGCCTACGTCCTTGTTTTAACCTGCTACTATCATATTTTTCCAAATGCCAGCATCTTTATTATTCACACCCAAGCGTAGATTTTGTGCGTCGCAAATTGGTGTGGAGTATATATAGATTTATTCATTAGTATTATATATACATATATATGTATTTACACACTTATATATATGATCATTACTAATCGGCCATAAAATTCTGAATAACAATTTTATTATTAGTGACAGGAGAACGCGTTTCATTCTGTTCAAATATACTGACAAACTTGAGATACTTACGCGGATAACGCAATTAAAGTATCAATTTTTTTTAGCAATTTCAAGCGTGATTCTAATTTTAGATAAAATTTGGGGAGCAATTAGATTTTATCGAGAAAAATCAAATGGATATTGTCATGGTTCTTACTTCTCATAATTAAACTTGGATTTATGGGTTATACTTTCATAAATTAGGACCTTATGTCTACATTATTACATTTTCTGTGATTAATCATTTAAATGTTCCAAATGCCTGTTTGAATTCTAAGATCCTAATCATGCTGCCTTGATTGGTGTCATGAAAATAGCATCATGTTATACTTTTGCCTAGTTTTTATAGTTGTTTTGGTTTTATTTGTTTGAATTAAAGTACCTTCCTTTATTGCTTAATTTTTTGTGTTGCTTAATGAGAGGAAATGGGATCATTTTGGTATTGGTTTTCCTAGTGGCAATGAAATTATTCATATTGGTTTCTTCCCGGTAAAGAAAAGACTTATTAGCTCAACTCGGCGTATTGAACAAAATAGTACTTGAGGCTTTTTTTCATTAATTTGTTTACGCAAATACTTATATAAATCAATTCCCCATGGTTCAAATATTCTATGCTTTCAAAGTGTTCAGATAGAGAAGCAGAACATTTTCTGATAAATCAAAAATGGATGGGTATTTTACGATAACTTCATGCTGTTTCGAAAATTATTTCATTGCTGCGTAGAATAAACCTGTTTCATGCTGACCATTCTCCTTTCCTTACTTTCTGGTTTGCTCTCCGCCTGCGAACTAGCTCCTACGCTGAGTATGTATTTTCTCATGTGCTGCCATGTCTTTCCTTCCACCTTACATCGTTTCGCTCCTTCGTAGCACACAGACAGGTACCCCTCCCACCCTCGACGTGGAAATTTACACTGTCTTTTCGCGCTGCTGAAATTTTCGGGCTAATCCTTCGCTCTTCGTTCCACCCGCTCACTTTCAATTATCTAGAGAGGGTCGCTCATGATCCCAGGAGACCCGTTACGGGCCTTAACCCTATTAAAACGCCCGACGGTCTCCTTTAATGAAAACCGAATCGCGACATACCTGCATCTAAGGTAATTGGGAATGACAAGGACTCCAATCGTTGTCGAGAAACCGACTCACTTTGTCATCAGTGTGCAAAAAGACCAATGCCAAGAAAAGCGTTTTGGAAATTCTAAATGCCAAAAGGAATTACGAGCAAATCAGTTCGGTAGTTTGGAGCACGACATCTCGTCGGCTTTATATAATGGACCCTATCTTGCTCAACTCTTCCACCAAACCACATTTTCCTCACCAGTCTTGGATGCTAACAACCATACTATTAATATTTTTTTGCTGGCTCTTATTCGTCAAACTGGACAAAATAAATAGTCAGAGGAACAACTGCTGCACAATATGCTATTTATGCGAAGGTTCTATTTCAAATGTGTGAATCAGGTATGCATCCGCAATTATTAACTCGATAGTCATAAAATTGAGGCTAGTTCTCATCCCGTAGCAAATGTAAAAATCAGAAACGACGGCATAGTATCATATGGAACGGCGGAATAGAGCAGATTTATAGAACGATAATATACGTGTATAACTGTTTGTTTAATAGAGAACTTTGATCAATATTATATACATTTCATAGCTTTGAATGCATTCCAAATTTTTAAAAAAGCGTTACAATGAAACCTTCTAAAAGGTATGCATACGAGTGTGTGTGTGTATATATATATATTGCCATATCTACTCTACACGATAGCTTAGGAATATACGTTTGCAGAAGGGAGATACGCTGATATTTTCAGCAAACGTTCTAATCCATTATATGAGTATTCAATTTTGGACATCGGTCGACCGGCACGATTTGGTAAGCTATCGGAGATATTCTGTGAGATATTAGCGAACGCTTTTCAAGAAGGAATTTAATGAGTTAGCCTTTTCCAAATTGCTGGTTACTTTTTTGCCTTTATCATTGCTTCTTGAATTAACAGTTAACTTATTTCCCTGAACTTCTCTGACACATGACCAAGATACTTTTGGATTCTCTTTCAAATTTTTTGCCAACCTTTTATTTTAAATTAACATAACGCTTTCCGAAATTCATTCTTGGCATTCGCCCAGGATATCTTATAATTTTAAGTGATATCATTATTCTTGTCGCCAGAGAATTCATCCCCAATATTTTTCATTTTGGCGTGACATAGCCTTTGGCGTCGTAATGCCTTTCCAACATCCGCGTTGTGCTATCTAGGTTCCGTGTTTACTTTTATAAATTTACTGGAAATGAAATCGTTGATTGATGAGGCCGTGATCTTAAGGGAGTGATTCCACGTATCCTCAGTATTTCGGGAATTACAATTTTTCTTAAAACTAGGAAATTGATGCTCTAGCACGAACATTAGGCCATCGTAGTCCACTTTTTTAAACAACACTGAGGTCCTTCGTCAAAAATACTCAGTAGGAAATGTCTTGAATGAAGTCTTACATGCAATTTTGCTCTAAGGAGAAATAGAGTTTATATATTTTTTCTTCGGTGTTTTTGAATGGATGTCTATATGTATATCACTGTTTACAATCCATAATAGAGTTTTAAAATAATGTATCCACATATCTCCTCGGGAAAGTCTTGTTATACTTGGTCTGAATCATAACAGTAGAGATAGTTGTCTTTATTCTGGGCGAAAACGACATCATAGTGCCCTAGCTTTTTTTTGTGCAACAGAATATAAACCTCGAAGTTTCCTCTTAATATAGGCATTGTATAAATCGGGGTTTTTTGTATGAAACTAATTTTAGTAACACTTGGTTAATATTATTCAATGCATTATAATTGATAATAATTTTATATCTCAGGAAAAGTTTGAATAAATTCTATGATAAGAAAAATATAAAATAACCGATGGTTGGAGCTTACCTTTTTCCCAAACCATCCAAATGAATTTAGGGGACTTACCTGAAAAACAAAAATTCAGTTTTAATAGCCAGAAATCAAGCATTAAAACAAGTTTTATGGATTCAAATGTTTAATTAATTTTAGAATATAGGGGGTTTTGTAGTGAGAATACTATTTTTCTACGGACACGAAGGGGATATCCATTGTTCACAGTCTGTTCCACGGAAAAGGTGGCTGAGGCAAAATGTAATGCAAGATGTTAATTATTTTCATTTTACTTTCTCTTTTATCAAAAGTACACTCTTGAAAAAATGCAACTCTTGAACCATTTTTGCAATATTTTTGAGCACTCTCGAAACCCATTTTTCGGAATTGCTGACAAAAAAGGCGGTTGAAACCTTCGTTATATCTGGAGTATAGCCATAACGCTTTCCTTCCATTGCCAATTTCAGTCTCGTAATCAATAAAAAGAGCAATACTCGGGAAAATAGGACGTTCATTGAGTACGACGTTAATATTTTATCCAGGAATCGCCTACAATATTGCTTTTGTTCGCTGATGCATTGACAAACATCAAAGGCTACGCTATTTACTCCCATTATTTGGCTGAAACTCATAGAAGTCTGGCTGGTAAATGATTCAAGTAACAAATGAACTCTTGACCTGTTAGCATGAAATCTCTCCGCATTATTTCTTAGGAAATAAACAGAATTGAGAGTAGAGTCTTGTTCTTCTGCACGCGCACTCTATTGGTTTTGAATTTTCTTGGCAATCCCTATTGAAATGTAACTTCAATCGTTATGCTGCTGTTTTCATGCCTCGGCAGTGCTCTTCTTTGAAACGCTAAGGATCGCCAGTAAGTGTAAGCAGTTAAACGTGAGCGCAGACCTTTCGTTTGTCCAAATTTTTAGTTAATAACAGATAAAAAGAGGATTTTTTTAATTACAATAAAGTCCTTGAAGAAAGACGTTGGTAGACACAAAGTGATCATTTTGATTTTATCCAGTCGTTGACACTGATCTTTAAAACATTTACTGAGGGTTCTCACCGTGGGTCATCTTCAAGGCTCTCTAAATCATCATGGAATTTGCCAACATTTTTTATATAGTCTTAAGGTTTATTATCTTCCTGCCATAGACAGTTTGCATCAATTCAAGCGCTTTTAAAGGAACTTTTACCCAATTTAACACTTTTTAATGTACCAAGTATCTCCATCATTCCTTTCCCAACCGACGCTCAAAAGGTATTTACGCATGTCACATAATTGAAAATTACCAAATAATGCCAGCCGCTGATACATGAACGTAGAATAAACTATGCTATTTTTTTTAATTTATGCCTTTATTAATTGATTCCGGAGAGTTTATGAATATTTAATCAAATCAACTTTTCCTTTATATACTCGGGGGATGCAAGAGCTTTGTGAATTCCAGTCCAGGAACTTAAAAAGATTTTATGGGCGTTGCTGCATTGGACTACTTTCCTTATCCAACTAAATGTGAGTTAGATCGAAACATTTACTAATTCCATCTATTCCTCTTTCATTTTTGGCTGTGATATTTCGCCGTAAAACTACGAAGTACATTTCGGAAAATTACCTCATAAACATAATTTGCGGAAGAGTAGGATAATTCGTTTATTCAGGTAATACTTATGCTCGACTTGAAGAAATTCTGGTTAACCAACTTTGATTAATCACAATAAGGTAATAATGGACAATAATGGACAATATCACCGAATATGACCCTCCAAGAGAAAATAAAAAAGCACATTTTGCAACATTTCTCCCGGCGAGAGTTTTAGTTAACTATTCTTGGTGGATTGGCGAAAGCTGACGACCCGAATGTTCAACACGCTCATCGAAGTATTACTTCCCCGCTTGTTAGACGCAGCTTAAGAAGATTTAATTCGAATTGGTGAAGTTGTCATCCGGATATATACATCCCTCAATCAATCCCAACCCTCCCCACCACCGGAATCATTATTCAGAGTATTCCACCAATTCGAAGTTCCATTTCCATGGGAAACCTATGAGTATTTCCCCTTGCAAGTACAGGCACTCGGGCGGCTTGGCGGGACGGTTGGAGATGGGTGGAAAACGGGCCAGACGACATTATTGAGTGGTCTGACAACACGTTTTGCCCCCCTACCTGTGAAAACAATGGGTAATCGGGGCGTTGCAATCGACAGAAGTATCCCGAGAGCTACTGCGGTAGGGAGTATGACGACATGGGGGCTTAAGATGTATATCGCCAGGGTGCCAATGAAGAAAGAAAACGAACGGGTGATGGCTAATGGTCGAGGAACGTGTAAGGGAGGAATGAGGGATGAAGGAAGGACCGTAAACAGAGCCCGACAAGCGAAGTCTGCTACGAACTCCGGCTCAGGATCAAGCTCCCCTGACTGGCGTAGGAGTTAGTAGCGAGTAGAACTTCGGAGAGGGGGATTCGAAGGGGGTCTTGCGGCTTAAGCTGGGGAAGACCCTCCTCCTTTGTGGGCCATTATCTCAGGAGCGACTGAGAAATACCTTTGGGAAGAAACACGAGCGTATACCTTCGTAAGTAAATATGATGTAAGTAGAGGAGAGAGGGTACCTGGCGGGAGGAGAATACCTGAAGATTTTTCTTTAAGAAGAGGATGGGTGAAGAGAAAAGGACGAGAGTTCCATTGGGAGGGATTTGGGGTTGAGGCATAGGTAGAGGGATGGTTTGAGAGTTTTGCAGAGGATTGACAGAGAAAAGGAGACAGAGAGGGTGTAGCAGAAGGGATCGTTAAGGAGGTAGCGGGATGAAACGGTGGTGAATTGTGAATAGGGTTCTCAAACGCTAGTAATTAAATTTTCCAGCGCGTCTTTAATCCACGTATAATTAAAACCGGCGAACTACACCGCAGGCGTTCGTTTTTCCTAGCTTGTCTTTGGTAGAAAAACGCTTCATCTACGGTATTTAACACCTTTCATTAATTTAATAACAGTAATTTACTTGGTGGTTGTTTATCTAGAAAATTATTCAGGAGTTAATTTGAAATATATGAACTCAAGATAGGTAAAATGGGGCCATTTCCTCCCCGAGCGTATAATTTAAGATGTAGAATGGAATACGGCACCGTAGTAAAACATATGCGTGATATAATATTCTGATGAATATTACGAGAAAGTAAGACGAATAGAACGAGAAAGTAAGAATTTCATTAGCCAGGGAATTTGTAATGAATAAAAATCGAGTAAACACATTCCTGGAAGAAATGTAGACCAGCGAAAATTCAAAGCACACATTGAAGACTCTATTGAAATATAGGAACAATTAAAACAGACCGTTATACATATATTTTCGTTAGGGTTGTGATGCCAAAGAAAAATCACAATAGCAATGCGAAAAAGGCACATATTATCACACCACATTTTGAAATATATGTCTCCTTTTTGTGACTAAGCATCAATTATATCTTCCTTTCGATTGAAAAAATGAGGCAGTATATCATTTTAGAGAAACAGATTGTGCCACGTAATGGATGATTCGATGAAGGGAAGTTGGAGGAAAGAGCTTGACTTTATTGCTTGATTGGATATTTTTTTTAAATGGGAGAGATAGAGAAAGGTGGCATGAACTTGGCTCGTACGCACTCAGGAAGGTTGGGAAGAACGAGATTCAGAAAAAGAGTACGATTGACGATTGATTGAATGGATTACTACAATCGGTGGCTAAGCTGAATTACAGGTGCATGTGGTTATAAATAAAGACCTTTAGTGAAAAAACTGAGACATAGACGCTAGGTAATTTGGAGACATTTTAAAGATACATAATTGAGATTCAATAAAAGTAGTGGATTTGGAAGTAGAAATATAAATTTAAATGTATTTTCATACCATCATTTACTGCAATTATGCGTTCACCTATCACATTTTGGGACATCCAGGTCATTAATTTGTGTCGCAAAGATTATTTTTGAAAGAGTAATACTTTGTATTCGACGGTTTCTAGCACAAATTTGTGGGGCTGAAGAACAAAATGTATTTTTCCACTGCTCTTTTATTCCCTAAGGCAATTTCACATTCCACGGCTAATTTTTCCAATTCTTTCATTTCAGTTGGAATATTTTATTTTGTTTATACGCTACAAGCCACCTCCAGGGTGTGCACAAGAAAGGAGAATACAAATCAGAATAATTTTACCCGAACATGACCCTACCGCGGTAGAACAATGTTATTTTGATCCCCTATCGTTGGTGGAAAAAATAAATCTTAAATCTATCTGTTCTACACTTAATCTCTCTTATTTTACTAGCATGATGTCTCCTACCGTAGTACATAGTCCAAATTAGGCCTTAGATATGACAAATATCACTTCTCTTAGACCTTTTCATCACATTTACCGAATGTTTTCCTAATAAATCCTATTTTTTTGTTAACTTGTCCACATATTCCCCATATGTGTTTCACCCAGGAAAGAACGTGAGTGAGGGTAACGCGTAGGCATTCAATTGAGCCTACACATTCCATTTCCGTTTTCCCAATGCGGTAAGCCTTCGGGTGGGAATTGCTCTTTACCAAAAACTTATGACTACGCACTTTTTTAAGTTTATATCTAATTGGAAAGTGCCGCACCTGCGTTGTAGCGCATTAAGGTCATGTAACAAAGGTGCTGAGTCCCCAGGATCACGGATATCACGGTAAACCACTGCATCGGCAAATAAACGTATCTTACTAGTGACTACGGAGTCAATGTCGTTAACGTAAGGTAGGAATAAAAGAGATGCGATGATACTTCCCTGGAGAATACCTGGAGTAACTTCTACTGCATTTGAGCTCTATCTATCTCTGCTCTTTAAACCCGACAATTCCAAAGTCTTTAATCCAACCCCGGGTATTTTTATCTATGCCATCTATGTCGAAGGCTTTCTTAAAATCTAGAAAATTAGCGGCCACTGGAACATTGCTATCTCCCAAAATATGAACATCATGAACAAAAATCGCAAGTTGTGTCTCATAGGATCAATATTTTCGAAAACCAAGATGGTGTTTTATTAATAACACCTGATTATCGAGATGTCTCATAATCGAGCTAGCAACTATATGTTCCATAACCTCGCACGAAATGGATGTGAGGGAAACAGGACTGTAATTACTCGGTTCCTCCTTGTCTCCGGTTTTAAATATTGGTGTTACGTTAGCCGTTTGCCAATCTCTGGGAACCTTTTGATGTACCAGCGACTTCTTATGTATTATTCCTAGATAGATTCCTAGGCACAATTTCGGAAGCTAGATCCTTAAATAAACGAGCAGGTATTTTATCGGGCCCGGAGTATTAATTCGCTTGATTTTTTCAGCAAATTTCTTTATTATCAATAGCAATGAATTAATTTTAATAATAATGGCTAAATGATTACAATTTTATGTTAGATAGTGATTTGTGACACAACCGGTTTCGATGTACTACATCATCTTCAGATCCAGACCCTGAAACCGGTGTTGTAATAGAACATTTCTTAAAGGGAAATTGGTAACCTTTGGTAATATTAGGTCCGAAATTTCACCATATCACACCCAAAACTACACGATTTGATTACTTAAATACTATATATTCCAGAAAAACGCCTTTTCAACTCAGGTTTTGCACAAACTCAGTATTGTAATATAATTTTTAATTCATGAATGTTGTTTGAATTGGTGCATTTTAGATATATCTCCACTGGTTTTAAATAACATCTACAGTTTTTTA
The DNA here is from genome assembly GCF_022747635.1 of Hetaerina americana. Classification (NCBI taxonomy): domain Eukaryota; kingdom Metazoa; phylum Arthropoda; class Insecta; order Odonata; family Calopterygidae; genus Hetaerina; species Hetaerina americana. Next base: position 762,986 of record NW_027287405.1, on the reverse strand, counting down.
CATAAACCCAAGCGTAATCGCATCTTACGGGCCATAAAAATGCAGCCAGAAACAAGCAGATCCCCAAATTCAACCGGGCCATTCCCAGAAACACAGCTCCGCGGCATTTCAGCCCTATGATATTTCAGGCGCATGCGTTTACTTTTTAATTAAAATTTCCCTTCGTGGCATTTGCTCGAAGAATTGGTTTACAAAATCAGCTTTTGAGGTTCCACTTTTAAAATATGTTACAATCGGTGTTTATCTTTCCTTGCCATCAATAAAATGCGCAGAGGGTGAAATTTTGTGCGTCTATGTTCTGCATTTTGTTACTATATGATAAAATATGAATCTCGTCGTTAATTGCTTTGTCCTTTCTTACTAATTTTAAAAAGGTGTTACTTTAAGGGGTTGAAAATACAATAATAGAAATATTGTGGGAAAAAAAGACTAATGAAGTATCTCGAGTCATGAATTGCCGTTTAATGATGTTAGAGATGTGGTTAAGTACTAAGGACAAGAAATGCAGAAAAATACATAATTAACATGGCCACATAAATAACAATTACATGGCAAACTTGAAGCTGAAAAGCAGCTCGAAGGAAATGTATTCCATACAAAGCAGGGGAAACTAAATCAAAAAACTAAAGAAAGTTTTCAAAATTATTTTTTCTATTTCAATTTATTCCTTTAACATCGGCTGATAAGTTGATTTCAACTCAACACTTGAATGAAAATTTCATAACGTCAAAATATCCATCTCATTGTACATTGGTACACGCACGTTTATGTACACGTTACGGTTGTGGCGTATCAATAACATGGCCTATCGGCATATAAAATACACCTTAATCATTCACGTTTCCAAAATGTCCCTTTCACTTTATAGGATTGAATTTCCTTCATAGTTGTGTGTTGATGATGCTAAGTGAGGAAAAACGGACTTCTAACCAGTGAAAAATATTTCAGGTAGCCTAAAGAGCAATATAAGTTACTCAATCGAGGTCAAAGACAAAAAAAAAGAATATCGTAATTTTTACCTTCAATGAATTTTTGAAAAATTGATAATTTAGCTTCATTAGCAACTATTTCCCAATATCCAGCAATATTATTGATGTCCTAAATTTTATTAATTATATATACCCTGCAAGCCACCACCAGAGTGTGTAGCAGGGGTGAATACACACCAGAATAATTTTACCCGAACATGACCCCACCGCGGTCGAACAATGTTATTATGATCCCCAATTCTTCGTGGAAAAAATGGCATCTGGTGCTGGAAAAAGACATAGCTTTTTTTTATTAAGGAACACTAAATTTAACGTAGTTAAGTATCTTATCTATCAAAGTACCATTAAACCTTTCAAAATTAATGTTTACTTGCTTAATATTAATAAACCCATCCTATGATCTTCAACCAGCCTGATGGGCGAAACTAACCTGAACACAAATTAATATTATTTAAACGTTTTTTTGTCATAGTGACGAAGCCGGTTTGATCTTGGAGGTCGAACTTTGAGAGAAGGTATTCACGACGTGCTAACGGACCATCATTAAAGTTGGTCCAGGATAGGTAATAGAGTCGGTAGGTAGGTTATTCTACATTCAGTTCACGTATTCGAAACTGACTCGTTTCTTCTAGAAAAAAACGGTCCATAACTTTTCCACTCTCCTCAGTTCGGAAAACATTCTTTCCACCCTCGTAAATACTACTACCACTCCTATGGGCAGAATTCGGCAAGTTTCACACGCCCGGTGAGTCTCGGGAGGATCATAAGGAAGAAGTCAGGGGGGGAGGGGTCAAGTCGAAAAGGGAAAGCTTTTCAAATGTGGGCGTGGGATGGGTGAAGAGTCGAAAGGAGGGAAGAAGGTGAACGGTAGGAATGGAAATGAGGCGGAAGTTATTTTTTTTCTATTAATGCTCTTTGACCGAGGACCTGGAAGTTTGGGAGGAAAGAGAGGTTGAAGAGAAAGGTAAACATACTTTCTGGGGGATGCCGAGTAAAAAGAGCACCAAGTCAGACAAAGAAATTATTTCTGGTTTTCAAGCCATTCCTGATGTCACTTTTGCATTTCACCCTCTATTTAACTCAGTGGTTTTGGGTGATATAATTTTGCAAATAATAACCCTCAATAATGAATCCCAAGTAGTATTTTGAATGAGCCAATAATGAGCATATTCGATCATCAAAGTGATCGGCTGAAAGAAATGTGGCCAAACCTTGGCAATGAATCAATTAGGTTTATCATTGAAATTTATTTTGGCACCAAGAGTTATTGAAGTGGGTCGCATTTTTAAAACATTTAACATTTTTGAAAAGTTGGGTTAGCTTTTCTTTTTTCCCTGAATTATATTGTTTTAATGGGAGAATAGGACTGAGATGGTTAACTCCGAACATTTTCAGTATTCACCCATGTCTAAATCATAAAACTTTAGATAAGTGATGCAGTCAAAGTATTTCTCATTAGAGTAACCATCCCTTTAATTTGTTATTTTACGAGGCCGTAGAGTTCAAGTGTACTAGATATTACCATTTTTATGAGTTATGTTTCATTAAAAGCCGGAGATGTTTTTTATTTCTCAAACAGTGCACAGTTTTATTTCATTAGTCATGGGATTGGATTTGGGATATTGATTAACTTCTTTTAAAAAGAAAAATATCTAGGCAAAAATTGCCCGTATATAATTTTTGAGTTCAACGCTATTAAACTTTTAAATTACAGAAAAAACATTTATTTAAAACACTTGATGAATATAGCAACACCCAATGCGTTTATTAATGGCTTCATTCCATTTAGCTTCACATAGAAAATATCATACAGAAACCATTAGGAATTTTTGAAAAATTTTCCCATTATAAAAACGATTTCACACTCCAGATAATTATGTATCTATCACAATAAAATCAATGTAATTATGACCTCACAAGGGGAATATAATTTGATAGAGCGCAAACTAAGTTAAATATGAAACATTTGCCGGGCTTTTTCATTCTAAGAAATGTGTTAAAAGTAACTGGTGATAATTTGCGGCGAACAAAGGGTAAATTCTGTCAGCTACAATTCAATGAAGACATTAAAGCTAGATTTCTGCTGAAGTAAATTTTTAAAAATTTTAATCATCAATATAAATCACGTAATACTTCGAATCGGCATAATTCCTTCGATCCAAATTTTCCTTTTTTTGTTTCGTAACGTCCTTAACTTCCACAAAGAAATACAATGTTATGAAATTGATAAAATAATCAACGGCATGATATCCATCACCAACTCTCCATTGTATTCTGCGCAGACTCTTTTATTCCCCTCAAAATTCTAATGCAATGTGATGCTGAATAATGCACTGTATGCGGACTTATTCAATCAGACGGTCCCATGGCTCCTGACCAAGGACTATTCTACCTGTGGGAACTGGGTTTAATGGATCATGTATCGCGTCACAGCTTCTCACAAAACCACAGATGGGAGCTTTAATCACAAGTTTTCAATTTGAGTGTAGTTTTCTCTTCAAGGCTATTCATACTTATTGCTCGTGAATATATACATGTAGCATAATTGTCTTCTGTTACCCTAAAAAATGAATTGATACCTCATTTTAGACGTTTTATTTATTGTGGATAAATGTAATTAGTTCACTAAAATGGAAATATTAGAATATGAATTTGGTTTTTAATTGAATTTAAGGTAAACGAATTGAGAATATGTTCTATTAATTAATAGATATGTAACAATTGTTTGTCGTCATAAACCCGATTACAATGATGAGTACCTATTATATATAAGTATCAATAAAGAGTAGATATTCTGAAAACATAATAATCTATTTCTTGTTTAATGAGCTTTTTAATAATCTCTGGCATGACTAATTAATAAAACATTCACTTACGGCTTTGTCCTTTTTGAAATATTAACTAGGTCAAATCATTAGACAACCGCGAGTAAATTGGCGCTGTGACCTGCTGTATCTAACAGATACCTAAGAATATCTTCCAAATAGTCTTGTTTGTTAAGTATCAAGTGCACTATAAAATATGACAATGAAAACAATAAAAATTCATCTAAAAAAATCAAAATCTATATACTTATAGCATTGGGAAAGTGTAAGGCATAATGAATTTTTGTACGGTTTGAAGTTTATTTCTGGACAACTCTTCCTGCAGGAGATCCTCCCCGTGCCTACCAGCATCCAATCTCTTCATTTTCCACCTGTATTCAATCCCCTCCCTCCCGAGGTTATCTTCAACAAATTTTCTGAGCGGCTCAAAAGAGGAAAACTTCTTGGGGAGTCCCTCGCTTCGGATAAAAATCTACCAAGGAGTTTGAGCTTCGTTTTCCATTATTCAGGTCGCTAGTTATAACTTAGTTGATAACATTGACGGCCTCGTTTGTCAATCCCATCTTTCCTCTCCCTCTTTAAAAATCATCGCGATATTTTATGAGGCAGATAATTATAATAAGCTGGAAAATCGCACAATATATAAGACCTTAGTCAGGAAAAGAATCCAGAACACATAATTAGAGCCTAAAGAAAGCTCTAAAATTAATGAGAGAATTTATTTACGCAATACTAAATATTGAATAAACTCTAATAGCCATCATTAACATTTTGATAAATTTGGTAATGACGAGTGAGAAAGGTAAACATTATTAAAAGTCTTTCTGGTCCTCAGAGTAAGGTTTCATTCTCTACTTAGGAATCATCGATTTTTGAAGGATAAATAAGACCCTAAGATCGCGTTTAACAGTATTTCTTTCGGAAATGGCCACAATCTATACAATCTGTTCAAGGTTCCTCTCTGCAACCACTCTTTCTTTGTAAAGGTCGCTATAAATTGTGCAATTGATTTTTAAATCTCCTTATTATTTATAATATCTTCGTCTAAAATAATTAAGAAATAGAAGAAATGTCCTAATTTCTTATCAATAAATTTTTTCTACAATTTACATGATTCATTTGACTTCCCACATCTTGACAAAATCATTTTCATCGTTTTATTAGAATCGGTTCTCATACTAAGCCTATCAAACTGATTCAGTACTACACTCAGCAATTAATTGAAAATTATTGGATGACTAATGCTTGATTACTTGCTTCTTTAACATATTTGAGTTCCCAGCAACTTGTAATGATACTTCCCCATGCCTCTCTTACAAATTGCAACTCACTGAGTCAAACGAAGACTCGCGCACGGCATTGGGACCGGTCGGAATTCCACGGGAGACCCGTCGTCGCCAACTGTAAGTTAGAACTTGGGCGAAACGAGTGAGGGCGCGAGTGGCTATAATTGCTTTACTGGCGCATTATAACATTCCTGAGCTTGAACCGAGCGGAAACCAACACGATCGTGCGAGGCATAGTAACGTCAAATCATGGGTGGTCAACATGAAGTTGGATACCGAGCCATTCATTTTTTTTCATTTATTCTCGAGATTCATTTGAAATTTAGATTTAATTTTTACATATAAATAAAACTACACAATAGGTACGGCATATGGACACGTATTTTACGAAAAACTGTCAACTACCTTACGATTAATCGTTTCAAAATCAACCATTAACTATACCGTTAAGGATGACATGGGCCAAGCAGTGAATCTAAGAAGATATATGTATTCTACGTCTCCTTCCTCCACTGAATGCTTCTTTGATTTACTATGTAAAACAAAATCAACTTGTTTCTGCATTCAATATTCCTTATTTGTTGCTGGAAAATGCTATGGTTTAATTTTTCCCAATATTATTAAATGTTTACGTACATACGTGTGATCAACATGTTTTTATATCTGAAGGACATTTTCTAAATACTGCTAGTGCAGAGCTAGTGCAACTGCAATCTCTCACCATTTTACACTCACATTCGTGAATTTCCCATGGTTGCATTTAGCATGCATAAAAACATTGCTATACTTTTTGATTTCTCTTAATCTCTAAAGCCGTACTTCAGATGTTGAAGATGGCTTGTCTTAAAAGGTGAAAGAGTTTTTTCTTTACCTTAAAGGCAACAAAATTTTTCTCGGATATCTGCATTAAGTGGATCGATATATCTAACAATAATGTATTTTAAGCTCACTATTAGTCTAGAACCAATTTTTGCAATAGCCTTACCTGTTTAAAGGGGTAGAAAAGATGAATATTACTCTGGAAAACCGGTATATTGGTAGAAAAAAGTGAAGGCTTTAAGATGAAGAGCCTCTAGATTTTCTTGTTTAATGAAGCATTTTTACTTATTTAAGGAAAATTTCAAGTTTGAATACAGGAGAAGATTCCGCATTAAGGTTCATTCAATTTGTTTTGCCAAACAAGCGGGCGCAATGAAAAATGAAATCCCAGGTATTTGGCATTCATTCAGCACTGCTAGTCATTCAGGCTATGAAAATTGGTTGGAAAAATGGCCCAAACACCCGAAATAATATTCACCATGAACATTCCATAAACAAAAAAGTACTGTGAGTACCGGAACCATATAGAGTTCATAACTTTTGTGTTACAGGTAATGATGAAGTAGATTTTGAACGTCCCTATAAACAACAGCACACGCATATTTCACATCTTTTTTAAAAAACAATCCTTCACCGTATTTTAGCTAGCAAATTTGCATACCAACTACCCCGTTTCACCATCATAAGGGCTATAAATTCCAAGGGAAGATATTAATGAGCCCATAATGCACTCTTCTAAGGACTAGTTTTTCTGTTTCGAATCATTTTGATCGATATACTTTCGTCTCGCATCCACATTTACTCCTTACCAACAATTATTTTCATGAGATCATCAAGTTGAAAAACGTTTTAGCTAAGAATTCCCTCTTTTTCAGTGTTTTAATTGAATTTATCTCTAATCCACTTTGCATAAAAATTTTAATCACTCAATTCCTAAAACTATTTTCAGCATTATTCTCCACATTCGCATGAGCACAGTGGTAGTAGTTTTTATGCGAGGCGACCGACAGCTAAGGTCATTTGCACTATTATGGATGGCTGGGAAAGGAAGGGTGGAGAGAAACTCGGCGTCGGCATTGTCAAAATATTCCAAGGAGTCCGCAGTTATCCGTCCAATTCGACAGACGTCGTACTCACTCAGAGTGCTCTCCACAAAGCACCTCAAGTAGGGATCGGGATGCTACTAAAAATATTTGTTGCATCCAGGATTTGGACAGGGCCCTCTCGGTGGGAAGCCCGGCCAAATGTAGCAAAATGAGCACAGTTTCCAGTTACTGCTATTCTCCCTACAGCCGCACCTACCATCTGAATTTATGTACCATACGTAGTCGAAAATCTTTTCTTACCCACTTGCACCGCTCTCTCTCAGCTCTCTGACAGCAAACATATATTTTGGTCAAACACCTTATTAGTCCAAGCCATTATGCCTTTCCTGCTTTTCTTTTCATTGCTGATTCTGCTTCAAGAAAAAAACCTCTTCCACTTTAGAGTTTTACGGCCCATTTTTATACTAGAATGACTTTCTGTTCATCTTTCACCAGTCATTACCTTTTTTCATTTGCTTAGTTCGCACCGTATTATTCGTTACCTTCTCTTAGTTAAGAATGTTCTTCAGTATTCTCACCCGCTTACCCTTAACCTTAACGCTACCGGAAAAAGCAATGTGCTGATTATTTCTCAGTTAACACCCCGACAGCAATTCATTTGAACGATTAGGCATTGTCTCTGTATACTGGTTGGATTATGAATCTTAACTGATAATACCCTATGATGTTCTTACTTACATATATGAATCCTAAGCACCTTTCTTACCAAGAGCTAAGCTTTCCATTTTTCCCTCCTTCCAGGCAGCTAAATATTCTTCCTTCCATCGTAATTTTCAAAATTCCATGGCACCTCAATATTTGTCCTCTTTTTTTCCTGCATTACTTGAATTTTTTCTAAAAACTTTCTCTTGTTCCCCATCCTACAAAACCCTTCTTTGTTACTTTTCCTCAGCATTTATTTTATTTCCTTCATCATTCTTCAAATAAGAGCTCAAAATATTTTTTAATATATCTTCTTTATCCATCCCTCTCATTGGTTCCCCCTTATGTAAAAGTATATTTGGTTCTTGCAAATCTTTTCATTTTACCTTCACTAACATAGTCTAGTGCTAACCTCTCTCGTCTTTAAAAATGCCCAAGTAAGTGAATTTCTCTACCTGTTCTAATTTATGTCCCGAAAATTAAATGTTTTACTTCGGTTTTCGGTCTTTTGAGAACCTCAATGCGGTTTTTCTATCTCTTCATGCCAAACTTCTGAATAGTTTTTGGAATCATGTGATTCCAAAAACCGTGGATACAATTCTTTTACAGATTGGTCAACTGAAGCTATAACTCCTAACATAAATGGTTTTATTAGCTTCCCATTCTCCAATCATACTACTAACATCCCCTTCTCACAATATCTCTCTTCCTCTTCTTTGCTATATAACTTAGTTATGAAGGCAGTTTAGATGGTGAACGATAAAATCCACTCATCGGACCTTATCGGACTATCTCGACCCATTCCGTATCTCGGTTAGCCAACCATACTTGTTTGATTCTTCTTGATTTGATGACTTGCCGACAGGACGCTCCAGTCTTCCCTTACACTCCACAATAAACTCATAATGCCTTCAAATTTTCTTTATGCTATTATGTATAACACAATGTAATATATTATGGTAATAATAAAATAGCAAAAAGTTTTAGCTCTTAGATACCATTTCATTAATTATTGTTGCAAAAATTATAATAAGGTAAATCTATGCTACGCGTTTCCATATAAACAACATTTATTTTTGCAAAGAATTTGCGTCAAAAGTTAGCCCGAGCATCTACCCTCTTGTAATTTTATAAATGTATCATAAGACCTAAAGAAAATCTTGAAAACATTGCAAAAAGTAGAGACAATGAAGAAGGAAAATGGCTGGAAATCGTAAAATTAGAACTCAGCTTTACTCACGAACAAAAATTAAAGTTCTGTCAATCAGTAAACAGCTGATTTATGGATGCGTTGCAAGTTATTTCCTATTAATATTATATAGAACATAGTGCAGCCATGGGTTCCTCAAATATGGCCTCAGAATAGACGCAACGCATGATCAATTAGAAAAGTGATTTTTCACGTGTGGCGGAGATCCCAATCATTTTAATGTCTCTAGATACGGGGGATATGTGGGGTATTGGTAAACGTACTCGACGTAAGGAGATAGAAAGTGACACAAAACTTAGAAATATGTTCGATCCTGGGCATGCACTTAACGAACCTCTCCCATCCCCCCAGAGCGGGAATGATAGCGGAGGAAAAAGAGGAGTTTTGCGAGGTGAGCAAAAACCTTCCTCGCTTTCCCCATCTAGAACGTTTCCACACGTGGGGATCTGCTGCCCACACTCGCTTCCTTGGGGCATTATTCCTCTCCCTCCAAATCGCCCCTACCCTTCCCGCCAGCGTTGCTTGTCCCACACAAAACCAATCTAATCCCGCCCCGTTTCGCGTCTCGCCCGGGCGAGCTCAGTTTTTTTTTCCTTTCCTGTGGAAATCAGTGCCACTTCACCAACTCCCAGTTTTTCTTATTTTTTTCCAGAAGCGGCTTGAGGGATGATAAAAATAATATCTCCACCTGTCGGCTAGGATGAAAAGATGGGGGATGGCTCGAAGATCATTTACTTCATTCCCGCGACATTTAAGGGGAATCCAAAATTAAGCTTGCTTAGCGAAGTTAACCACCCGAGATTAGTTATGGAATGACATTGATTTTTATGATCAGCAAGATTTATCGAGTCCGATTAAAGTGGACTAACTCTAGTATTGTGGCCACTTCTGAAGTAATTCTAAATCAGAAAGTATATGGAGAGGTATTTTTTGAGGTACTGGGATTTTTTTACAACATTCCGTCTTAAATAAAAGCGTTATTCCTTGAAAAGGAAGCATCCATTAATATTTCATTTTGAAGTACACTTACTAAAATTGCAATTAAAAAAACTAGTTCCTTTTTAGATTCGAGCGAATTTTGAAAGAGTACACTTTTAAAGAGTTCTCTAAAAAGTTATGACCTATAAACTGGCATAAAATATTATCCTCTTAATTAATGAAAGTTTACTTTATTAAAAATAGTAACCATTTAATATTTACCAAATACGTATTTCTCGAGCACTCCAGTTATAATATCAATTCGAGAAATAATTAAGTAATATACTCTATTCCAATTCAATAACATTGTTATCTTGTCGTTCCCATCGTGATTTTGAATCAAATAAAAAAATTCCCGTTAATCCAGTAATTCTAGTTGATAGGGAATAAGATTATTTTCCGTAAAATTTCTATTTTACGCAATCTACTACCGCTAGATATACAATAATCTGAGCTAGTTATGCACCTTAATACAATTATAATTGCTAGTCACATGTGCTCGAACGAAATCCTCAAGAGGTTCATAAAATATTACATCTTGATACGCCCTTTTATTGCAGTATTTTTCAAAGAAAGCATACTTTATTGAATAATACTTAGCAATGGAGAGTTTGCAGAATTCCTTTCTTAAAATGAATTCGGAGAGCAGATCAATTTCTGCTAAATGTATGCCTTACAATTTTACACCAATGGACCCGCTAAAGAGGTGGTTTTAGGACATTATAAAAATTGGGAGACATTAAAATATTTCATAAATGTTTAGCATGCATAAATAATAGCTCTATGTTGCAAAGAAAGGCAGTAAGTGTGTGAAGACAATGTTTTATTTCAGCAAATGTTTCGCTGTTTAAGATTGACCCGATAGCTTTTTATGGCTAGCGGTGGGTAATATTCTCCTTGGCACGTACAAAATATCCGATGCAGTGGTCAAAATAGTGGAAATATGGGAACTTTCAGCATTATTCTCATCAGTTAATTTTATTCTTTTTACTGGTAAAAATCTCTACCAAAATATACCGCGAAGCATTTTATCCTGCGGCAATAGAATCCTTTCAATTTTATCACCTCTGTTGTACGAAATGCGAATGGCCATCCCGTGTACCAATATTTTTAATGGTATCAATGACTGTATGATTAAAATCACTACATGTAGATTTACGATTCTTTAATATTTTTGATGATCAAGATAAGAACCGTTAAAGACTAACGCATGGGAACATCGAATAGGTGATTACTAATAATGGTTCCCAGGGGTATAAACAGAATTGAACTACATCGTACGTCCTGGGGTTTCTTTTCAGAGATTTGTTTGGCGATTTGTCTGTCGATGCTCCTTACAGACAAACTCATGGATTTAGAGGAAGAAAAATCGGGAAATGGGTTGAGTTAAATATGAGGACGAGACTTGGGTGGATATTTTTTATGAAGTGCACCTTATGTGCCTTCGACTGGTGCGATGGCATCAGCCGCAGGGAAGGCAATGACCCTATCGTTCTTTCAATTGACCCTCCTATATTTCATCTCCTCTTTGCAGTTCGTTAACCTCTAGACTCCTGGTTAGTTCATAGTCAAACAAAAGCATGAGGCCCTATTCCTTCAAGTTCACTGCCAATATATAATCAGTCCAATCAAAATCATAAATCATTTGACCAATAACGTCTTATTTTATTCATTATTGCAAACAATGTCATACCCATTTGATGACCTTTTTGGCTAGCAGTTAGGTAATTTAAACTCAAATCATTAATGATTTTCATCGATGGAAAGCAATCACTGGTCAAAGTGGAAAATGATTGGCTCTCAATCCTTGATTTTTATTTAACTCGAACTCTTAATTGTTTTCCCTTGTTTTACGATATTTTGGGGTGCATATCCATTGAACATGTAGTTAATATTTACCTTTATGTAGCATTTAATATAATTTACCGTCTAGTATAATTCAATTAAATTATCTGATCCATATAAGTCCTTCATTTTTAATTGAAATTCTATCAGGAGAAAATTATGTCCTTCCAAGTTCTGAGTCATTCCAAACTGTCAAAAACGTTTCCTGCTCTCACACTCAGTGTGATATATAATTTTTTCCGTTAATTAAGAAGCAGGTGAACATTATCAATGAAATTTTTTTCAGAAAATTTCACTTTTAATTGCTTTTTTCCTGCGATCGAGGAAAACAATTTACTTTTCTTCAATGGAAGAATGTTTTAGTTCTAACATTTCCTCGACACACATCCATTCATCCTGTAATCTGAGTCTCTAAATGTTTTTTCAAATGTAAAAATGAAATAAAAAGGAATCACACTCTTCTTTGGCTCCCATCGTGCACAATCAATTCGCTTTTCACTCTATCCCCTTCCATAGAGCTACATTGACAATTGTCAGCGCGAAATTATTGCCCAATCTTTCCACCTCGTTCATATTAAGTGCCATTGGTGAACTTTTTTTATCGTTCAGAAGCTTTTAGTACAATTAATTTTATGGCAGCAGTTTAACTCGCGCTAACGCACTTCATTCACTTAATATTTTTTGAAACTACCAAAATGCAGAGCCGTTTCTGTTTATGGTATCCATTGCCAGTTTCTTATTCTCCTGCCTCTTCTTACAATGCGAGGACATTTGCCTCTCTTAATATAACTTCCTATTATGATTTCGTCACATATCATAGTTTTTTTAGAGTTAAAGATTAATGCCTTCCTAAAAGAGACATCAGGCTCTTAACACCACGCTTATTAATTAAAATCATATTTTAATCAAATTCAAGAGTTATTTAAAACTTACCATAAAATGTCATTCAGCATGGACGGAAATTGGAAACACAAATATCCAAAGTGACTGTCAATTATCTATGACAAGATTTATCTTCCTAATGGTGTCCAGTGTAGAAAAAAATATTGTTTCAATTTATTCCTTTACAGCCATGCCTCTCAATACATAAAATAGGCTTCTGTAACATATTCCAATTCATAGCGTCTAATAAATTCTATTTATCACTGTATCAAGGAATAAATAATATTGTTTCCAATCACCATTCGGTTTTGGGCTACACATTCACAAAATTACGTGTATACCAATGTGTTTCCTTAAGCGAGTTTTCTACAGAGTCTAACTTACTGAAAACTGAAATCATGATGCCTCTTAGCCTCGCTCTCGATTCATTAGTCAATTACTGGTATCATTGCAGCGTAATTCCCAAAATCGGATTACTTACTAGGAATTTTCATATTTTATCGCTCACTGACTGAATGACTATATCTATTACCTCAACGCATTCATGGACGAGATGAAACTATATTCAGCACAGCGAAACGCAGTTAAAACTCATGGCTGTCACATCAAATTTGCGTAAGCGACATAATAAAGCATAACAGCGTTCAAACAACTCGCCTAATTATTTTTCCTCTCAGTTGCAATGACTTCCATCACAGTTAATCAAATATTAACGTTCTGATACGCTATTTTGATGTATTGTAAGACTATATGTAGTAAGAAAACCGTATTTAATGAGAATTAACTCCATGTCACCGAGGCTATAGACACCGAGTTAAGGTTTTTTAAATTTACAGACATGCAAAAATGACGCACTCGTATTCTGCCTTTTCATAGTTTCCAAAAATGAGGTTAAGGAGAAATTATAATTTTCCTTAAAATAATTCGTAAAATGCTGAATTCGAATCTACTTTTCATATTGTTATGTTTACAGAAATCTTTTAAAAAATTTCCACAGATGTTAGCCTTAGTGCCCGTAAGCCTGTGTGTGTGATATTATTTTCGAGAGCAGCGTAACTCAAAAACAATATTTTCATGATTCAAGACATCTTTATTTGTCCATAGATATGTATAATTATTATATCTTCTTGTAATATTATTTTCGGTATTCTACTCACTTTAGATAGATAACAACGATACAGTTCTTTCCCTCTCCTAACATAACGTAACCTAAGATCTTCCTCGATTCATTCCGTTTAACAAGCCTTTCTTACCCCTTCTCCGTTTTCCCAACGTTCTCCTCTTTAACAGAGCCTTCGACATCCCATCGCGAATCAAAACGCTCTGTATCAATCTTCCCTTTCTCGTTTGGATTCCTCTAAAAAATCCCCTCCCTTCCCCACCATGCTTAACACTTCCTCGTATGTTTTTCTTGTTGTCCATTTCACCTTTCCAACCGTCTCCTCATTCACACTTCATAAGCCTCCACTGTACGCTTATCATCTACCTACAACTACATTGTTTCAGTGCCAAACAAAACCACGTCGCATGTCAAAAAAGGCTTTTGTTAGCACCCTTACTCAACGTCCCTGTTGACTAACAGACAAAGTCTAACTCTTTTGAAATAAGTAAATTGTTCCACCTGCTCTGTTTTATGAACTCCACATTTTAATATTTAATTTGGCCTTCTCCTTTCTCAAAAATAACATTCATTAACGTTGTCTTATTGACATGGACCGTCATCTTATACCAATCCCACTGGATTTCCAATGCGCTTATAAATTCTTGAAACCCCTTGGCTGACTGGCTCGCTAAAGCTTGATCACCCGCAAATCTAACTGATTTTATTAATTATCTACTGACTTCTCCGGTAATACCCTTGTTTCTTTAACCATTTCCTCCACCTATACGTTGAAAAGTATGGGTGATAAGAGGCACACCTGTCCTCCACCTGTCCACCTCCTTCCTCTTCGTAACAATGCCATCCCGATACTTTATTCACCACTCACACCTGAGAAATCTGTGCAGGAGGTTAAGAAAAGGTCACCTATTCCTTCAATCTACCCTTATTTTCAGCAAAACATTGATGGAGTCCGCCTAATTGATTCCTCTCCAACATCCTCAAAATCTACGAAAAAATTTAACCGTGACTATTGCCGTCAAATTACTACACAGAAGACAAATTTCATCTATCCTTTTTAAAATTTCCACATCCTCGCACAACGTCTTCCACCATGCTCCAACCGCTTTCGCTCCATTTGTTTCACACCTCAGGTTATTAGTCAACTCTCTGTCTTCAACCTAACTCTGTGCTTGACTTAAAATGCTTCAATTTCCTTATAACGTCTATCTTCATAATCATCTTATCTATGCTCCATAATTTCCTTTTCCTTGTTCTACTGTTCCAATTGTTTCATTTGCAGCTTTCCGTATATCTTTTTTTAAATGTTACCATTTTTCTTCTAATACATCCATCTTTCTGTCCTCACTCATAATTTTCTCTACAGCTTGCAGTTACTCCTTTCTTTATGTCCCGGAAAAAACCTGTGCATTCCCTGTTTTATCCTCTTGAATCTGATCCCACACTTCAATATTACTAAATGATGGTCTAAATCCGCATCCATTCCGGTGAAACTACGTAAATTAATCAGGCAGCTCATAAATCTACGTTAAACTATAATATAGTCTAAATGATGCCTCTTCAAATCCTCACTTAATTTTCATGTATGCAAATCTATTGTAACGTTTAAAAAAAGTGTTTTTTTCTACACCTTGTCTCGTGCAGAACTCTATTACTTTCTCCCCGCGGCCATTTCTTGTTACTAAACCGTAGTCCCCTGCATCACCACCATCTCTCCCTTCGTCTACTACTATGAAATAAAATCTCTGCAAAATTTTCAGTCCATTAGGTCAAAAATATGTAAATTTTTTCCGAACTAACATTAAAGAAATATGATGAAACTAAGCAAAAAACGTCATGTATAAGATATAACGGAATTTTAAAGACAGGGTTGTATAAAAAATCGAGTGATTAGGAATTCAACCAGAGCACCCATGTGCGCAAACAATACGCTAGTATTCTTAGAAATGCTGGTCCGTGAAGCTTATTTCATCCCCAGGCAAACTTAGTGGCGAACCGCGTATGTTAGACAGCCCGGTATAAATGGCGCTGGGGAGGCAAATGAAATTCCAGTTTCGGTTCAAAAGTTAAAACTAACACCGAAATTCTAATGCTTCAGGTAACATAATAAACCTCCATCCAAAGCTCACGGACAGAAAAGACATTTTGGTTCCCCTTTGCTAAAATCTATAAGAAAATAACCAGAGACTTCATGAATGACAAGCCCCAGGCATTTCCGTTGTAAGCTAGCTAGTTACGAGGATTATAAGGCAGATCTTTTCCAGTTTTACTTCAGACCAAAGAATAAGAATATGGCCATAAACAGAGGGGGGGGAATAGA
Organism: Hetaerina americana; assembly: GCF_022747635.1. NCBI lineage: Eukaryota > Metazoa > Arthropoda > Insecta > Odonata > Calopterygidae > Hetaerina > Hetaerina americana. The sequence continues at coordinate 746,964 of NW_027287405.1, read as the reverse complement.
TAGCAATTTAAACAGTTATTATGATAGCTATTAACCGAAAATGAGGGAAATCCACAAAGGGTCTTCCATTAATGATGCATTAGTGTTAACACGTGTTGATTAAACTACTAAAGATTATGAAACCTAAAATATCTCCTCAGCCGAATGAAATACCAGAATTAGGACTAAAAGAGTTAATCAGGCACTGTAACGTTTCTAGAACACATCCATAAATAATACTCAGAAAGTTAAGTGCCTCGAGGCTACAAAATACCTCATGTATCCCAAGCATCACAGCTGCAATAGACAAGATTCAGACGTGAGAGCTCGATATTATTAGCGTCTGTCTCGTGCATTGTTGTATAGTTTATAATTATATTATTGAAATTAACATCATATTCGACCGCTCTATTCACGATGGTGAAGTTTAGTTACAAATACTATCACGGTTTTTAAAAGCGTAACACCGAGATTTCATTTATTATTGACGTCCTAAAAGTAAAGGCATTATCTACCCGAGTACACGCGGAGTTTTAAAAACTTTTAAACTATATTTAAGGAGTAAAAATACAAAAATAATTCACAATCGGAAGCATAATGGAAATTACGATTAAAAAGTATTTTGTGAATGCAATATCGTCTTTGATCACAAACAGAAAGGAATTATTAACGGAGAAGGTTTATATTTGCCTCCGGGTTTCCCGGCCAGGCTGCTAGGTTACTCTCTTTCAGCTTTGCCGACGAAATTCAATATAAAATTATAATAAATATGCGGTATGAGTTGATAAAATTTCCATCAAAAATGGCTTAAATTATGAAGAGTAATACTCTCGAATAAAAGAAATTTTATATCAGTGGCACCTAAATAAAACGTGGCCGACCAATTGAAATTCATGGGAGTCTAGTTTCCCTATATTTGGGAAGAAACTTGCAGTTAATTTCGGAGATACAAGCAAGAAGCAACAACATCACGTGAAACGTGAGGAAAAATTCAAATGGAACGTTATCCAGGCCTTATCTTGAATGCATCTCTAGCGTCTGGGACCACGAGAGAGAGAGTATTTCATTCGGAACTAGTCAATATATGAGAGAGTGTCGCTTTTTTCCCAAATAGTTATCAAGAGAAAGCATAAAGTGTTACGAAACTGTTAGAAAACTTAGGATGACATACGATGGAGAAACAAAGATTGTATGTAGAAATTAAAGAGAAATAGCAGTAGTTTAATGATCACACCAAGGTAATAATTACTCTATCAAAGTGCATCTTAATTAGGAATTAATGGAAATACACCTTAGAGTAAAGATATTTGAGGAATCTTTATATCTACGCATCATTTGCGATCACAGCAATTGGAGAGAGCAGACACCAGAATTCGAAAGCAATGGCGTCATTCATTTTTGAAAATAAAATAAGACTTTACTCCTCATAATTCTCATTACCAAATCATAAAGATCCCTTAATGGGTGATGAGCTAATGGAAAAAGCCACAGTGGCCGCATGCAGGGTTATACATGCACTCTTTTTCTATTGGAATACCCAGAGAATACTATACCCTTTAGAATCTCTCAGGAAAATTAAAAAATGCTTTCAAAGAGAAGATGATTGAACCTAAATACCTTGGTAATCACTTACCGGGCGGCTAATTTTAGTTTTAGAATTCCATAACAACAGCGCCTATTCTTTGCACACTACCGCCATTATGGTTAACGCTTCTAATGAGCCGTATCCTTCAAAGTGGTCGCTTGGTAGAAATGCGCTACTAAGCTCTTCTTTAGGATTGTGGCAATGGTGATGATAATGTCATGCCATTATTATTTCTCGTTCCACTCCAACGGGCCAGCCAAAAGAGTGAAGATAATGCAGAAGAATCATTGAATTGGAACAATGCGAAGATATTTACCTTGCTAGTCGCCCAAGTGGCGTGCAGAAGAGATTCGTCTCCCTTAATGATTTGTTGGCTAATGGGGAAATATGTCTTCATTGGATCTCATTGCCATCCGGAAGGAATTTTTTCGACAAACATGATACTGATGTAATTGATTTATAAAAAACTACGCCCCTCAAAAGTTTAAGACGCAGAAAATATTTATAGCTTATGCACGCTTCAAAACGATGGCTTCTCAATAGAAACCAAGCGTATGAATATCTACCCGTGAAGTATGGAACGTACTGTTATTTACTTTCTTAACTTAATACCATTGCCGGTTGAAAAGTTTTGCTTACAGGAAAAAAGGAGTTAACTTCAAAATCCCTACTTTTAAGCTGTTTTGATTGAAATCATTACTGGAATAGACAACAAAAAATAACGCAGATACCGTTACTTGAGCTGTTGTTGGAGCTGATGGTCTTGAGTATTCATTTATTTTGCTTCTTGTGGCCATCGCAGTGATCAGTGTTTCATAGGCATGATGAAATTAACATGGGTTTCATGTCCAAAGTAAGGGATTTTTTCAAGGTTCACGCGCGTCTTTTTTAAGGTCAGAATACGTGACTTTCTTTCATTTAACAAAACAGCTTTCCTCAATCGAAAAATAAAATACACTTTAGCCAATAGTTTAGAAATAGATTATATATTTTAAGCACACAAACCTATACCAAAATTGCCTTAGTTTCGCTTAAAAAGAGTAAATGACCGGCTACTCACCCACGCATCCTCTTCACTTTCCCGGAGGTGCTCCATTACACCTCTTTCCCTCCGAGGCAATGCTTATCCAGAGACCCGTATCTACTCCCTCGCTCACTCACGTTCATCCCTTCTTCCCGTCCCTCGGTACGCTTTCACTCCCACACACTCGTCCCGTACCCTTCCCGGCAGCCTTAATTACAAATGGCCACATCCCTCTCCCTTCTATCTCCTCGCCTCCTGCTCCTTCTGCAAAGCACCTTATCCCCACCGCTACCCCATACCTTCTCTCTCCCCTCTCCTCATCCTTCTCCCAATCCACCCCTTCACCCCGTCGCCTCCCATCCCGCAATACAAAGAGCCATTAACGAATTACCGCGAGTAGTGAGACCTTTCCTGAACTTCCGCAAAGGGCCATGGGTTTCCCACCCCCACGAGGGCCGGGTGAGATCCGTTCGATTCGGGTGGGCCTCGAGGTGGAGAGGAGGATGAGAGGTTTTTGAAGTAGGGTCGGGAGTTGATCAGAGGGTCGTCGTCGTATATACCCTGTGTGGAGTGTTTGCCCTCTCGCTTCTCCGTGCTCCTTGCGCCAAATTCTCCGATCGGAAATTTTAATGACGGGAGGAAATGGAATGAGAGATAGATTTCCCGACAACGGCATGATTCCCTTGACAGGCATTTCTCACTTTTAAGACCAATGAGACGATTCTCCGTGTTCTCGAATGATTAACGTCGTGACCTATGATCCGCACATGGAGTTTCCTGTTTTCATCAACTGGAATATGAGGAAAGATAGGTTTCAATGGGTATTTAGGATGTAATGTTGTTTTGCTCTTAGCCAAATGAAATTATTATCGAGTCGGAGCTTGAGTGAGTAAATTTTGGGAGTACTGAAGAGTTAAGGTCACATTTAACTCATTTATATCCAGCAATTTAAGAAACAACGGAAAGCATGAGAAGAAATTCCAGCATTAAAACTTATGCAAGGTTAATTAAACTGTTTTACAAATTATAGAGGTTATTCATGATTCTAGAAGTAAAATATAAAAATATTTAAAATACAAAAGTCGTGGTGCACCTTACTAATTTCCTATTGAATTCATTTAATAATGAGTCATGGCAGATCCAGAATATTTTCCAAATATTTTGCAGACGAGAATTTTTCCCAGTTCATTTACTTCACTTTAAACGCAATTAAAATTCCGATTCGTTTCATCACCTAAAAATTACTTCACAAAGCAACAAAAATACGCAGATATTCAATCAATATCCATTCATTCAAACATAACCAGGAATGATCGGAAATAGTTAACGGTATACAGTACATAGTAGTGCTTTGGGAAAAGAAAACGAGGATACTCAAATAGCGTACAGTGTCTCCTTAAAATTTGGAGCAATGGCCAAAGAATCCATGTTACGAAAAAGAATAATCTAGTAAAGCAGGAACGAGAATTGACAGAAACTGTAACAGCCGACTTGATTACCCGTGAAGCAATGGGAGCCATTTGAATTCTCTCTCGGGAGCGAATGCATCTGTTCTACACCTTCCTTTCTTATGGGGCGTTGTCAGGTGGCGCTCGCTTCAGCAAGACGACGGAAGGAATACGACTCGGACACTGCGGATATATGTATGCATAACTTCCTTCGTACCGGCGGTCAAGGCACCAGTGCGGTCACCCCTCCCGCCGAACTCCCAGCACTCCCGGATATATTTGGTCACTCTCGGCGGATCCGAGAATATGGGCGTGGCACAGGTGGTGAAAGAGAAAAAGAGAGAGGGAGAAGGGGAGGAAGAGGAGTCAGAGGGGGGATGTGAGGTCCAGCAGGGGGGAAGGTAGAGGGGTGTGGCGAAGGGGTTGGTAGTGGAGAAGGTTGATGCGGGTTCGCCCGCAGGCGGAGGGAGAGCGGAATATCGTTTACCGGCTCCGACCACCTCTACCGCGATTCAAGGCTCCTCCACGTTCCCTCCGCCCTCCGTCCAAACGTCCTCTCGAGACGGTATGCTATTTGGACGAGGTCAGGCTATTCATAAAGCATCCCTTCACCGGTAGTTTGGTCGCGGTACGGCATGTAATGTTAATGGGATCTGTGGTTCGAGAGTGTGCGGCTTACAAAGGTGGCAGGGGAATTTTGTGTGGGTGGTTTCGGGACTGCGAGGTAGTGGAATGGTTGACGGAAGGTTGAGGTGTAATGCGTCAAGGGATCCCCAATATGAAACAAGCCTTAAGGAATGAAATGGAAACTGATGTATTAAGAAATTTAAGAATACGTAGGCACAACTCATGAGTCACGTCTACGCAGTATTTTATCGTTTCGTAAATTGAAAGTGGAATTCTCGACTGCTACCGATATTTTTATGCGGGTAAAAACATTTTTCTCCTCAAAGTCTCAACATTCATTGGTTGCACCCTCACTAGGAATATCTTTAATTAAATTTCAAGAAATGAATGTTTTATCGATTGGCAACAAGTATCCCTGAGGATTTGATCTTGATTTGACCCATGAATATATATACAAGAAATGTCAAGGTGATTCATCATTGAGGCGACATACTAACGACAGACATGATCAAAGAAGAAAACCAGCTGATTTGGAAGTGGAATTATTAAAATCAAAATGCAGCCTATTCATCATTCTACTTAAGCCTCAGTCAACTTCAAATTCAATTATAGTAAAGTTATATTTTATCATGCTCAGTGATTATGCTCAAATTATATGACCTGGCAGTTATCCTAATTTATCCTCGAAGATATACTTCTAATCATTTTCACTGAGAGTAATCTACTCAACAAGATGTAATCTTCTTTCATAGAAATACACAAAGGAGGCTAATTTAAATTAGGGCTCCTTCAAACAATCCATATAGCCTTTTTTTCGAACAACTTATTGCGAAAATTAAAAATTGACCTGCTTGCGTTCAATAAGCTTTACACAAAGGAGGCTAATTTAAATTAGGGCTCCTTCAAACAATCCATATAACCTTTTTTTCGAACAACTTATTGCGAAAATTAAAAATTGACCTGCTTGCGTTCAATAAGCTTTACAACTTAATAGAAATTTACTGCTGTAATCTCATTTTTCGTAGTACCTACTGAGCATTATTATTTGAGCCTCAAGAAATTTGCATCATTAAAGCGGATCATAACTGAATCACTAATTTTAATTGGATGCACATTTATAATCGTGCACAACCTTTTTTAATTCTAATTTTTGCATAGTTTATCACGATATTATGTAAGCCATTCGTGAAATGTTATATAATATACCACCATCGTGAGTGTATTTATTAAGCGATCGTCCACTAACTTGAGTACCTTAGACCCCTTGATAAAATTTGTCTATAAATTTACAATTTTCCATTCAGGACTTCATGGAAACCGTTGTGTATCTAAAAAGAATTTGGTCCCTCTACGCTGAACTTTCCAGGTCAATAAAAAGTCACACCAATGAAAGAACCACGCCTATGAAAAAATCCCTTCGGGCTTAATTGATATTCTGCCCTTTATTTATTTAACAATGCTACTACGAAATACATGATGCATTAATAAATATTATTATAAAATCTGTCTTCCATTAAAATCACTCAGTAAAATGTAGAAGAATTTTCAGATATTTTTATCTTGGAGGACGTCAAGAATACAATTTATGATCTCGTGTAGACAATTCAGAATCTAAGTAAGCTTTGATCAGGTAAAATATTTTGGGATATAAATGCATGAGGAATAGATAGCACGTAAAATACGGAACCAAGTTCTTAGGTTTACCTGCAAAATCTGTTAATCATATCCACAAACGCTACTGATAAGGTGACAACTATCTTTGTCTTTATCTTTGATAGTTTCTTAATTCTAAAATTACTTATGTATACATGTAATGAGATTTAAAAGCATTACACTGCACTTGCACGGCTATAAAATCATTTGGCAATGGATTTCATTGCGATGGACTGTTAATTCAAATGTCAGGATCAATACAAAAATCCAATTGTATTTTCAGATCAGATGCAGAGACAAGTTTTGCATAGCGAATGTGATTCATTAAATCAATTTTAATCTTTGAAAATAATGTGTTTTACAAAGTTACATAAAAATATATTTTTGATATCTTTTATGGGTATTGTATTACCGAGAATTCGGGTGTTGAAAACCACTGAGGTTGATGAGCAGCCTTGCCTATTGGACAAAATAACTTTCAACCTTAATTTTAATACTAAATAAAATTTTACATTAGAAATCAAAATGGTTTTTCAATTTAGCGTAAATATTTTTCTAAATAGCTAATTGAACTACAATCCCCCTGAAGTCCCCCCTGCCACACACCTTTTTGGTGGCTTGCAGGGTATTGATGTAGATGTAGATGAATTAGAATTTCTTCAAATTGTATTTATGTTATTTTTATTATTTTCGGTATCTACGCCTCTAATTTCTTATTCAGATTACATTAAATGGTTCCATTATGAAGACTGACGAAAAAAATTTAAGTTTGAATAAAAGTATTATTATATGGTTATTATACTTGCACTATTTTCACCCTAAGCATTACGGAGTAATAAATTTAGTTCAAAGTTTTAATTGGACTCCAATAGTTTATAGCATTCTGAAATGGCCCTTTATATGAAATTGAAGTATTTTTAGTTATTTATGAACATGGGAAAATATTATTCAAATATTTTAGAGTGCAAAACACCTGCAACATTTCTAACATTTCTATTCGTACGATTCAAATTGTTGGTCATTTTCACATTCTTCGTACGCATTTCATCAACTTAGCCTTGCCTAGCGAACTGTAAATACCATAGAACACGGAAGTTATATCAAATTAAAATCTTAATGGCAATAAAAATACGAAACGCGTGTATCTAAAACTCCAATTTAAGCTCTTTCAAATCCGTATGATTAATCAATTAAATTCTAGCTGAAAATTGAGTACTCTCTCTCCCATCTTCTCCTTGCAGAGGAAGATGTATACTATTTACCATTAGTCCTGGTACGCTTCGGGTCCGGCTTAGAAGTATCGTATGTTAACCTCTCAGGAGTAATTAATTTGAATCAACAGCGAGTAGACGAGATGAGGCGTCATGCGCTCCCAGGAAGCGAATCAAATACATTAACGTGGAGAGAGAGATTAAAAGTTTTTCTTTTTTCAATTCAAGGTGTTCCTGAGCTTTTTTGACCACTAACTCACAGGTATGATACTCAGCGTAGGATTGTGGCCCTGGATTAAAAAAATATTGCGATACTTCGTGTTTTGCGGAAATGTTAGGCGTGGATGAGTAAATGAAAGCACGAACCGAAATCCCGCGACAGAAGAGACAAGAGATATGAGAGAGGAATATTTGTGTGGCGGTGGTGGAGGTATAAAAAAGGGAAGATGCGACGGAAGGAGTGATAACGACGGAGGGGAGAGTAGCGACGTGGCAAGGGAGATGGAGGAGGTAGAGTAGGGGAAGTGCGTTCGGGATGGGAGAGTTAGTTGATGGATATTCTTGAGGGGGGAGATGACGGGAGATGGGAGGGCGCAGGTGTGGGGACGGGAGGGGAGACGGTAGACCCGGGGATGGGGAGTAATTAACCTCTCCAAAGATTTAAATGAGCACCTCTGCCGGTGGAAACGTGAAATGAGATTCAGAGGGACCTTCCCTTCATCGCTCTCTCAACTCTTCTCTTTCTCTCTCTCTCTCTCTCTCTCGCTCCATTCTCGTTCCTTCACCCACCCCCTTCTTCTACTTTTATTTTTTTTTCTCCAATCAAGGTGCATAGAAGAAACGAATGCGTTGGCGCGGGAATGGACTCAAATGCCTTTTGATATTTCATTACCATATCGTTATCTTCCATTAATATACATGATATTGACTTGTCAGCCGCCCTGAGTCAGCCACCCTCTTAGGAGTTCTTTTGTGCTCAGTGCGGAAAAGCTTCACAATAGCCTCTGGAATGAAATTAGTCCGTTTATCTCATGATTCCATTAATCTCGCGACTTCTCTCCCTTTGATTCCCATGCTGGATTTCAGCACTGTGGATCTCGCCTCGAATGTAAGATTCAAGTCACGAATTTGGGCAATATTTATTGCTTGGCTGATGAGGAAAATATCAGATTTTGTTAACTACGCCAAAATCTTAACTAATAAAACATAGATTATAAGAACCTAACCAAAGGTAGAAAAACTCATTATTACAAGAAAGTGGGTAAATACGTTTATGAACGAAGAGCAAAAGTCATATCGGACAAAAAAGGTATTCATAAACGTCATAAAAAAACAGTATATCTATAGCTTTTATTAATAATAATTGCATATTAATGATTGCCCTACAGCTATGCATGAGGGTAGATAACGACATAAGAATATATACGTCAAACAATCATGAATTTCATAATTTACGGAATTTTTGAAATATTGATGCTGTGTGTACAACAATCACAATAAAATATATTGTTTGAATTTAATTAATCTCCGTACCGAAATTCTGAATCACTTTCGATCAAAGGAAATAACTTCAAAAATTAATATTTTTAGGTAATCTACCATTTAAGGTAAGTTTTGGATATCACAACTATCAAACAAATATTTTGTTCACCCTAACTAAATAAACCCAACATTCTACTCCACAAAATGCCCCCCTTCATTTCTGCGTACTTCCTTCCTACCTTCATCCCGTCGAACATCTCTATCCTATTCTTGCCAGTCCTCGTATACCTTACATTCTCCACTCTATTACATTCTTCAAAATCTCACTACCGATCAATGTGCCATTCATCCAATTTTCCTACCACCTTATGATTTCTCCCAACAATCCCTCTCCTCGCCCGCCATACCTACCACTTTCGCAGTTGTTTTCTTTCGGTTCATTTCACCTTCTCTACCGGCATCAGTGACCAATTCTCCATATCAAAGTATTGACGAGCCTTTTCTTACCTTCCTTGCTCAACCGAAATTCTGAATCACTTTCGATCAAAGGAAATAACTTCAAAAATTAATATTTTTAGGTAATCTACCATTTAAGGTACGTTTTGGAAGTCACAACTATCAAATAAATATTTTGTCATTAATTCCCTCCTTGTGGAAGACTCTTTTCGTAGCGCAATTCTTCTCTTTACATTCCTACTACTCTAACCGCTTTGGTCATAAAACACTTCAGAGGAACGTATATTGTTTCACCTGATCTAGTTTTTACCCTCCTATTTTAATGTTCAGCTTAGCCTTCCTCTTTTGGGGAATTTGAATTACTTTTGTTTTATTGATATTGATTCTCATCCGATTTCTATCGCACTGAATTTACAATTCATTCACTAAGCTTGGAGCCCCTTGTCTGAGAGACAAACTAGGTCATGGTCATCAGCAAACCTTACTGATTTTACGAATTCCCCGCCGACTGTCTTTCTTACCTTTATTCCTTCCCATACCTCTTTAACTATTTCCTCCACATATATGTATGCCTTGAACAACATCCGTGATATTCAATTGTTCCCGGCTCATCTTTGTGAAAATTCATTTTAATTAAAAGAAAATTTTAATCAATGTACTTTCCACTGTCTTAAAGACAGTGGAAAGATGCATTGTATTCTTCTTTTAATTAGCACCGGTGATAATTGACAAGCTTCCCTTGCACCTCTTCCTAACATTTCCTATCCAGACTTTCTGTCCCTCACTCGCACCTAAGTAGTCTGAGACACCTACAGGCTGCGGATTAGCCTTCTGTGCCTCCATACTATTCCTATTTTCTTCAATATATTCATTATTTTTTCTTTATTTACTTTATCAAAAACTTTTTCGAAATCTACGAAACAGGCAAATAGCTCCTGGTTGTGTTCTATATTCCTCTCGATTAATAATCTCATTACTGCAATGGCATCACGCGCACCTCTCTCTACCTCCCGCGCAAAGTTTCTTTTGTGGCTTTCGATATTCCTTTTTTGATGTATTCCCGTTTTTCTTCGATAGTACTAAGGTCTTTACCGTAATCCATGATTTTATCTACAGCCTGCTGATATTCCATCCTTGTCAATCCATTTAATGCTTCTAAATTCCATTTGCTAAACCGCTGCCCCTTCCTAATCTTTTTGAAACGGACGCTACACTCATTACAACTAAATTGTGGTCAGAGTCCGCATCCGCTCCCGGGAATCTCTGCGAATTATTCACACTGTTCCTAAACCTGTACCGAACCATAATATAATCTAACTGATACCTTTCTGGGTGACCTTCCTTCCAGGTATACCTATACCTTTTGTGGAGTTTAAAACAAGTGTTAGCGATGAATAACCCCTGTCCCCTGCAGAATTCATTTGCTTTCCGTTCACGGTCATTTCTCGTAGAACACGCGGTTATGTCCTCTAAGTGATCATACTATATACTATATCATATCCACTTCTTCCTTCTTATGATTGTTTGTTGGCATTTATACCTGAAAAATGCCCAAGTTCGTCGGTTCTGCTTTTATCTCTACTAGTAATATTCTATCCGGTGCTTATTCTATGTTCACTACGCTTCTTATACCTTTTTATTGAATATTATTACAATCCCTCGTTGGCTCTCGTCTCCGCCGGTGTGTATTATTCTACAATTATCACTCCAGTAATCCACACTATCCTTCCATTTCACCTCGCATAAACCTAAAATATCTATATTTCCTCTTTCCATCTCTCGCTTAATATTCTATAATTTTCCTGCCCTCAACATTGTTCTAGCATTCCAAGTTCCTCTTCTAACTAATTGGGCCTTCTTCTCCAGCGTCTTCTGTCCTGCTACTGTCGGTTTTCCTATGCAAGGGTTTCGTGAAGTGACGACCGCGGAAGTCTTGCCTCTCCTGCTGCCAGGCACGACACTTGGCCGATTGGGCCGAGTCCCGTAGTTGCCAGGACTATTATTCTAGAAATAGTGCTTCATCCTGCTCTTGGGAATGATAATTGAGGTGGTTTTCCCGTTGCCTTCCCCAATAGTGTTTTTAACGTGACACCATCACTTACTGGCCGCCCCACTGGGGGCAGACGCCATTGGAGCCGCCTCACCGAGGAACAGACGCTGCGTGGACTACCTTTCAACTGGTTCCTAACCTTCGACCTACATGGCATGGGTGACCTTACCAGGAGCAATGACCATTACTCCTGCCAGCACAACTATAAGGGTCATTGCAATGCAAAAACCTTCCCCCACGGCAAGATTGTAGTCCAAAGGATGGAAGGTCACAAATATGTGTATGAAAAAGTAACATAAATAACATAAGGTCTTAAAGTTTCTCGACACTTTATTGATTAGGTTTGCCTCAGTTATAAAATATATGCTAAAATTCTAAATTTTGATGTAAACACCATGAAAGTTTATTCCGTTCACTAGAATTCACAAACCTCTCCAGCTTAATGGAAATTGTTTTTATAGGGGAAAGTGTTACAGTGTACCTTAGAAAACCTCATAATTTTGAAATTTGTCTCAGGATCCACCTATAGTATATTTATTACCAGTATACTTCTGATAAATTATTAATTAAATTTTTACAAATTGGTATTGCTCCGGAAACTTTCTGAAAACTTGTCTGTTCCATATATTATCACTGTCTCGGAATCAAGCGTCATCACTCGAAGCTGGCTGTCGACCAGTTTGTGCCATTAACTGTATCTACTTATCAATTAACACCATGGTGGATTGGGATGATGCGGTGACTAACGGACTTGTCATACCCAGATGGCCTCGGCTCGAATCAAAGAGGTGGCAGATATTTTTCAGCGGTATCCCGATTCCTACTAGAGGTGCTTTGTGGAGGGCACTTTGAGTGAGTACGCCGTCCGTCGGATGGGACAGCGGACGCCTGTGCCCCTTTCGTTAACAGTAGGCTAATGCCGACCCTGGGGTTCTCCCCGCCCTTCATCCTTTCCTGTCCATCACTAATCGAGCAAATGACCAAAGCTGTCGGTTGCTTCCTCTGAAACTACTGATAATGATTAAAAACAATGAATACATTGTTTTAGAGCTCAAAATTCTTCAATGAAAGACTTTCTAGCGGGCAAAAAATAACCTGGAAAAATTATACAACGGCAAAATAAAGCATCACTTTTTTGCTTTTAAATCTATCAAGAGTCACACTATTTAATTTTGATCTTCCATGCTTTATCGCTTTTTTGAGCTCACCTGCAAAAACCCTTGCACATAAAAGGGCATAATTTAAAATTCCCCAATTAATCTCGCTGACCTTAAAATCAATAAAATTGATCACAAAACTAGTAGCAGGTGCGTTTGATTAGTTTCTAATTACGTCAATATATATTTTCGGTGAAACTCGCGAAGAAATTTAGCTGGTACCGCCTTAAAAAGTATGAGATAATAGACGCGCGACAGGAAATACCCTGGGATCGTAGTATTCAAAAGGTTGCAGTATCCTTTGGATAAAAATCGCAAAATAAAAGGCTGGATCACACCATTTTAAATTGAAGGGCAGGTGACACCCAAAAATTAGGATTTCCATCTACACGTGACGGGTCATTAAAAAATACGTTCTTTCTTTCTGTGTTGAATGTTAGAGCAAATGTATGGAAAACCGATAGGTTATGAGCAAGTGCACAAAGTAAAACGTGTAACTTAACCTTAACGTAACGTGTAATTTTTAGGAAAGAATTAGAAGTAAGATGAGGGGGAAAATTACGAAAACTGGATATTTATTAATTATCCCACTACCTGAGAGGTAACCGAACTGGATAATTTGTATTAGTCAGGTGAAACTAAATTAACGCTTCTCGAAATAAGCTAATTTCATTCATTGAAATGTATTGTCATTAATACGAGGTTTTAATCTACCCACGTGTGCATGTTTTGATAGGTATAATCGTGTACGCTTGGAGGATATATATACCATTATTTCCTTTCTAATAATTCTTTAGAGATATCGGTTCATAATTTAAGTTTGATAAATTAGAGTAGAATACAAAATGGAGGAAATATTACGCGTTTTCCTAATTATTATAAAGGTAAGAATCATTACAATTATGCAAGCATTTGAATTGTGGTCTTCTCCCAAAATCTTTAAAAAAATATGATAATGAGATTTTATGTTAAACATAAATAAATATTACGTGGAGCGTACAATTTAGTGAGGATTAATTGAAACCAATTAATATTAGTTTTTACATCATGAACGAGTAGGTTTTGGTGCAAATTACGAGAAATGCAGTATTGAGAGAGGATATCCAACCTTAAATAAAATCAAACCCACAGAGCAACCAAACTCATTCTTAATATTTTTTTTCAAATTGTAGTTTTTAAAAATGGCAGTGGAGTACCACAGAAGGGAAAAGAGGGTTTACTGCAGAAGGTTATTTTAAATAAGCCAGTATATTGTTAATTAAAAATGTTGGCCGCTAGACTTAGCCAAACTTACCACTGATATGATTACAATATTGAATTTAATTTTTAAAAACGAAAAGAGTGGCTGAATTTTTTTACATTTCCTCATCCAGGATCCCCAAATTTTGTAGCATATCTTCGTTACCAAATATTATGATGTAAAGAAAAAACGTGCAACCAATTATAGATTGCCTATTCTCAAACAATTTTCATCCTCTCCATCGTGAAAGGTTTTAATTCAATTCGCTGAACTGCCTAAAATATTGATTATTCTATCGATATTGAGACTTTAACATGCAGAGTAAATGGTAACGGAGATATGTAAAAGGCTGAATAATATAGTGAAAGAAGGTGGGAAATTCTTGTATTTTTTAAATTTTAGGAGGATCAACCATTAGTTACAATCATTAATTAGTGCATTGCAGAACCAGGGTGTTGGAATCAGTGTCGTCAGTTGGGAAAAATCAGTTGTAATGGATGCCAAAAATTATTCTTTATGTGTACAGAAATATGCTTACACGTATTACTACTGTTCAAAGTATAAAGAAATTTAATGAAAATTTCTCTATTGAATTATTTAAAGGACGATATCAACAATACCAACCCATATATATATGTATATATATATATATATATATATATATATATATATATATATATATATATATATATATGGGTTGTGAAAACTTAAGTAAGGGATTTTCAGTACTTCCTTAACGAAAATAACTCAATAATATTCATTAAATGCAAACTCTAGGTAGTAAAAATGGTAAAACGCGAATTGATTTTATTACACGTGAAAAGTAAGTAATATCTACACAAAGCTAAGCACATGCAAAAACACCTCTTGAAAAACAAAACCTAATACGGTTTCGCGTGGTGACTTTTATTTTGAGATCATCTTTGTTCTTGTATAAATTAGCATATTCACAATTTTTGCACCTTAATGCTTTAAAAGGTAACTTTTTACTGTCGTATTAACATTTTTATTACATCAAGAATGGCAGACAACTAATTGTTCCAGAATGAAAAATAATCTTTTAATTAAAGCCTAAAATCCATTTATTACCATTTTAATTAATATTCAAATTCACCCTGGTAATAAGCCAATATAACAGGTTACAAAGATTAGAGAATACCGGAAACTCTAACTAGAAATTAAATTTCGAAAACCCGCTGATAAAAGTGACTATACTTGGCGGCGGAGGGCATTACAACCAAGATCAAATTACGGTGGGTACATTCAACATACTGTTTTCTTTAGATCACTGAAACCATTGGAGGACGGAAGTGCTAAAATTACACTTGCAAATAACAGTTTAATATTTTGCACCGTAATAAAAAATGATTCCGTTTAAAGTCACTGTTGCAGCATTTCCCGCAGTTTCTTTGGAACTCCATTTACGTTAGAGAGTCAGTACAATATAGCCGAAGAGATGTAGGACATATTAGTCATTTATTTATAAATTATAAATACTCATTCTTCATTATGTCTGAAGGAATGATGCTAGAGAATAGCACCAACACGTATTGCTCCATAAACACATTTTTAACCTCATTCAGGTTGACTCTTCCAAAATCATGACGTTTGGAAAGATTGTGTCACATTTATAAGCATAGAAATTTAGTATTTCAATTGACATGACAGTATTATTTCTAGTAGCAATACTATTTTACGTTACACCAAAATTAAAATATCATGTTTCACTCATTTCCAGACTAAGCATGAAAAAGGTGAAAACGGATTACTAAACTTAAATTTTTTTATGATTGAAATTGTGACTCCAAGTTTTTTTTTTATTTCGATCCGTTGTGATGGTGAAAATAAATTGTTAACATGTTTTCTAGTCTCTGGTGTTCAATACTCAGGGATAAAAGTGATCTACTCTTTAGAGCTGTTGAGTCAAATGGAGCTTCAAATGCAGGCGTGACAGATGTCGAAGCACGTTTAAGGCTTTGCGTGATATTCTGGGACAAGGCCATCCTCTCGCGCCACTGAACGTGACATGGCGCCCAAAGGAGCGAGGAGATGAGGAAGAGGCCGGCGCCTAGTGATATCCTCTCGCGCATTACGCTCCACACCGACGCGAGCCGACCCATGGCCTTCCCCTCCCCGTGAATTATTGCCCATTTGAACCAGAGCGGACGTATTCCGTTGTCAGAACGGTAAATCAAGCTCACCCGTCGATATGCTTAGTCTTACACTTTCTTTCTGTTCAGTACCACGAATTTTACACGCACCCCTCGTTCAAATCCTTTACTTTATCCTATCTTAAATTTATTGTGCCAAATTCATTTTTTTCGCCTTTTGACTTTTCCCGTTGAATTGCGAAAAATTCAATAGGATAACTCTTAAGCTTCCCTCATTAGCGGTTTTCGTTAATATTTTCCAGCTTAAGTAAAGTACTTTCATTTTACCTTTAATTTGTGTAACTTTCCTGTACCATTTACCGTATGACTCCCACGGCCGGGCAACGGATATCAATAGCAGAGCAAAAACGCGATTAATTCTTTAAAAAAAATTTAATTTTAGGTCCATTTGTTCTTTCATCATCATCACGTTTTCGTCGAACGACTAATCATACAGTAAATAAGTTTAAATTCTTATCTTATTATAATCATCATGTCTGCTCATTACTGTGCTTCTGAAAATTATGTTATAGATCACATTTATTAATCAAATGAATCATATTTTACATGACATTTTGCTGGACAAACTGGTCTCGGAAGCACTTATCAACCTTTTATGAATTTTCCATGCAGTTATGATAAAGTCAAATTAATTATTGCCTTTTATTACTTTGTCATTAGTCCATAAAATTAAGCCGAAATTAGGGCCAATAAAAATAATATCTTCGTGTCTCGTTTAACGAGATTGCTGATTGTTGATGTCTTATTTATGCTAAGGTTGGATTGAATCTCAAAAAAGATAAAACCTAAAAAAAAGCCAGTGTTTAAATTTCAGATTTTGTTTTTCTACATTACCTCATGTCCTCCAATCGTATCCATTCATTCTATTCTTATACCAGGTTTCTGTCGTCTATGGCTCTTTTACTACCATTTTTCACTCAATTCGTCAACCGTCAAGGTCTTGAATGCATTAAATCCATCTTAATAGTCCCCTCACTCATCCTGCCTCCATCCCTGCTCCTACCAAACCATCTCGCTCATCCCTCCGCCCCCTACCCATTTCATAAGGCTCGCACGGATACGATCTGGGAGGGCTATAAGACGCTGATGCGTTGACGGAGCCCCGCGAGTCAATTTAATCCCCGGCACTCCCAGGGAAGAGGAAGCGAGGCGAGGACGTCCGCGCAATGACTCGACGCTTTAAGGCAGTCACAATCGGTGCTTATCAAAGCGTTGCAGGGCAAAAGGCTAAGCGTCCCCCCACCTATTCTTCCCCAACCCCGTCTTGTGATTGACACCGCTTCCCGCCCGCGTCGAGGGCCAATAGACAAGAGGAGCGAAATTGTTACGCGGCCGTCGCGGGGTGGGGGCATTGGGCGGCGAGAAAGGAGGGATAGGGGGGGGATTTTAAATTTCGTTTTGAGGTAAAAGGATGGCAGGGGGAAGAGCCGTAAGAACTTGGGTGCCTATAGGGACGCAACGGAGTGCGAAATGGGCATGCAGGGCATATCACTCGCGGGGTCGGCAGCCGGGCTGCGTGCTTCTACCTCGCATCGGTTTTCGTGACGTGCCCTATCCGCGTCAAACTCCAGCAGACAACCTTTCCCACGTTAAAGCATTGATTCCCTCCGAGGAAGAAGCGAAGGAAGAGGACCTTTCGTTCCTTGAGGGCCTACCATGTGAACGAACTCAATCGGCATCATCCCCATTCATGTGCTCTGAAGAATAGAATAGATATTGGATCCCCCATTATCCCCAAGTTTTATGAGTTAGTCATGTGATAGGATAAATTTGGTGTAGATAGCTCAGTTACCGTAGACTGGAAATTAAACTTACTCGAACATAAATCGTTAGAGATCTAAATTAATATAACTACTAATCCATTATCCTAGAATAAGCAAAATATTAATTTAACTTATTTGTATTAATTTGATTATCATATGAAAGGAAAAATCACATTTCATCATGCACGTTAAAATTATTGTTTTTTAATATGAAATGAAACAAGATGTTCTTCGTTTTTCAAATAACAACGGAGTTGGTTGCAATTATCGACTTGCTATATACCCAAAATAGCTCGGTATCAGCTCGCTCAGCGTCGGTAAAAGAAAAATTCCTCAAAACTGAAATGAAAATTGTGAAAGGGCTGCATGACAGACGTCTCATATTTTTTTTTATTATTTGGCTAAAGGTCTCAGGATCGGCCATTTTTGAATGAAAAACGGCAAGGATGCAAGGAACAGGGCCACTAATTTTAGCAACATCAAAATATAAAGCACATCAGCGTACGCATTCGTTACTTTATATGCAATGTGTTTGCGGCATTTAGCATCCTAAAAATGAAAGTCCGAGTCCATTTTCTTGTCGATTCAATCCAATGAATTATAAAATGATCTTCAATAGCTTGATAAAATAGTCGTAAATCTTATAACTTTCATATAGGTACTCAAGAGATTGACCTCCCCGTTTAAGTGTGGCCAAAAATAATTTTTTTTGTACTAATTACGGAACCCATGTCAATTTTCCACTTATTAATTTTTGTGTACGTTATACGTTCCTTCATTGAGATTTTGGCGAGCATATTGGTTTTACAATGTTATTTACAAGCGAAGACTCAAGAAAGGGTTTGCCATTCTCACTTTTATTTTTATCAATATAAATACGCTTATATTTATTCGGTATATACTGAACACATTTGTTGGTACACCTGCGGTAGTAAAATTTAGATTCTGATTGAGGATTACTCTTCTGAAATGGTTTACGACGATGTAAAACTTCCTTTATTTTGGTTTTTCAAAAAATAATTGCTCTTGGTGTAGCTCTAGAATTTTGATAAAATATACTTAATTCTCTGCGGCCCTACGGGACCATTATTAACAGTTATTAACAACTCCTTATGACACGATAAGATACGCGTACGTATATGTATAAAATATGGTCGTTT
Source organism: Hetaerina americana (assembly GCF_022747635.1). Taxonomy (NCBI): domain Eukaryota; kingdom Metazoa; phylum Arthropoda; class Insecta; order Odonata; family Calopterygidae; genus Hetaerina; species Hetaerina americana. The sequence goes on along the minus strand of NW_027287405.1, from coordinate 727,958 downwards.
TGTTTGGCATCGTAAATTCACAATTTATGGCTGAAAGATGAGCTTCAGTTCGTGATGCTCTATCAATCATATTTTTGCCGTGATTGCATTTTTCCCATGAAATGAGTCAGGAAAATCTCCTCACGCAAAAAAAATGAATTGAAAAATTACTTCTTCATTCCTCTTAGGAGTTAAACATACGTCTTTGACTGCCGTGCCCACGTATTTCCTTAATAACTTAACTTTTCCGTCCGACTACAGACTTGAGTTAAAACCTTCCGGTCCCTTATCTCAAGTACCCGGGCGCACATCACGTGCTAAGGAGGAGCGTCATCCAATGGCCGATCAATACAAGGGAGTCAGATGAGAGTTGAGAGCCATCTCTGGACCGCTGAGCGTACTAGTTTCATCTCCCACGTTGACCTCTTTTGAAGGGATTGTTATCTGAGCCTCCTACATTGCGCTAAAAAGCTTTCATTAATAAGATAAATGGCAAGAATGCAACTTAAAGTACTCATTCATTACTGGTTACACCTTTTATGACCGTGACATCAGTACTCTCCACATAAAGACTTTATTTAGAATGAGATAGCACGTGTTTCCGATGGTAATAAAACCATTATATTAAATTAACACAATTTTTTCGCTTATTTTTCATGTTGGCACTTAGGAACTATTCCAAAACATAGTACAAAGTTTAACAATATGAGGTTATATGATTTGCACATCTTGAGGAATTCTTTGCATCCGGACTGACGGCCGTAACGACACATTTCGCTACATCCTAGGTTTAAAAAAAATCCATTATCAACCGAAATTCAAGCAATAGAAATGGTTATAACAATTAGCAAATGTCCGTTGCTCTTGGTACAGGGTGACTGTAGAACCTTTTCGTTGATTGAGATGAAAGGAGTTTTGAAGACAAATTTAGTCGAATAGTTGAAGTCTTGGAAGAAGGCTCATTTGCTGGAATGGCCATTAATGTGATGGTTATTCGGGATATCAAGCCGCCATTGCAGTTTTATTTTACGCAACAATCGCGGCTTTATACCCCATATAACCATCAAGCCAGAGATGAAACGATGATAGCTCTAATTCTATGGAAAATACTATAAGCTCCTTCATTGCATCTGCCTTTTTCTGAGGTAGACACTTAAACCCCCTCTCATACCGCCTTCATTAACTGTACGCCATTAAATTCAACTATTTACCTAAATGGATGAAAAAATCTCTTTAAATTACAAATATTTAACAATAAACTCCAAGAACAACGACTTCACATGCAATATGTATTCAGGTATTAAGCGTTCTATGGACATTTCTACGGAAATATATTATTCAAGCCACAAGATACAGTAATGTACTCTTATTTTATAAACAGTAAAATATTAATAGCAAACATCAACCATTTCATGTGGACATGTGCCATAAAGCAATCCGCCTTCACGATCCAAGATACATTTCAAAATATTTTTGAAAGATACATTTTAAAATAATTGCAAAATAACCGTACTGTACTTTTCACAGACAGGGTAGGATCAAAAATATTGGTCACAAAGTCTTAACTCAGCTAGAATGACGATTCTAGAGGAATAACTCAAAGCTCAAACCAGATAATTTTTTTAAATTAACCTTGAAGTTGATGTCACTCTGCCAAAAGTCTTCTTCATACAAACTGTACCGGCTATTTTGTAAGCATAGCTCAAAATATTCGATATCAGTAACATTTTGAGTGGTAAAGGGTTTCTCATTTTCTCTTTACGTTATATTCAATAATGACCAAATAATAGCGCGTAAAAATTAACTTTTTTTCAAGTGACTACTAAAACGCAGCTGGCTAGTAATTTAACATTCATTTGTCTACATTAGAGTTTGGTTTTTACTTGGTTTATTTTATTCTTCTACATCTACATAATGCTCCGCAAGCCGCCGAAGAGGGTGCGTGGCGGGGGGTGTCAGAATACCACCCAGTTTTCATTCACCCGATGACATTTTTTCATAAGCTCCTAAGGAGTATTATATTTCGATTTAAATATTTAAAAACCAATATTATAAGTTATTTACCCTTCCCCAGCAACGGTCATGCATTCTTTAAGCCGAATAAGTACACTTATTTTAATGCATTAATTACGTACATATGCAATAGATCAAAGCGTTTCTTTAAAAGTCCCTTCTGTAACTTTCTCTAGGTATAGTGACCCTATTTAAGTAACCTTTCGGCTTATATTTCTTGCCTAAAATCCCATAAGACCCTCAGAACGTAATCAGCTCAACCCATTATTTTATCATTTATAATGGGAATCACAATTTTCTGAGCAACCACAGTCGAGTAGGGTAAGAAAATTCTCCTTGATTAAATGTGTGAAGTCACACACCGCTTTGTTATCAGGACAGCTCTACTTTCACCTCGTAGAATTGTGAACTTCGGAATAATGACTGTGAATATTTATCACCCATAACGTCTACATGCCCAAATTATATTCTAACCCATTTAAGTCATTTCAAAATAAGCACAGTGCACATGTTCAGATCAATATTCTCCGTCTAAACTTCAAATTGATATATGAAAACACAAGTATTCCAGTTTAATTTGTTAATGTAAGCTTTAGAGCATTCATTTGGATCCATTTCCTATTCCAAAGTCTTGTAAAGTTACAAATTCAAAAATAAATATTTTATTCCATGGTTAATATATATCTAGAGAATTTTAAGTTTAAATGTGATTTTCTACAGGTAATGTCATATTATGAATAGTAAAACTAGTTCTATTTACTAAGCATGAGACTTGTCGTAACGTCTTAAAAAACCTATTTTGAATTGAATAGTAAATAGCAAATATTCTGGGCCCAAACACTGATTAGTTATATTATTCTGTTTGCTTTATTTCATGCGCGGTTATGTTTTATGTACAAATTATACCCCATGGTTTTCCCGCTTTCAATTATCATTTTTTAAAACAGCAGCCACTTTAAATCATGCAGCTATAGATTGAATAATATAATTGGAACAGATTGTTCTTCCTACGTGTATTTCTCGGAAAAGACATATGAATAGATCACAACAGCTTATTCAAGAAATCATTAATGGATTGATGTATGGTTTCATTTCAATATTACCAATATATTCATTTCGAAACATTTTAAAATTAAAAATTATGAGTCAACACTTTAAACTGCATTATAGATAATCTCCAGCTTACATTTAAGCATTGACACACAATCGATAATTTTCTTCTTAAAAATAAATTCATCAATAAAAAATTGGCTTATCTTAGCCACCCAATGCTTATAAAAATAAGCTTAAGTAGTGCTATGTGCGTAATAAAATTGCACTGGGATAGAATGGCGACTACTACTATCTTGTTAGCCTGTAACTATATGCCCACGGAAAATGTTCATTTGAAAAAGCAATACAATAAAACCTCCACTCCTCTCTTTTCCTATGGGTAAAAGTTTATGTTCTAAACCCGCCAAAAATGAATAAACAATGCAGCAAATTTTTAACTACCGCGATTCCTGGAAAAAAACTAAATTTTACATTTGTCTGCGGCTCCGGGGAAAAAACTTATACATTGGATTGAAAGGTAAACTTTTTCCCCGATTTCCCCTTTCAATGGCTTTATTATAAAAGGGTCGAGATACACTTCCGCAAAGCAAACACAATCAAGTCCTTTAATTCAAACCCTCCGACTTGTTCCCATTCTCATCGCACACGTCTCTCTCCCTTCCCCTTGGCACCCTGCTCCATCTCCTTCTTCTCGCACCACAGCAATCCTTTATCATCGAATATTTTCAAAAACCTCGGTTTCAGTCGTTGCCACGCTGATTGTCCCGAGGAAAAATGGGGGCCGCAAGCTTGATGGCATTATATCAGGATTAAATATAATTTTCCGTGAAACGCGTAAGGCTGAGTTGATATATTTTTTTGTTCCTGTCGAATCTTGAAAATGCCATGTGAACGATGTAAGTCAACATATTTTCTCCAAACAGAGTATAGCATAAATGATAGTGAAATCGTATGCCAATTGAGGCTGAAAACTGAGCTAGTGCAAAATTTAACAATCAATCTCGTTGAATACATTGTCCAATGATACTATTAGGACCATAAATCAATAGGTAGCTCTTTTCAAGCACCACGACAGTAAAAGTGAAAGGAAAACCTTGCGAAGGTTGGCTTAATTTGTCGGTCGACTTGCTTGGTCGTAAGCCGAAAATTCCAAGAACACCGTGGACATCGGTCTCATCACTCACCATCAATCGGTATATTTCCCCTTGTCGGCCAACATACCATTTCCCAAATACAAAACCTGGTACCTACACAAGCATTGACTCGAATTTAATGAAAATTGTTCCACCTCGCAGCGAAATCCAATTTCTAAACTAATTGCAATCCAGTTCAAAATTTTACTTTGAACAAATATTAATATTCTTTCAAACCACTCTCATTTGAAAGGTTTAATTATATATTTTGCCTCATCTTCATAGCTTTTTCCATACATCCCCCTTCCTTATCACAGTTTTTAAAATATTCTCTCTATCAGCACAAGCCGTTATACCTTAATCAAGGTATTTTTTTAAAGAGTTTACGATCTCAATGCCTATTTGTCAGTTGATATGGCTGATATAATTCCTTATCACAATATTGTTGAATGTAATATATATAATTGTCACCTGTTTGCTAAACTTGCAAAATTCCTAGAAAGACATTCTCATGACACTTCGCTTACTCAGATATGAAATAATCAGGTAAAAACTTCATCATTTTACGGCTAACGTGATTTTACCGTTATGAAATTTTACCCACTTTCTGCATTGGATGATTCAATTATATGATTTACTTTGCATGATTAACCTATTTGTTAAACATTACCACGACACAAAGTTTTTAAAATTTCAACAGCATGCACGTCTCTGCAACCTATACCTATTATAACGACTTGTGGGTGTATGAAGTTTTTCAGGATGCTGTTATCTTTTTAATCGCGTGAAGACATTAAAATTAAACCTGTTACGTAGTTTTCTTACGTACGCTTCATATAAATTTGCTATATAACTTTTCCACGGAGCACAGTCATACGACGTTGAATGGATATGCAAACCTGGCGTATGAACTTTCCAATAAAATTATTTACCAGTAAAAATACTTATTATTAGAGTCGCATATAAGTTCTAATTGAAATTATGTAACAGCAAATAAAATACAGATTATCATAGGATCATCATAAAATGTAAGTGCTTATGCCATTTTATCCTTTGATCCCCTTTCTCGCTTAACTCCCAATTTAGTCCATTTTGCGCTGTCTCTATTCTATGATAATACTGTCACCAATATTTTTGTCCATTAAGTTTTCAAAAGTTCTCACTTTAAAATCCCGAGCAATCCTCTTACTATGTCTATGCGCTGTTACACTATTTTCTCGGGTCTTATTCCTCTATTCTGCCGTCACTTTGCGGTAGTAAACTCTTTCCATTCTCTTTCTCCTCCATTATCTGTTATCAGCATTCCCGGGCCAACTTCCCACCCTAATTAACTGTGGCACCCGAAGATCCCACCTCTAATTCCTTACACTCTGAAGGGTCATTTGTCAGTTTTATTCCCCAAGGAGATCGTCTCTGTCTTTCTTTTTCCCTCTCTACCTCAATCTCACACGTGCCAAGACATCCTTGCTTGCTGCGAACTTTGTCGTTGATATCTCTACTGTTTTTGGGAAACGTTGAGAAACGCCCACTACCTGAGAGTTTTTAATAATATCCACCCGTATTTTTAAACCTTAGAATTAATAAAACCGGTCACCAAAGGCAGCGAGGGCATAGCCCCATAACTGAAAGGTAAAACAACATAGACGTGTTTCTAGCAAAAAATGGATTAGAAAGAAGTAATACGAGACAAGTCTTCTCTCCTTATGAAAACGTCCTTTCTTTTTTATCACCACCCATTGATCTCTCGCATCATATTTATCATACGAGGCGACCTATATTATTTTGCGCTACGCATAATTACTAGCACTGAATCCTACATATTTTTACTTCACGCAGAAAAAGGTGTGAGATAAAACAAGAAATGGTCATGAAACAGATCTTCTTCAGAACTAAGAAAGTGAATTGTTGAACATTAGTCTTAAATAAGTATCGTTTCACTATTCGTGAGAGGGCTATTATGTTTATGAACCATTTTTATTTGCTCCATTTATGTTTTCAGAAAAATATTTTTGTAGATATTGTGGTATACTTTACCACGGTTGCTGTGTTACCTTGGTCATCTAAGTTATTTTTCGCCAAAATACATTCGTTCGATTACACCATCAACTTCGACGAATGACTTTCTTGAATAAATACCCAAAGGAATCTGTCTACCACCTTAACGTCTTTTATGAATTAATTATTGTGCACTTCATTCCCGTGACCAAATGCTTTACCAAGCAAGCGATACCTATGAGTAAAGTCAAATGTTCTAAAGCATCACGGAATATTATAAAGCACTTTGAGGTTTTAAAATTTTATTAGGTTTTCTAAAGAAATTTCGTCATCGCCATCATAATTATTTATCATAGGAATTGTATGGGAACCCTGCAACTTAACCGGTCCTCTGCTGATTCCCATTACAATTTCAGCTTATTGAAGTCGGATACAAAAACCGTAGGATGTTTATATCAGTTGCGTGGTCCTTTCGGATTTCAGATATCCAAATCCCAGTCATCTTATATCACTATCTGCTACATTTATAAATAACAAATTTATTCGGGTGACATTGAGACTATATAATCCCTTCTTACACCGAACCTCTAAACATAACATTAAGGAAATTAAAAACACCCCTGCTCTAGGTGGAGGAAACCCACCGAGGCAGGAATCAAACCAGAGACCTCTGAATCTGGTAGGGGGAAAGGTAACCCCCACACCACCGGGATCAGCCGAGACCTTCAAAGGGTAAGGCTAAAAGTTTTGTTTTAATTAGTTGTATTTGGTTACGCAACGTCGTACCCTATTTTAATCCAAAAAAATAGGCAACGGTAGACAGAATTGTGGCAAAGCATCGAGTCCAACTTTTAAATTTTATACCAGAGATAGAAACTGATTGAAATAATGATCAGGTAAGCCCAAGCAGGACCCACGTTCCGGATGCATTAAAAAAAAAAACTCTCAGAATGCATGCAGCGTTCGAGGTTTTTGTTGTGTTGCACATGTCCTCGAATGTGCCTTACCTCGAAACAGATATAGGGCAGTTTGGAAAAAGAATCCATTGTACTTTTCTACCGCTAATGACTACATATGTATTTTTATGTGCGTTTGCCAAGCATATTCATTAGTTTCAGTTGGATCAGGGCGCATTTTTCAAAGATCTTTTAATAAAAATACATGCCTGTTTCCATTTTTGGAGAGCGTATTGTGTCTGAATGAAAAATCGATATGGTGGTCGCGGATTCTTGTTCAATTGTGTGAGTGAATGACTCTTATAGTGAGGTTTACAACGGCTGGCGAAATATATAACAGCATGGCGGATAAATAAGTAATTTTGCTTCATGATATTTATTATGTAATGATATTTAATCAGGAGTATTACGCAAAACAGAATGACAATTTTACGACGCAGTCAATCAATGCTGAATTAGAGCGTGCAGTAGAGGCTCACTGATCGGAGAGTTCAAATATTGGATTTCCCAATCTATAAGTAAACCGAAACGGATTTCTGGTTATTGTAATAACTAGAGGAACTTAATTGATGATGTGGAGGACAGAAATGAATTCCCTATGGTATGATTACTTCACCCTCCCTTTCATATTTCACACGCTAAAAAAACATTAATATGCCTTCGGTTTAGTTTGGAGTAGAATATATTCTCGCCCAACAAAACCAACACTCAGGACTTTTTCATGGAATGGTTGAGATATATATATATATATATATATATATATATATATATATATATATATATATCAACCATTCCATGAAAAAGTCCTGAGTTTTGGTTTTGTTATATATATATATATATATATATATATATATATATATATATATATATATATATATATATATATATATATCTGTTTGTTATATAGAAACAAGGGAATCGTCGCTGAATCGGTTGATAGCTTGTATTCATAAAATATCTACCTTAACCGTTAGATTATCAGGAGTAATGCAATTCATTAAACATGCTTAATTAATAATAACATTAATTAAACGTAAAGTACACGTTTATAGGTACGTAATCATCATTAGGATCAGTTTCTCGATGATTCATGTCCTCTAGTTGGTTTGTTGTATTCTCGGTCTTTTATGTCAAACAGAATTGCAATTTGCAACTAAAATGTTTGAAAAATAAGCGATGTAAGAAACGAAATGTTTTACAGTTATATTTGCCTAAATATTCTATTTGAAATTGCGTAGAGTACTTGGTCCTATTTTACCAATCGAAAATGAGGTAGTCCCTCGGTTATATCATTTCTCTCGGAAAATATTTAAAAAATATTAGAATAAAAAAGTAATACAATATTAAATAGTATTATGCACAACCTTGTGAATATTCAAATGAAACTGTGAAGATATATTTTTATACATTTTAGTTCATAGCGTTTCGGTTTGGAATTAGAAAGAGTTTTCCTGAGTGCCTCATTGATACCTGGTATTATTACTATACTTATACATATATTAAATGATGTTTTTCAGCTCCAATAGGGATTAACTGCTGTCAAGGCGCTTTAAATCTCATCAAAAAAATTATTTTCCCCTATTAGAAGGAGAAAGAAAAAGTTTCCTTGTTCTGTCGGCCTTACAAACCAGATTTTTCGAGGCCAAGCTAAGCAGTATAAGCGTAATATTTTTTTAATTGGGTTGTCTGGATTTTAGTATTTTCAGCTTATACCACCAAAGTGGCGACTTCATACCTGTTTTTTAGTGCAATAAAAGCATTGCATCTCCAAATTCGAAGACAGCTGGACAAGCATGATAAAATCAATTTTTTCAGTCAATACGTTTCATTTACCATTCTGGAATTGAATATTTCTATTTTATATCATAATTTTCAAAATATTCAGGTCATTTTCATTAATGAATTATTGATTTTCTTTTATTTTATCATTGTTCCATTTTCTTTATTTGTAGTACTGAGGGAAATTTTTGGGTTTTCGTTTTCTCTACACATTAACATTATCGTCTTTATTTTACTGCATTGTTTATTTGGCGGTATTATATGTCAAATCCGGATTCGCAGTGGTTGTGTTTGGCACAATTTATATTTCTCCCTATATTTATTATACCAATAAAATATTTATTTTGACCACAGTATTCTGTTTCCCAGTAAAACGCAAACCTAAATCAAGTGTTTTATAGTTTCATATTTCATTAGAAATCATATGCCCCACTTATTACTTTAAAAAGTATAAGCATAGCAGTACTAAAACGCGCTGTAGGATTACAGGTTTGCAAGCTAACGTATTACGCTCCTCACATGAGCTTTTATTCAGGCAAAAATGAAAATTTCTTATAAAAATATCTAGCGATTATTAAGCCGGGAATTTAATTATTTCCGTGAAGTAGGTACTTCTCTAAGATCAGAATTCCAATAAACTACCATTCTTTTTGCCAGTTTACACGTCGCAACATCCGAGATATTCGTAGATAAATTCATTCGATGATAGTTTCATTCACTAATGTCTTGCTAATGACTGAGATAGGTGATGTTTTGAAAGGAATAACCTATGGTGTAGGCATTAAATGAAGACAAAATGTATGTCTAACTAGGAAAACTACTTGTCGACTCGCTAAAGAAATAAAATTAGATTATGAAAATCATATTTCACGCCACATTAAATGAGTTTGTAATTTTCCACAGGCTTTATTTCACAGTACAACGCGTTTCACCGACTTGCGGCATCACCCGGTGATGATGCCGCAAGTCGCGAAACGCTGAAACTGTGAAATAAAGTCTGTGGAAAATTACAAACATATTTAATATGGACATCAAACAATTCCATGAAGTGAAGCCTGAAAGTGTTAAGTATATTTCACACATTTGTAAGAAGCCAAAGAAGGAGTGAGCATCGTATAATCACGTATTACGTACCCTTTCATCAGCTAAATTTGGAAAAGGATCAGAATGAAAAGATTTTTTGACGTGTTTTTTTTGTTTCATCATATCATTATGAAAATGTTCTTGTAGTGGGATCATAGAAACTTTTACGATACAGTGTTACAAAAACGTTCCCGAGAGATAAAGAGGGTGTGCACATGCGCTCGCATTATCATAAGTACAGTACCCTCGTAGCCAGGAGATGTGACAAAGGTTCCACCTTTCCCATTTCCCGCTCAAGTTTCCCATTTTCTCAATAATTGACTGGAATCGAAGTATGTGTATCAAAGGTTCTGCCTAACTAAAGCCCTAATACTAATTAACTCATCGAGGTAAAACTGGTTAAGCCACATCGGTAAGATTGACTGAGCAGGAAGGTTTACTCTGGTACTTCAAACGTTATAAAATTTATAAGAAGCAAGTTGTTATTTTTTGGATTCCCGAGAAAATGTAGGCACATTTTTCCCCAAAATTCGAGGTATACCACTACATGTTTCCCGATAAATTATATTTTTTCTTCACAAATAGTGCTTACTTCAAAAAAGAGAAATATAATTTGGGAATCAAAAATTAATTTATTTTCAATACAATATTCTGAAATTTAAACTAAATGACTTAGCATGCCTACCTAATGTCTTTACAACATAATTCCTTTAAACGTATATCTCTTTTATCTCTGTGGAATCTTCTTAGGATCAAATAACATTTTTTCTGCCTTATTTTTGATCATTTGCAAAAAATTTACCCTTTGAATACCTGAAAATGCACCGCTAAAGAATTTCAATTTTTCCCTACAAAACTTCCATATCCTGGCACTGCGTCTTCCGCCACATTTTTTTCGTAATTTTAATTGTAGTTGGTTATAATTTTACATTTGAATAAACAAGCCTCATCACCAGTCGGGCTGGTGCGGCCACGTTTAAATTCAGCTGCCTTAAATTTCACGGTCCCAGATGATGCTGGAGAATCCCCGTTCACTGCGTCCAGCTCGTCTCTGAATTACGTAGACATATTGCCTTTCAGAAACAAATGATTGATGACAGTTCGATACAAAAACCCTCAAAGCACTCAATTACGAAACAACCAATGAGTGTCCAAAATTGCTGAAATTTTGATAAACCTTTGAACGCATTCGTTAACACATTCCTCAACTATTGTTACCATATTAATGTCGAGGTTGGAAAGGTTTCAGACAATACTCGCAGAAGTATTTATCATAAAGGGCATTCAAGATATTGAGAGGCTATTGTAATTCCATTTCACAGGGCATTAATTTTTATCCCATACTAGTGGAATTCAAAAAATTAATTTTTTTATCATGAAATAGTAAACGTCATTGCATTTCACATTTTGGAATTCTTCTAACTCTATTTATTTAAATTAATCGTCATTTCACACGGAAAAGAAAATAATTATATTTTGTGGGAAGTTTTTTGCGTGAGTAATAGAGTTTTAGTTTTGCGCACATGCCTAGGGTTAAAGAGAGGGTGATAACAATAAACATTAGTGTAGGGGGTAGGGACCGTTTTGCAGGGTCTTGGGGGCTATGGTTTCCGTTGCGCCATATCCCAGAAGAAGAGGGCAGGATGTTCGTGCATTGTCCTACTAAATGACGGGAAATTCGTATGCTAATCTTTGCCTACCGACTTTACCCACAATCTTCCCTGAACACCTCCTCAAAATGCGGTTTAATGCCTAGTTACCCTTGTTGGTTCCTCACGCCTTTTAGTCGCCATTTTCTTGACTTTCTCGTGAAAGTTATGCAAAGTAAATCTGTCAACTATACTAACTTTGTTTTAACGTGTTTATGCCATGAAAGGCAACTTAAGTGTTGGTTGAAGTTTCACAATATAATAATTTGAACCGACTCTTTTCATTTAACCAAGCATGCAAACTACACAAGAGTGTTGAGTTCATTCAGGCTAACGTTCAGGAATTGATTCCGAACTGAGATAAAACATTATTCACTTTGTCACGGACAACATGAATAGTACTTTTTGGATATAATTAGAACAACTTCAGAAATTTATAAATGTCTCCAACAAATACGATTTGAATTAGTCTAATCTATTCAATTTTATGAAATTTCCGGTAATTAACTTATGAGAAAATATTATAATTGAATGGAATTTCCGAACTAACAAGAGAATTAAATTTTGGATCTGCCATGGGTAAGCGAGATTATTTTATAAAGAATAGTTATTCAATTAGTATATACATTTAATGCATATTCAGTATAACTCACTGCCTCTCGTCACCAATTTCTAATTTATGACACCTTATACTTATATTAGATACTACTCCTTTTCAGCGCGATATTTTGCTGTAAATCACAAATATTTGGTGTTCCAGAAAAAAAAAGTAAAAGCGGATTCAGTACGATAGTCGAAAAGCATTTAATAATCAAATTTAAAGGTATTTTTTGTTGAAAAGTATTATAACCAATGGCTAAGGATAAACAATCATCTATAACTACATTTTGTTAGTTATTAGTTTTTATTTCCTAAACTATATCTACGGAACGAGGAACAATTCCCCAAAAAATAGGATAACCAAAAATATTACTGTTGTATTTGAAAGTTTTATCAAGGGATACAGGAAATTCCCCTTTCTATGCTTGAAAACCGTTCGTCAAAGGTGGATACGGAGAAAGAGAAGCATTACGATAAAAGAATTTCGCTTCAGAATGTGGCAAAAGTCCTTCCTCTCTGCGACTGAGTTAACGTGTAAATGGGATGCAAGCATGTGTTGCAAACAGTCCGGTGGAGCCATCTCCTGGGGTGCACTTTAATTAAGACCGGGCTCAATGGCGCTTCCTCAGGGGAGTTTGATGAGTGGGCTGCCTTGGGATTCCGGGAAGCCAGGTGGCCGGTTTTCAAAACAAAGTCAAATCTACGCACAGTAGGGTCGGAAGATCTCCGGACACGGAAAGTGAATGCCAGTTTGGATAATAAAAAAATGGGATGCCATTTAATTTGCTTCCGCTGTTTTTGTACTTTCACAGTTGAAAATTTTCTGGGCGTGTGGGCATTTTCCCAGCCGGCTATTTGAGGCAAAGGTAACACAAAGGAGTTTTAAAATTAAGTGCTGTTTTTTACTTCGTTAGGGAGAAATTCGTAATGGCAAGTATTCTGAATGCTTTATGGATGTTTGAGTTTTATGCTTTAGGTGATTTTGGCCGAAAATGGACATTTCTTCTTCATCCTTTCTCCTTTTTTCCTCAGTCCTTTTTACCACGCACATTATCTAGACTATGCGATGATTTTTTCACCGGAGATATTAACAATATTTTGGTATTTCACAATTATCAGTCAAAGTTTGCCTCATTACGAATAATATAAATGTGTAACTTTAATTTATTCTAAACATAAAGCAACTAAACAAAATAATACTTATGAAAATTAATAATTTATAGAGAGAATATTTAAAAGTAAACAAGATGAAATTATTTTCTCATAGTTCTCACAGGATTGAATAATCTTCGTTGCTCATGCTTCTGATATAAATAATTGAATTTTATACATTGAGACATAGTTTTAAAATTACTTTTGTGTTAATCAAGGGATACCATTATAAAAATGTAGACTAAAATCGTTTCCAAAAAAAGGTATGTTAGCCGTTTTTGAAATAATCTAACGTCTTGAGGCTTTCTATTAATACATCAAATTTTAAATAAAAAACTATGGTAATAATAACAAAGAAGAAATTATATTTGGGGAATCATTGAATTTTATAAATAATATACCAAAAAACTGAGAAGTATGCTGGATGAGTTCTACTCATCACACAGCCACTGTGGTTTTTTCAATGATCTATGATACTGAAATAACGTAGGAAGTTACACGGCTTACAACACATACCTCTGAATAGGTAGCCATACAATTTGAGAGACCGTAAATAAATCTCACAAAGAACATATGATGAGGGAAAAAGGGCAATGGTTTGAAAGATATAAAAGATAAAATGAGGATACACCCTGTGAACTACAGCCAGTATTTTCCAGGCATTCATTCACATGTCATTTCTCTGAATGATTCATTTCTGACGAAAGCAGTAATTTGAACGCTCATAACATTATATACCTAATGCAGACAAATAATAATGTGCCATCCAGTAGCATTATTCTATACATGTATCAGAGGTTACATTCATAATTTAGCTGCCGTAAGTTAAAATAAACTTTAATAAGCATCATTATATTACTTTGATACGCTTGAATAAGAGTCGTGACAACATCTGCTTACTTGCAGATGTTCACCGATCGGTGTATGTTTTCATGCCCCCGGGGACAAAGTACTACCACGCTTCTAGCCATCACATAACATTGTACTAAACACCCTGCCTTAGGATAAACCATTTTTAAAATTCCGATAGGGAAAAGCACATAGTAATATGAATGCACATATGGTATATACTAGGATAACACTGAAAAGATAAGTCGGGTGTAAAATAATTTTTATAGCAAATGCGTTTCCTAATAAAGTTCATTGTATCAGTGCGAGCATGTGATGACTATTACTAACTATTACTAACTATGACTAATTCATATAGGAGACATATCACCGGCTGCTTACATTCGCTATTTAAATATATTTAAATCATTGAATTTCTACCGCTGTGGTTGATCGAATTATTAAAATCACCTAGAATCAAATGATGCAATAATTTGAGTATTGGATGATACTTTTTTCTTACTAGGAAGACTGGCTTTACATCTCTACTTTCCACATTCAGTGAACTTGTACATTGATTACAGTAATGCTAAAATGTATATTCTCGTTCAATGAAGCTTACACTGTAAATTCTTAGCAACTGTTCAAATGCGCAACGCCACAAATTTCTCGCTTATTTTGTCAAAGGTGAGTTTAATTATAAGGTCTCCATTTTCAGCGTGCCCATGAAAGTGGAACGAATACTACACTCTGCTTTTAATTTTGTATCCGTCACTTTGTTTCAACAGGGCATTAAATGTACGTTAACCCTTCCAACGCCCCGAACGCGAAAACTCGTCTCCGGAGAAGCTCATTTGGCTTCCCTCGTTTTGGATCGTCAGGAGTCCCACCCTCCTAACTCGAGTAGCGTTTTTGCTAGGTGGACAGTGCGGGTGTAGGCAAGAGGAAACGCCCCTTTCCCGCCCGTGCGCGTGTGTATGATTCCTCGCGTGCGTGTGAGTGGGTGGTGAGAGTGGGAGAGTAGAGGTGGAGGGCCTGCTGAGGGAGAAGCGAAGGGGAACAGGCCGATCCTCTCGGGATGTGTATATTACATATAGTTGGAATCCGAGAAGGAAGCGGTTTTCATCGCTTACCCATTGATGAGCTAATGGATGCGGTGGCCCACGACGGTGGCAAAAAGGAGCCAGGAACGAAGGGAACGCTCTCTCTCTCTCTGACGAAATAAAACGAGCGCCCGCGGTAGGAGGATCCAGCCGATAAGGTGGACGTGAAAGGGCAGATGGGTGTCATATGCAGGAGGAGATGCGAACAAAAAATTGGGACGGAGACAGAGAGTTCGAGTAGTGAAAATGTTCGCAGGCTCATTTTTTTGTTCTTTCATCTAAATGACAAATTGTTCCAGTAAAAAAATAAAATATGTTTCACGACACATCTGAATGACATTTGAGTGAATATTCGTCGTATAATTTTAATTGGATAACAAAATATGTTCAAATACTAACACGCCCCTGAATCAAAGGCATACAATTAGTGAGAATCACAAAAGTAAAAATTTGTTTTTTCTTTTCCCTAAAGTGGCCCAAATTTTCAACAAAAAAAGAGCACAACTTGTGTTCAAATTTTTACCAATTAAAAACTTTCATTACTTGCCACGTTTTCCAGGAACATGGGAAATGAAAAGCTGTCATGAAATTTTGTGCTAATTATGAGTTTAATTTCCCTATCACCCTATTCGAACAATTTAATATCCACTACATGATGCTTTATATTCATAAAATAGTATTATCTATAGAAAGAGTTATTATTATCAGTAGCCGGCTCTCAAAATTAGGTTTTGCTAAACCCAGAAACGCAACCCAACAAAATTCCTCAAAACAATACATTAACTATCCTTAAATTTAGGATAAAAATAATAATTTTTTGTTCCATGTACCTTCTATCTTCCTTCATCCCATCCAACAATTATCTTATTCTCCCAGTCTACCTCAGTCAATATTCTCTCTTCTTGTGGTCCGATTGCCTCTCAATATTTCCTCCATTCTTTTCCTCCATCCATTTTTCCTCGAAATTCTTCCAATAACGAACAAATTACAGGTTGAATCTTAAACGTTCCACTATGCATTAAATGGAATGTATTCGATTGACCAATAAAAGTTGGCACATTTTCTGTGCTAATCAATCTGAGCCACGCAACCGAGGATGAATGGTACGAGACCGTATAAAATTTAGCTTCAACATCACCTAGTTCAACAGCGTGTTAGGGCACTACAGGTTTAAGCAACTGGGCACATTAAGAGACGTGCGTTGAACGATATAGTATATCCCAACACTTTTAAAATACCCCAGCAAGTCCCAAAGCAGCAAGTTGAACGCAATGCCTCCTCATAAGTGAATATCCTCCGGGAAACGTAAAATTTTATCACTGCTGGGGTGAGAGTTCAAATCGGAAACTGTTCGCTCCATTCAACATTCTACTTAATTAGCCGAGGGATAAAACGGAACATTTCAGGAATTATCTGGTCGGTTGGTTTCATTGGGAACCGGATTCATCCCGACCAGGATTTATGTTCTCCGTATGGATGTTTGCAAATTTACGGACTTGCCATTAAATCTGCGAATTTTATGAATGCATCAAAATCGTCGTAAATATTCTGTGGTGACCTTAGCTCTATGCGTCGCGAGGCTTAATACTCGTCTTAGACAGCCTCATATAGGCAGCCGATCATTGTCGGTAAAGTAATACAATGTAAAAACTTGAGAAGCGACGGATCATTCGGAAATCAAACAATTCAAAGCTGCGGGAGGTGGGAGATGGAGGGGGAAGTTAAACATTTTCATGCCTCCCGTTGATGAATCAAGTATGAATTAAACCGGACGAAGAAGGGCGATTTTCCCGTAGCCATGGTAACGGTTCCATAACAGCCGCGTCGACCGATAAAACTGAGTTTACTTCGGCGCATTTCGGCGATCGAGGAAGAGGAGGCGGGGAAGAAGAAGTGGCTGGAGATTGAGAGGTGGAAATGAGGGAGGCGGATGATGTGGTTGAGTGGGGGGAGAGTGAGAAGGAGAAGAGCGTGTTGTAAGCACGAAAGGGGCAGGACGGAGCAGGAGAAGTCCGCGTGGGCACAGATAACCGTAACCCTCCCCCGCACCATAACCTCATCCACGTTTAGCGAACCACACCAATTGACCTGAAGAAGATGAGAGTGGTGAGGAAGTAGGTCACAAACTCTCGTCGTCGATACAGCAAGGTTTTGAGCCTTTTCTCACTTCCTTCCCCTACCCCTCTTCCTCCCCATCGCTCTCCCCACTTCGCCATCTCTTGTCTCCCATCAGTCCCCCTTTAAACCCTCACTTTTTCTGCCCGTACCCTCGAGAAATTATAATTTTAGCTATTGTATAGCCTTTATAACCACGTAATTACGTCGATTAATTTTTTTTAGAGATCCTTCGTCCCTCTTCCTCGAAATATCGCAGTTGTGCTGATTTCAATGGAGTTTTCTGGGAAAGGATTTCGCGGAGTAGATAGTTTCTTATTCCCAAATATGACTAATAATGAGGCTTTAAATACCTCAAAAAAATCTCCTCTTTATTTCAGCTCAAATGAAGCATTTCCTTGCACCTCAAATCCTGGTGGTAAACCCACATTAAATCTTTGTTTCACTCATTGTTAAATACGAACTTCAGTTGAATATGGTGTCATTATTTAGCTCAAATAATTCAAGCAAAATAAAGCATTTGGGCGATTGGGCGATGCTGAAAAAACTGTATGTTATATTAAATTATTGCCCATTCTATTTCCAGTGTAGCCAATTCGTACTGTTTCATTACTCACTCATTCCTCATCACGCCACTGCTGTTTTTATAACAAACATACCCTTTTTACCCTACACGTATCGTATTTAGTCACAATTTAGACATCCGTTAAATACTCAAGTGTTACTTATTTTCATAGATGTAAAAAGTGAACTTTTCTACTCTCCCATTTTTACTGCTTACGACAAATATTTTTCCATAAATCTACCCAATCCATTTTTATCAATACATTATCTGTGGGTATATGCCAATCCTTTAGATTCTGGTTCTGTTTTTTTTCATTTCTGCAAATATTCTGCCAAGTTACAGCAAACCATATACTGGATCAACAATTCCGTATTAAAAACTAGTCAATCAACCATTATTTCCATTTTTACTTTTCGAACACAAGTATTTTCGTTTTTAGACACATTGGGACTCAATACCTCTCTCTGTAACCACACCAAAGGATTCCAGAGGTTCCCAGAGATCAGTTGGATTCTAAACCAGGAATAATGCATCATCCGCGTATTGAAGGACGCTTACATAAACATTTTATAGTCCGTTGATAATCTACGATACTTCTCAAGCTTATTTCAATTAAGCTATAATCATGCTTTTTAACGATTCTTCTTCACCACTCATGGTCATTCGCACCGTCATTATTTCCAGCATAACCGCATCTTAATCTCCCCACATCGCATTTTCCGCATACACTGTCAGTAATCTAAACATATTAATCCCTTGAAACGTTCCCAAGCACCTGTTAAAATCCATTTACGGTACGCAGCTCCCAATACAAATGAATTTAGTTCAATGTATCCAAAATACCTGATTTATACCACTCTGTTATGACTTTTTTCTCTCAGATTTCCGACTTAAAGTCGAAAATGCTTCTGCACTTTGTTATTCCTTGCAACCAACTTTCCCCATATCCACCGTTGAAACGATCAAATAATGAAACTATCGACAAGCATTTTTGTTAATGCCAAATTGTTTCCGCCGCTTTCAATGACATGATCATGTACAGCTTACTTTTACTTTTCTCGCAAATGAATTTTGATATCTCCTGTAAATTAAGAACTCTGGGGATATTTTGCGTACATTCGTGTATATATCCAAAAACCTTGACCGAAATTACTTAAGCTGTTTCGATGCTAAATATCTCTCTCGTCCAGAACCCAATGGTAGAGGTCACTATGAGTTTCTATCAATTCACCACCACAAGTTTTATTTTACAATATGTTACAATGTAATTATATTTTCGTGGAATAAAAGTATGTGATCCTCTACGTGGGCTCCAATGAAAATTAATGCTAAGGATGTCAAAAATGTTTTTTGAATATACCGGGAATCATTCCCCGTTAAACTC
Organism: Hetaerina americana; assembly: GCF_022747635.1. Taxonomy (NCBI): domain Eukaryota; kingdom Metazoa; phylum Arthropoda; class Insecta; order Odonata; family Calopterygidae; genus Hetaerina; species Hetaerina americana. Next base: position 708,571 of record NW_027287405.1, on the reverse strand, counting down.
TCAAAATTATTTTTCGGAAGCGAAACTCACTCTCAAATCTGGGTGGGTGGTTTAAGCTCCGCGAGATTAACTCTCTATTGTAATATTCCCAACCTGACGCAGATTGGTTTTTTTTATGGCTCAGCATACATTTTTCACTTATGATTTCCTGTACCTTCGTGAAACGTGATATCTTTGCCATTTCTCCATGTTTCTCTGAATTAGATGAAACCATCAAGTGTCAATAAATCTGTGGTTCAAGGTTTACGAATATTCACTAAAGCTACTTCACTTAGTATCACCATTTTTGCGTATTCCTTCGTAAACTATTTCATTCCTCTAACAAGTTCCACATTTATTCATAAACAAATAAACATTTTGAAAAACCTTAATATTGAAATATGGTTATTTGCATCATTTTCAGAGGTTTAAGCAATGTAATACCAATTTAACCTCGATATTTACATAATCCTTCTTAGATATGTTTTTCTTTTATATTTATGGATTTGCTAAATAATTTCCAGCCCCAAATTTAATTTAAGATATATTGTCTTTGAATATCCCTATTTTAATTGAAGGGATTGCTGGCATAGCTATCAATCACACAGTGTAGCATAAACTTAAATTCTAACCTAGATTTTGCTGACTAACGTGCTCTTTTGAGGTGCTTTACGCCAAATTTCAGTCATTAGTAACTCCGCAGCACAAAGGGGGTAGCTGAAGAAGCAAGGAGGGTTTTAGTCCGGTGTTTGAGTACTCTTGCAACAACTTCCCGAGTGGGCACAGGGCTTGAGGTCCCTCTGTGGAAAATTATTCGGCAGTCCTTGTTCCCTTCCCGGTATAAAAGTGAGAAGTTGGGACTCGTGTATGGCGAAATATTCTCATCCGCAGGAACGAGGCTATGGACTCGCAGGTGGGAATGGGGTCTTTGCTCTTAGTGAAGCACCAAATCTGCTTCTCTGGGATTAATTTCATGTTTCCTTGCAATCCCTCATCAAACTGTAAAAGTAATGATGTGGTGAGAATCTTTTTTTACATTATTTTCGCATTTGCTATAGTTACTTGAAGCTACAGCAGTCTTTCTTTGCAATGAGTGAACAATCATGTACATACTAATTTGTTAATATTTTGTGAAGAGAACGGGAAAAATTGGAACAGGGGAGCTTAAAATCGCGGAGGAGATATTAATTCCATATTTTTTAAATGTGAAATATTAATTACGAAGCTCACTCCGAACAGATTCATTTAATTAAATTGAAATATGAGTAATTACGTTGCGTACTCGTATTCACGGAATAAATCGATAAAATATGCCCAAAAAAACAGCGGGCTTCCAACACTTCTAAATATAAGTTTCATGGTGTGTACATACATTTAAGAGAAACCGTTTTAAGAGTTCAGGGTTTAGGAAAGTTCTGAATGCCTCAAGTATAATTATATTTTGAAATTTTATTGGTTATAAAATGCTAATTTTCCAGTAACCGTTTCTTTTCCTTTGTATACTCATGTGCAGAGTGCATGCTAAAGGATCTGTCACAATTTTAGGATAAAATATTTATTCACACATTACATTACTTATGCTTCCACCGCTTTATCAAATAATCGTACTTATATATTCAATTAACGAACATAGTACGTGTATATTGTATAATTTATAACAGATTGCAATTTTCATCGTATTGTTAATGCGGCACGAAAATAAGATAATAATTGGAATCTTGTGATCAGTAACCATTTGGAATCTTTAATATCGTAAAAAAACTGCCTTCCGGTGGTAATTTTTATGACACGTTACCTCAAATAATGAGCGAGCAGAGTTTATAGCATTTAAACATTTTTGATCAACTGGTTTAGGAGGCAAAAGAGTGACTATGGCAAATTTGGATAGCATATTGTTAAGTTAACATATTAATTCCGTGACATGGATAAAAACTGAAGAAATAGTCTCAGATTTCTGTTTTTTTAGACAGTATTTTTTTACAGAAAGATGCGTTTTTTTCCGTTTTGCCTTGTCTTCCTCTCCCGTTCTATTTTTTCAGCATCTGCGTAAACGTCTTTTTCTTTCACTTCAGTTCCAATTCATCCCGACATCGTTATATTTTCCACCTTGAAATCTGGTCGCTCACCACAAGGTTCTTTTCAAACATGGGATAACACAGAGCGAAGATTTGTAATTCAAAAAACCTCTCCGTCGGAATAACCGTATCCCGATCAAGAAAAACACCATAGCGGAGCGCTTTAAAAAAAATAATAATTAAATCTACATGCGGTTGGGTGGGCAAGGATGACGCCCGCTCGCCGCATCCCTTCTCTCAATGGCGCCACCCACCCCTCCGCTTCCATCCCCTTCAATTCCCCTTCCTCCCCGGGGTTCTTCCTCCTCTGTCGACTCTCGTGGCCTGTCTACCCGTGCAGACTAGACTCACATCGACGCGTCTTGCCGTGGGGGCGGCGTTAAGCGCCACCGGTCTCACCTGGGCGTTTTGTTCGCCGTGAGGCCGACCTTCATTTATCACTCCCCGGCCACCGCCTCCTCGTCCCACAACACCTTGCATCGTCTACTGCCTTCGTTGCCCCCCCCCAACCGACGGAGGACTCCTGCGTTAGACGGATGGCTGCATCCTCGCTCTCGACCGAGCGAGTGCGTTTCCAAATTGGGACCTTGCGTACCAGAGCTAACCCCGGCCAAAAATGCTAAGGGAAAAAGGGAGGACAACATGTCGGCAGTGCTAGCGTACGTGGATTGCGGACGGAAATCCGATCCCCAGGTGTGCCAATTAAAATAGGTCCAAATACTGTATTCTGCATCCGATGAGGGAAGTTATCTTTTTGTCAGCGGAGGAAATGATTGTGTCGTAATCCCGGCGAGTCCGTGCACTAATGGCCAATTACTGCACTATCCGTTATTTCCTCTTCCATTTTCAACCCAATAATTAATATGCGCACCTATGGGGTTGCCACTGAATCAAAGGGGTTGCCTCGTTATCTGCCTAAATTCTAAGAACGGCATCAAATTACCTTGAATGCAAATATGGAAATGAAAACGGAAATTTTAAGCGTAGATTTTTCTTAAAACATAAAAAAGGATCTAAGTCAGTCACTGAACTTCACACAAGTATGAAAGTATCACCATGTAACATTGCTATGAGAACGAGAAATTTTGTGAAGCAGTGAAGGTTCAGATATCTAAAAATACTCTTTTGTCTTTAATGATTACAGTATGATGAATTACATCATTAAAAAATATGTGCATGATCATCCAGAAATACCTGTAACTTTCATCCTAGCTATTTGTATATTTCCAAAATTTATAGTAGTATTTTTCCAATCGGAGACTTTCTTTCTACGGGAGGGAAAACTTGTTAATGTTTGTGTTTCTAAGTCACTTTCAAGAAATTATAATGTTTTTTGCAGGGAAATGATAATCAATAAAACATTTTTTCTTCTCATGTATTTTATAAAATAATGTGTATCTCAAGGCATGCCCATTTGGATTTTCACGGGAAATTACCGAGAACCATCAAACCATAAAAAACGTTCGAAAAATAATTTCAATTGATACACGAGTGCAAACTATGCAATAATGCATTCTTCAATTATTTTTAAAGGCACGGAGCATTTAAAGAACAATTATTTTTTTAACTGTAGATTTAATCCCACTAACATTTAACCTATGCTGCACATTCAATGGCTATCCGGAGGCTTCCATGTAATTTCAATTTTATTCTGACATAATTTCTCTATATTTATTAAAAAAAAAAGAACGAAATAATTGATAAATATTTATTGATAATATTTTTAATAACTTAATTTCAGTGCTGATTTTTTTTATGTTAGCTATCATAGGAAATATTTCGTTTTTGGCATGCACATCCTTTACGTCATACCTAAAAGCTAAATTTTGACCTTGAGAGCTGAGTCGCTACGAGGATTCCGGTACATAGACGGAAGGCATCGGGATTATAAGGAAGAAACTGACCAATACCTATTGAAATAGGTTACTTATACTCTAACATGCGAAATTCCTGATAGTCAACTGTTCTATTAATACTAGTGACCTCTTCTCAGATTATAATAAGGTAAAACTGTATGTGACTACAGAGATCAAGTTGATTGGCTATTAAGAAAGATGAATGTTCGTAACACAATGTTTCATGTAGTAGATAGCATCAGAAAAGGTTAAAATGTATGTTTCTATTCATAGAAAACCACTTATAGGAAGATCACATTGGGTTCTTAAAATGGTTTCAAATGCTAAAAAATGAAATAAACCAGATAAGACATGATTACTTAGCGCTTCGTAGTTCCAATCTTAAAGGAGGATAATTGTATGGCTATATAATTCACTACTACAGTATCTTCAAAAGGGTAGAGTAGGGATCAAGAAATAAATGATTTTATAAAAGACAAAGAAATGTTTATCTTATGATTAGGCCAACCCGAAGGAAACACTGTTTAACATTAAGTTAAGTGCAACAAGTTCATTTGCCATTGTTAAAAATAAAGTTTATCCTGCATTAACTCATTAGTTATCAATCGGAATGCTGCTTAGAGTTTAAAAAGCTTTAATAATTTTGAAAAGCACACGATATTTATAACAAAAATTTTGAGTTTCACATTATTCCTCGAATTTTTAGAATATATGTTTTGCAATTGATTTTTAAAATCTTTCGAGTAAATAGAGAATGGTAGTTATCGTTGTATATGTAACTTGAAAAAAATGAATCACAAGAAATATTTGTTTCTAACATATTAACAACTAAAACGTAATGTAAAAGTTTTTGAGGCATTACCAAATAATTTCTTAATTTGTACCTGTGGTCAAGGTACGTGAGGATTAAGACTTTTGGATCTCTGTGGGGTTAGTTATTTAAAGGACAAAAATCCAGACGACGCAGCAGCTATTGCCTCAGCGTGTAATCCCGCAAACACTGGTGCTTGAAAAACAAAAGAAAATATAAAGCATACTCCGCCAGAAAGAAATGTCGCACATTCAAAGTGTTTAGTGCAATTTCTTGGGTGAAGGAACAAGCTCTATTTTTGCTTTTGTTTTCGGATCCAAACTCTCGGGGTATAAACACACATCCAAGCTGTGGACCTGAAAGCTCTTTAGATTGTCTCGCCTTCCGTTTTGAGGTGTACTATGTGACCTCCTTTTCTCAATTGTCGCTCGCCCAAAATGTAAAACCACGGAAAGTGACTGAGAAACGAGAAAGAACAAAAAGAATCCGGGAGAAGCAGTCATAAAACTGGTGTGGTCTCGATGGAGAAAGGAAAAAGTTAGGCAAATGGAAGGTAGAACAATGGAACTTTAAGAGAAATGCCAAAAGAAAAGTAAATCCTCTGAAACACAGCGAACTGAAGTAATTTATGCATTTATTTATTATTTTTTTCCTCACGAGTCAATGTATTTTACCGTTTTCATAAAAACTATAACTTTTCATGCCAATCTTTCATATACAAACCAGTGTAACAATGTAAACTAAATTCATTGGTTGTTATTTATTGCTTTTCCTATCTATAAAATCACTATCTTCTCGCTAGTGATAAATTTCAATATTAAAAGTAAATGCTTTGAGAAAATACAGATGGACATTTATGGTGGCAATAATATTGATAATTTCATAGAACAAGTATGGATGCTCTCGAATGAAATTATGTGGGCGTGGCCATGACCAAATATCTTTATGCGATCAAGTACTTTGATCGAATCATCATCTTAAACGTTTTGAATGCATAATATGCATTCGGACAGCAGTGCTCCCTCCAAATTCTTGTGATTGACATTGATTGAAAAACCTTTGTAGTAATTTTCATGCTTTTCATTACGGAGAACCCCAAATAGAGCCGAGGTTCCCTCGAAAGTATTCCCTTTGATGGGAAAGTAGTCAGCTAACAAATTGAAGAAATAGGAATGTACGCAAACGGGAAACACTTCCCAAAGGTGGCAACAAATCCTAGTTTTTTTACGAGATTAAGCATAAAAAAATAAAAAAGATCTTAGAGAGTCAACGCGCCGTTAAAAAAGTCGTCAAAAAAGGAGAGAGAGAAAGAGAAAGATTGCAGTATTGCCGCGTTGTGTTCACTGCCTAATGCAATGATTCCTTAAATGAAGAACACAAGGTATTTTTCCACTGTTCTTTATTTTGGTAGTACTAGTTTCAACACTTTGGCGTCGTCATTAGGCACGCCTAAGCCATGAAACTAGTAATACCAAAATAAAGAGCAGGGAAAAATACATTTTGTTCTTCATTTAACGATCATAAACTTCCACAAAGTTAAGCCATAGACCATTGAATGCATAATATGGTGATATCACGGAAACGTAGATTCTGAAGATTTATTTTTCATTTTATATCTTTCCCTCTTCTATTAAACCTTCCAGTAAATGAGAGTACAGCCTTACCATGATGAGAATTTTTATAGACGAGATTACGGTATTTGGACGAGTGAATTAGAAAGAAGAGGGAATGAAGGGCACCATTGCATTATGTGAAAATCTGTAGAGATCGTCGTTGCCTCGAGCTCGGGGTCCCGGGAAGGAAACGCGTGTCAGGGGGTTGCCACTTACGTCTCAAGCAAAACCGTGAAGGGGGAGAGGAAAGAGGGAATATCCACGGAGAGGAAGTGGACGTAGGAGGACACAGCCAGACTCGAAGGAAGGGTCCTCGAGGGGGAGGAGGAATCCCTGGGGACGGTGAAGACCACCCACCAGTGGGGGCGAAGTGGGTGGGCGGCAATTAAAACCAGGGTGCCGTGGGCACGGTCGCCGTTGAGGTCAAATCCGAGGGTGAAGGGAGGATGGGGTAGCGGGAGGAAATGAGAATGAGCGGGGTGAGGTCGCGGGAAGGATGAGTCTGGAGTGGACGGAGGAGATAGAGGACGGAGAGAGAGGAACGGTAAAGCTCACGATTTTCACCTCAAGAAAGGATGTTGCGATGAAAGCGTGGTTTGGTCGCAGCCCTTAAAGCAGCGCTCCAGGTCTTTATTCACGCCCACTCCTGCAATTTATTTTGGTCCCGTAAAACAGATTTTGAAGCCAAATTGAGGACCTCATCACGATAAAAAACCAGATACATTTATTTCTGGAAAAATATTAGGTTGCATACATTTTGTCTATTTGAGGACTTGTTTTTTCTAGAATTAGAAACGAAAATCTTCCTTGCGGTTGGACTATACCTGCACAATTACAATAGCAAATGTTTTCTCACCTTTAGGTTTCTTCTTTACCCATTCTAACCTTAAAAAAATATTTAATTATGGCCTCTGTGTCTGCTGCATTTCACGCTCATCCACATCAGTAATTAAAATATATATTTTATACCAAAAGTCTGAAGAAAGAAGATTGTAAGTTAAGAAAGGATTTAGCTCATAGTATTTCATTTAATCACTTTTTACACGCATTGCTCATAATCACCGTAAACTTTGCTGTTATATTTTCATAAATTTTTAAGAGCCCTAAATAAAGTCGTAACTAAAGCTGTAATTTCTCAGTATGGGTATCCTAAAATAAATAATTTCTGACTGGTTATTAACTGAGATTGCTAAAGAACATTCGACCTTGTTTGACTTAATAATTCATGCCATTAGTAAAAATGATAATTTATACAAATTAAGAGCAAATACGTATATTAACAATGACTAAACTAAAATTGCAAACACAAGGTAAGTAAAATGCTTCACGCAAATTAACTCCTGTTGGATGATCTAGACACAACTTTCCACATTTCACCAGGGAAAATATTTTGCACGAGTTCTCGAAGTACCCCAGGTGATCAGTGGGTTATTCTCTCTTCAACTTCAAAGAGAAAGCATTAAATGTTTATATTCTTGATCATACTTCAACAAAGGTTTACAAAAACCACTTTAGTATAAACATGTTGTCACAGGAGTGGAGATGTTTTTCGTAGATATTTAGAATAAAAGTAAGTCTCTATTGTAGCTACGGCCATATGTTGCGTTTAAGGGGGGCAAGTATTACTCACAGGAGCGGAGATATTTTTTGTAGATATCTAGAATAAAAGTAAGACTCCCTTGTGGCTAAGGCCATATGTTGCGTTTAAGAGGGGCAAGTATTAATCAGGCCAAAAATGACTACACTAGAGCCCGACTAATGACTAGAACAAGGAAAATCTGACGCCTTGAGGTGATTTCAAACTTGTCTATACAGCTAAGGAAGGGAAAGGAAGTATTAAATTTGTTTTTGGCCAAAAAAACGTCGAGTTTCCAAGGCTGGCCTCGGTGACAGTTCCTTAAAGATGCAAGGCTGTGTTGCTCATCCCTTTTTTGGCGGGGAATTTCTCGAGGAGCTACCGACAGAAGTAATTAATGGGAGGTGAAAGGTGAAAGGATGTGAAAAGTGGCAGAGTGTTAGTGGCTGGGTGAAAAGTTATGTGAGGTAAAGGGATGCCATATGACTTCATGGGAAAGAGTACAGAGTAAATAAAAAGGACTAAGGGACAAAAGAAAATTTAATATCGCGTAAAATATTGGAGAAAACGACTTATAGAGAATGAGTAAATTGATAAAAACTTAAGATAGGACCATCCACAGTCTAAACTCATGTAGTATTTGATTGTTCGAGGCTACTTATTGCTTATTTGTTGAAAAAATATCCTTTGCCCACATTTTATCTCGATCAAATAATTTTTTCATCGAATACCCTTTTACTACTATATTTCTATCTTTTTATAAATAAAGTATCGCTTAAAACATGGATATTTCGAGCAAAATATTTTTGGAATTTCAATAGAGAGTAGAATGAGTATTTAATGAATCTTATCATAAATAAACAAAAGAATAATTGTTATGAATGTTGTAGTACACTCTTGATTAGTCATCGCTTATATTTACTCAGTAGAAAAAATTGAATAAACAAGGTCCGTAGAATAAGTGTCGTGACTGGTTGGCTGTAGCCTCAATGGTGGATGGGGATCCGACCGGTAGGCTCGGTGGAGGGGTCCCACACCACTGAGGCGCACTTTAGTTCAGTCACCTACGGGCACGCGTTGAGACAAAAGGTGAATTTTTGTGTCGTGTGATTGTTTGTGGTGTCGTCGCGTCAGCATGGAGCGCACCGTCGAGCAACGCTACGCTGTGAAGTTTTGCATTAAACTCGGGAAATCCGCATCGAACACCCTTGAACTTATTAAACAGGCTTATATGGATGATGCCTTAAGCCGCACAAGAGTTTGTGAGAGGCGCCAAATGTTTAAGGAAGGCCGGAAGCTCGTCGAAGTCGAGCACCGCGTCGGACGCCCGACGACCGCTCGAACCGATGCTCAGGTGGCCAAAGTGAAAAAAGTTCTGGACTCTGACTGGCGATTAACCATCGCCCCTATCAGTGAGGAGACCGGTCTTTCAGTCGGATCCGTCCACACTATTGTAACATGGGATCTTTCGATGAGGAAAGTGAGCGCGAAGCTGGTGCCGAAAGTCTTGAGCGAGGAACAAAAACTGTCGCGGGTGGAAATTTCGCAAGAAATTTTGGATTGCGTCCAGGAAGATGAAGATTTTCTCGGCAACGTTATTGCCTCAAGGGATTGCTCATACGGAGCTCAAAGGATATTGGTTTGACTCCATCGAGGCGGTTCAAGCGGCGATGACAAAGGCTCTCAACATCATTCCGGAAACCGACTTTCAGCGGGATTTTGACGAGTGGCAGACGCGCGGAACTTAGTGTATCGATTCAGGAGGAAAGTATTTTGAAGATTACTCAGTAATTGTAATGATAACTGCAACAAATTTTGATTTTTTGAACCAGTCCCGATACTTATTGTACGGTCCCGGTATTATACTGCAATAGGTAGTTCACTTTATACCAATAAAAGTTCTGATTCATTAAATTCAATTACATTATATAACTTTTAATGCTAGCCATACGATATCTAACTTTCATTTTTGACTCCAAATCTGTCTTTATACCCATTCCATCTTTCTTATAGCGCGCCATATTTCTGGCTCGTATCACCCCATCTCATGCCCTTTTTTCTGCTTTATGTTTGCATCAACAGTGGCATGCATTCATTTACCATTTCCTCATGATATTCTTATTGTTCAAAACTAAATTATCTGGATAGAGCAATGGGAAATATGTTGAAGAAGCTCTCGAGTTCCACTGCGCAAGGATCACTCCGATAAGTTATCGATTTTCCTGGGCCTTCGGGATGTGCCTCGGGGAGCAAAGATTTTTGTCACGATGTCCCTTGCCAAACTTTGCCCCAAATTAAAATACAATGTAGCCATACAATGTAGCCATACAATGTAAGCATGCTCATAGATAACATGGAACTATTTATAAATTGGATTAAAATAAGTAGCTATAGTGATTTTGATAAGTTAATCATTGATAAATTTAATTCTATTTGATACTGCTTTAAAGCAGTTTACAAGCAATTAATTCTTTATTAAGTATTGAGGGTCATCTATAAAAGTAATGCGCATTCTCTGGGAAAAAAACGATTTATTGATCGTGCTTCTAAAAAGGCTTTAAATTCTTCAAAATACTCTGCCCCAGTATCAATACACTTGCGGAGATGTATCTGCCACGCCTGAAGGCATCCTGAAACTCCTTTAGGGGAATGTCTCTCAGGAACATTGTAACATGATTTTGGTTGTTTTCCACGGTCTTCAAATGCTTTCCTTTCAGCTCTCTCTTCAGTCTGGGAAACAAAAAAAGATGCACGGAGACAAGTCGGGACTGTAAGGGGGCTGGGGGATCACCGGGTGGTGCTCAGGGCCAGAAAGATGGTAACGATGAAGGACGTGTAGCTTAGGACATTGTCATGGTGGAGCTTTACCGTATCTTTGACGTCAGCCATCACACGTTCCACCCGGCCTTTCAATCTCTTGAGTACCTCCAGGTAAAAGGCTGAGTTGACAGTTTCTCCCTGCGGTTCAAACTCAAAATGGATGACTCCTCGGACGTCAAAGAAGACAATGAGCATCATTTTGATGCGAGAGTTGCTCATTCCCGCTTTCTTGGGGCTGGGGGGATGATTTTGTGCGCCACTCGCTCTGGATTTTCGATTATACGTCGTACTCTAATATCCAGGGTTCGCCTCCAGTTACGACAGAGTTTAGAAATGCCAGCTTATTTTGAATTTAATCCAACAATTCTTGGCAGCGCGAAACTCGAAGTTTTTTCTGGTCTTCCGTCAATACTTTCGGCACAAGCTTCTCGCAATTTGCCGGATGCTCACTCGACGGTTGTAATGCAAAACGCGCACACGATTCACGTTTCCGTCGGTTCTGGCTGTTGTTGGGTGTCCAGAACGGAGTTCGTCGGCACCCTCCTCCCGGCCCTCTTTCAACACCTTCCGGACTGTAATCTTGAAATAAAATCGTCCTTAAAGGTCTGTTGAGGAATTTGGATTGTTTTGGTTACATTCTTTCAAAGCTGCACGTGAAACTTGATGGCCAATTGCAGTTCAACCGAACGCTCCATTTCATCGTGTTACAAAATCGAAAATCCATACTTCACGCGGAGGCACGTCTTTCCACTCAGACTGCTTGGGGCAAACTAATAACCAACACATTTCTCAACCAACTTTACCGCGCTGCCATGGATAGTCGCGTCACAATTAAATAATACGCATTACTTTTATAAAGGACCATGTATTAAAATAGAATAACGGAGACTTTTTTACAGAATAACTCAATAATCATCCGATCGTTCCCGTTCCGATAATCAACGCGGTTGTGGAGTTCCATAAGCCTGTACTTCTGATGTTAACACTTATTATAAAAATTAAAGTTAAACAAAATAACTCTCGTAAAATGGAAAGAAAGCATTTAAAATAATATTTCTGATAAAATCATAGAACGAGATCATTTTCATACTTAATTTAAAATTGAATTGAAAATTTGTAAACACTTGATTGGACGGAAATGAAAAGTAGAATATGACTGGTTGCATTAATTTCTTTACTGCGTGGAAAACTTTAATTCTTTTCATTAACCTACCAAGCATTAAGGAAAAATAGCCATCAAATTTGAAATAATGAATATTTAGTAACATAACCTAGGGATGGAGTTGAAAGTTGGATTCGTGATTCATTCAGTTAATTTTAATAAAAACAATTTTGACCACGATTAGTTTCACTCCGTCACAATTAGTGACTGACAGTTGGAAAAGATGGCATAGGGAATATTATTTATTTATTTCATTTATTTATTTAGTCTTAGTCCGAAAACAGCACTATGGCCTTTACATCGGACTATTAACAAAGAATAACAATGAAGACAATTACAAGCACCCAAGCCCTAGGTGGAAGAAACCCACCCAGGCGGGAATCGAACCCGCGACCCATGGATTGGCAGACGAGGACGTTACCCCGCCGCCACCGAGGCCAGCAATATTATGCATTAATTGTGAACTACAATAATTCCATGGAGAAGATAGACCTCGCAGGCTTGTCTGGCACCTACCAAGCCATTCTATTAGAGAGAGACGAATAACTCTGTTTCCGTAAGCAAAGCCTTTACCAATAACACAAGCATTGCTAGCTTCCTTGAACCCCATCAAATGACATGAATTTTGCACCTGAATGCTAAAGCTACATTATGTTCATCTGGTTGAGGGAGAGAGAGGGTACAATGCAACATAGAGGATAATTCCAGATTTTTATTTAAATGTAAGTCGATTTGTACCGTTTTTAGTATAAACATTCGGGATATCTTAGAAGAAACAAAATGACCGCGTCCTGGGGCTGAACACAATCTCCTCCTTCTTCTGTCAGTTGATGAGTTATGGCGTCGCTGAACCATAGAATTAAATATGTTCTTTTAGACTAAGCAGAGCAAGTGGATCAGATCTTTGATACGGGCGAAATGGATAACTCTTTGCATACATAAAAAATATTTATAATAGTTGATTTATATTCGTCAAATATTCGTAAAGAGATCGAACGACACTCAATTTGGGAACACTTTGACCAAACGAACCCATAAAATGTTTCCAATAAGCTGAAATACAGAAAAACTCCTTACAGTTTCTTCTTTAACGCTTAGATGGATGGAAAGGATTTGGAAAACTTGGTGCGTCTCAATAAGGATCGCATCTCTTTTCATCTTTGTTCTCATTGTGAAATCCAATCAGAATTTCGACCAAACATAAAAGATCCTCTTCAGCAGAACTTGACTGGATGCCTGATTCACAGATGTTGATTGGAATCGGGCGACGGGAATGGGATCTTGGGAAGTAGGGATGAGCCCGATAAAGAGGAGCGTGTGAGATTGGTCTTGAGAATTTTTGACCGGGTTTTAATGAATGGGAATAAAAATTATGATGAGAGTGTTGGCTTAACGAAAAGGGCGGGGTGCGCTGGGTGGTTACGGGGACAACGGATCGTGGAGGATGGGGGGTGGAAGAGGGGGGGAAGCACGAGGAATGAACAGACGGAGGGATAATGGGCTCTACATTGGATGATGATGGCACTGTGGCAGCTCTCGCCTCATCCCTGAGTGCGGTAGTTGAAAGCCGAGGAATTGGAGCAAAAGTGGAGGGCCCCGGAAATGTGATGATGGTGGGAGAGTGGTGTTGAAGATGTGTGGGTATAGAGCTTTGAAAGCGTGCCCGTCCTGTGTGGGAGAAGTGGAAGGAAAAAACTGAGGACTGTGTGGAGAAATAGTTATTGGAACGATGGGTGATTGTATGTTTTCGACGTCAAAGTTACACGCTCGGTTGCTCCGAAGCTGTGCTCAGCATACTGGATAGTGGGTTTCCTTCAAATGCCAAGTTAAAGGTGGGGATGAGAGACGAGCTGTTTAGGCAAGTGCTATTATAACTTCCAATAAATTCAAGAACAGTTTATTTCGATTCATTATTAAGTATTTCTACGTTGATCGGAAAGGAATCATATCAGTAATAATGCTGCTTGGGATAGATAGATGGGGATAGGGATGATGCGACGACTAACGTACAGGCTTCCCACCGAGAGAGCCTGGGTTCAAATCCTGGAGACAACAAACAAACGGTGGTATCCCGATCCCTATTTGAGGTGCTTCGTGGATAGCACTTTGAGTTAAGACGTTAAAACTGGGGAACACTTGGCGCCTTTCGACAAGAGTAGGATGACATCGACGCCGGGTTTCTCTCCACCCTTCCTTTCCCGTCCAACCTAAATGGTACAAATGACCTTAGCTGTCGGTCGCCTACCATAAAAAACTACTATCGTACTATTACTATACAGGTAAACGTTTCTACTCAGGAGAAATTGAGACCACAATGTCCCTTCTTCCAATTAACACTTCGTCAGGTACATAACAGCGATAATAATAATAAGAGAAAATATAAATCGTTATGAAAATTAAAAAAGGTTAAAATCATACATGTACATAATAAAAAATAAGCTCAAGAAGTACTTTTGTGGAAAAACCTTAGGGAGTTCAAACATGTAGACCCTAGTAAAAATCCTTGGAGGAAAACATCCACAAAGAAGAAGGATGTGAAAACCTGCGAAAACCCTAACAGACAGTAAAAATAAAAATAATAATAACAAGATTAAAAATAAATAATTCACAATAAATACATATATAATAGTTTGAGGTACTGTACAAAACAATATGGTAATGCATATACAATACAATGCAGAATGGATTACAGTATAATAAATATGCATGCATACGTGGCGTGAGATTCAGACTACATATCCATCTTTTTGCACCTAGCCAATGCTACGTGTAATAGATATCACTTCACAGTAATCTAATGCATCAAAAATAACTATAATATCATAATACATTGACATATTTTGATGAATACGCAGATAAATACAAAATAAAAGATTGCAGATCCAAGAAATTAAGCTTAAAAAAGCTATGAATCTATGCGAGAAAATGTAAGGGCGTGTGAAAGGAAATTTACACTTGCCCTTGAATTAGTAAAGATAAAGCTGAGTGTACGGAGACGCGCTATGAGAAAGTGGTAGTTAATTGAAGAGAGGAGGAGTAGAGGCAAGTTCATGGTTAGAGAAACAAAGGAGGAAGTACAAGCAGCTTGAAATATCATCCAGTAGAAATTAGCCCCGTAGGACAAAGAAGTGTTCGCCGTTTAACGGGTAGCAAGCTTTGAAAGTTGCTATGAGACATTCAAATTATTCTCTATAAAGTAAGTAGTTTATGAATTTTTTTAAGCTAGTAAAAATGTACACATATAGTATGTTAGCAATTAGATCTTTTCAAACTTGGTAAATATTTTAAAGCAATCCGGTTTTTCACAATAAAATCTTCGACGCTTAAATTATTTTTCACCATAACATCTCTTATTGGAGAGTTTAGATTGTAAGTGAAAAAATGATAAAACTTTAATGAAGCATTTCTCCTACAAAAGCTTCCTAAATCCCAATATTCTATCTCTACAGTGAGAGCCATATTAAAATGGATCTTTTTTTTAATCCGTGTGGATTCATTCATAGTATGAGGGTATGCTGCTTTTTTTGGTAATATTCGTAATATTTTTTATTCGACTACTCCTAAGTAATGTGATACTGAATCAGAGAATTGTCGATGTGCGCGTAGGCATTCAAAAAAATGGGGCGTCTATATTCATCTCTTCCAGAAAATCAGAAAGAATATACACCATGGGATACACCTTGAATTAATTTTCTCATTCTCAGAAAAAATGAGTACCGGAAAATTCGCACTGCTAAACACTACAAAAACTCCGAAGCAGGACTATTTAAATATGAAGTCATTCTATTTTATCGCCTCAATTTACTTCTAAAGAAAATGCCTCGTTTGAAAAAGTATGTACCAAGATTTATTCAATGGGGAATATTGTAAAGAACGACGCAGAACTTACCCAAATGGTTGTTGATAATTAATCTTTACATTTTTGTCTACACCTCCATTATTATGTTATAAGCAAATATACAGCCAAATTTCTGCTTTATTTCATACGAAAATATAAAGTGTACTGATTAATCAGTGAGTCTGTCCGTGCAGTTTTATGGATGTATCCTTTACATGACGGGATTTTCGGAGAACACTTAATTACAACTACTCAGAAAAGAGAGCCATAAAATCATATTGCACAATCCCGAAATTATACGTACATGAAAATTGAATTTAACGATCAAATAAATGAATTGTTAATAAAATAAGAAGGGTTAATATAATGAGACCTGAATTGAGTTATTATGAACTGAGTCTAACTAGCTATTTTGTCGAATTTTAATTAATTTTACATGAAAATGTGCAGGAATAGAACGTTGCTGGAAAAAACTTGTTCACGTCATGTAAATTCTCGGTCAATTTAGAAAAACACTGGGCCATGTTTACGTGTGAAGAAATAAAATCATATTTTCTTTTCCATTTGGTACAAATATGTTTAACTATCACCTCCTTAGGATGAAAATTACCTTAATTCGCGTTCAAAAAATATTATTATGTGTCCAATTCACACTATTAGTAAGTCTCTAGGACTAAAACTCCAAATTTATAAAAAATGGGATAAACTCCCTTTTATTGTAATTGAAGCAATTAAACCGGTCATAACTACTTCATAGAAAATAATGTCCTGTATTTTGCTTATTTTTCTTGTAGATCAAACTCTTCTATGCGCTAGTATCTGCAGTAAACATTTTTTCTATTTTTTCATGCTTCTTGCGTATTTAATTATTTGCTTTGTCAAGCTTGTGAAGCTTGCAAGCATGGATATATGTAAATTTTAAACCGTTGCAAAGTCTAAAATTTCGCACAACTAACAAAACAGAATTAAGATACATGTTCTAACAAATTCTAAGGCCAAACCATTACGTACTGATATCAGTTCCTCAGCTAAGTTCTCATATTATATGAGATTTTTATAAGATTTATTAATTTATGCATAAGGATTATTATTTAGAAAAGGAACTGATAATCTCTGTCAATTGTACCCTCACGTTAAATAAAGTGAGAATGCTGAAAACTGGTATTGACTTTCTTATACTGTCTGCTGAAAAGCTCCGCCACTTACGAGCTAAGAATTTACAAATGGGAACTTCACCCCTATAATTATAAGACCGTACAGATGTGGCTGTACATTCAGTATACAGTTTTTATTCACCTGTGTAAACAAAGGGTGTAAATCTATCAAAGTTTCAGTTTATGTCGTATGACGAGGAAAGGTACTGGTGGTAGTCCAAATCCTATTTTGGTGGTAATATAACAAACACCATTAGATCTATCCTTAGGAGTAGGCTTAGCAACAGTGGACATGATAATTTGGTTACTTACAGTTAAATGAATATGAATCATCCTTTTCATAGCATTAAAAGGCAAGAGTATTTCAACACTGGAGGGGCATTCAAAAGAGACCGAGAGAAATACATAACATACTCTGAATAAAAACCCAAATTAGAGGTAAAGAAATGGAAGGATATTAGAACACTTCTCTACTATGGGCAGCTGATCAAATCTGGAGAAATTCTTTATCCCTTGAGTGTATGGGAAACATAAATATAATTAAAAACCATTTTGAACTCAAATTTAGCAACTAAACTGATGATCATAATAAATAACATACGGCAAATTTAAATGGTGACATTACCATTTTTTAAATGAAAAACCACCATTTAAGTAACACGTCACAAGAATCCATATCATTAAAGTGAAGTCAAGTTCGTAGTCCTTAATCAACTTTATACGTAACGTACACCCAATATTTAAGGATTAATTTGGATTGTACCTGATAGCTACCCTATATTGTAAGTATTTATTAAACCATGATGAATTATTCTTCATAGAAAGGGAATTTTGCCCGTGATCATTACTTTATAGCCATAAAAGATCAAAAGTTAATAACAAAAGAGTGAATGAATAATATCGAGGCAAATCCGAAAAGTTTTTGTAAGTTTTCCAATGATTTGGAAGCGAAAGCTAAAAATTCCTTTGTGGGTAGGAAATCGGGACATTAAGGGAAAGGAATGAATTTTAATAGAGAAAACACCATAATGGCCAAAGTTTGAGGATGCCGAAAGCTAATTTTACCTTCCTTAATCAAGTAAATTAGTTTATACTGTGGTGTATGCGCATCTCAAGGATTAATTCAGGCACAAATTTGATGTATTACGAGGCCTTAAGCAACTGCCACCCCATACGAGAATCTGTGGTATCTTTTTTGTGACATTTATTTATCTCGAAGGTACCAAGGAAATGTTTTCCATCATGTTGTATTCACAGTAAGCCGCCAGTTCAGTTGCATTAGCATATAGTATCAGTTAGGTCCATTACTGTAGAGATTAACTATTTCCTAAAGTCACTAACACTTTTTACCACTAAACTTACTAATGGCCTGCAGGACATTTTGGTTTCCGCGGTAATCAAAAACATGTTATTGGATTTTTTCATTGCGTCAATCAATTGAAAACAATCCATTTGTGTTTGGAAACATAATTTTAGTGTAAACAAATAAAATTAACTCTTCTTGGAAACATTGTAATGAGAATGTTTACCCAAAATCATCAAAATTTGACGAATAATATGTCACACAAAAGGCATTCACATTTAATAAAATATTTCAGCTAGTGGAATTGTTTTTTTCGTGTAATCATACCCTAAAAATGTAAATAATATTCAAATATGCTCCTACATACGGTCAAACAAATATCATTAGGGATATGTGAAAATTCTGGGCGTTATTTCCACTTGTATCCCAAAGTGTATAAATTCCTCTCGGGTCTTTAACCAGGCCAGAATGTAGAGAGACATCCGGTGGAAGATCCGAGAGGAATTTTTACAAGCAAAACGTCAGGAAAGTACCAGATCTTACTGTATTCCAAAGTTTGATATTTTCCAAAAAATAGGTAAAAATGACAACCCACGTACATTCATATATTTTATTTTCAGCTGACTTTTGGATGACCTGGCATGACTCCTATGAAATATAATTTGCTTTATGTCATCAAACATCACCTGTGTAAACAATATCTTTCATATTTGTTAGAATATGTTTCATTTTTGAGCGGAAAATTGTTCCAGTGGAAGTTATAATGTTTTCCAGATTTGAATCAGGACGTGGTTCCTTTTTCAGTAAGCCAGAAAATTATTCTACTGATAACCAGTGGTGTTGCATGTTTATTTTGTTTGAATTAGATGTTAATGTGAAAGATTCAGAGGGGCAAAATTTCCGAACAGTAAAAATTCAAGAAAGTCACGCAACGATCGTCAATAGAGCATAACTATAAAACAGATAAATTGTGTGACCGGGAGGAAAATGTATGGATTAATATCTTTTTGCATTTAAATTATAATAAGGAAGCTCTCAATGAAAAATTTCTCTATCAATCATGTGAAAACAGTATTTTTAGTACAATGGATGTAACAAATCATATCTTCTGCACACACGTTAAAAACCTCACTAACAATGAACAATGACTCTTTTTTAATTTCTAATATTATTGCTTAATAATCTCCTGCGTTTATGAATATCAAGTATCTTTTTTTAATGTAAATTAATTATCTCGTAACTCTAAATATTTTGAATTAAAAAACTTAAAATATTGTTTTCACTGCACTTACATTGTGATTCACGATTCAATTGCTAATCACTATAATTATGTCAGTAAATAACATCTAATCACCAGCATTTTCATGCTCAGGTATCAACATTTTTAATATATATGGCAAGCAAAGTACATGGCTTGAATCAATTGGACTTTCAAATGTAATGTAACATGGGGTAAGAAGGAAAATCTTTTCCACATACTAGGGTAAATATATCTAAAAGTTAGCACACGCGTAATACATTTCAATCAAAACATTTAGTTATCCAAGTATCTTGGTTTCATTAAATACACGAGCAGGCGTTTACTCTGTTTTTTTACATTCTTTAAAGCTTTAGGATTAAGCGTGCATACTTCTTCTGCGAATGGTGACAATCAATTTTGCGTAAACTGCCAGGCGTTGGTTTTTAATTATTTGACGATACAGATATCTGCTATGTACGCAGTTATGAAACTGTTAATATATCAATATCGGTACTATGCATAAATTGTTCAATGGCTACATATTCAGGCTAGTCATCCCTTCCTTTCAAGTTGTTGGCTCGTCATCCTATCACTTCGCCATCTTCGAAAGGTCTCCCTCACAGGGTAAAAAGAAGGGTGACGAGAAACCTTCTTGACACAGCTTAAGCTTTCACTTCGCCAAGTTCTGAGGAGACTCTCAAACTAATGGGTCTCAGCCCGTGTGCATTTAGGCGAACTGGCTTACTCGTATTGTTCCAAATTCAACCCGAGATCTTAAAATGAAGAAATAGCTCAAATTAAATCGGAGGGTGTCTTGGTGGAAATCTTCATTGTAATGACCAGCTTCAATTACCTGATGTTGCCCATTTAACCAGGGGGACACTAAATAAAAATGCAATAGCACGTTTTCTCCTCTTAACTGTAGGAAAGCTAGGCGATTTCAAAAATGATAAAATAAAGTAACAATATATTGTATGGGTTTAACATTGAAACGTTTATGGTGAAAAATGACTGATATAAGTGAGATTAAAAATCGTATATAAATTACCTCTGAGGTTCCTCATGATGGTAATGCTGCGCACCCGCTAAAAATATCGGAAATATCATTAAGTTAACATGCTATAAATTTTAATGGCCTTTTGTTTTATAATTTTGTATGCAAAGCATAATTGTGCTGTTCCAATAGATGATATCACATTCCAGAAAATTTCTATGACCTAATTAGAGTATAATGTTAAAATTGTAAGTGTTCTTGAAAAACGTTCAATACAAAATGCATAGTGTCAAATTAAAGTATAATGATACCTTCGATGGCCGCCTTTCTGGCTGGAGGTTTATCCGAATATATTTTAGGGGTTATTATTTCTAACTCCCACAATTGAAAAAAAATACCTCCTTACAATGTATTATGCACTAAGCCTTTGACCAAATTATACACATAGTTTGTAGCTGAGTTTAAGTTTGAATAGCCTTACTTCCCCGCATCAATACCTCTCCATTCGGACATAAGAGCACAGTTCGCCACTCACCTCGACTCATGCCCTCCCTCCTAACTTATTCGGAGATGGCCCTTACTCTGAGAAAATACCTTGGTACGCACGCTATGTTTATTCTGATGTCGCTTTCCCTCTGAGATCCCCTGATTCCTTTCCCCAGCGCCCTCCATCCTTTCGCCACTCCCTCGAGTGAGAGCGCTTTTCTCCGTCCATTTGTCGTTCCACTGCTCCCCAGCCCATCTTGGACTGGAAACCTCTCTCTCTCTTTCGTTTCGGGATCGCTACCAAGTCTACCCCGTGCCTCCTCTTCCCTTTTAGCCCAAACCTCATCCATTTTGCTCCCGTTCTTCCTTCCTCCTCCATTCAAGATCGTTTCCTTTCCCCTCGCCACTCGCTTCATCTCCCCTTCCATCACCGTAGACAACCCACCCTACCCCAAGAGCTACACTCAAAAGGTCACCGGAATTTATAGTTTTCCCTCGTCCGTGAACATTGGTACTTAGTTAACCGTTTGTTTATGAGCGTTTTCTCATTATTCATAGTCAGTGGCTCAAGTTTTCTTACCCAGAATTGAACTTCGGGACATTTCAGGCTATTCTGAAAATAAATTAATATCGACTCAATGCTTGTTCATTCCTCACCGGTTAGACCGAAATACATCTTCAAATTGTAAATCATATGTTGCCTTTTGTAAGACTGGAATGCAGGATTGGTAACTACTAAATAAGAAAAAGCTTTAACGACTGCAATGTTTCCCTATAAAAAATGTTTTTGAATGCGGGTCAAATATCACCTGATATCCATTTCATCAATTAAAAACGCTCATAAACCATGGAAATGTGAATCCCTGGTGTGTCAATAAAAATATTCCTGCATTGCCATTGAATTACTTTTTTATAAAATCTATTTCCAAGAACATCTGAGATAAATTTCTGCCAAATTGTTAACCTTTTTGCCTACAATATCAAGGGTCAAGAGTTCGAGGCCCACTTTGGACACTGTTGATATTTTGTTAACCGAGATAGCTCGATCCTTAGAACAAATAATGACGAGACAAGAGTGACTAATTAGAACCCCCAGGTAGGCGGACCTCCAGATACAACCGACAATCAGAAAAGAAAAGCAAGCTTAACTCACTGTTTCAGTAAATTCACAAAATTAAGAAGAGCGAGGGTGCTGTGTGTTATGATAATATATAAATATATACATATATATATTATATATATATATATTATATATATATATTATATATATATATATATACATATATATAACACTTCTTGAAAGTCTCACGGACGTGAATAATAATGTATAACACTTAGCACTAGTGGACACAGACAAAAACACAGAAACACTCAAAAAAGAGACTCACTATTTTTCGAATTTTCGGTGTTCGTTGCCACCTTTATCAAGGAAGAGAGGGACAGAACTGTCAGTCAGTTCTGTCCCTCTCTTCCTTGATAAAGGTGGCAACGACCACCGAAAATTCGAAAAATAGTGAGTCTCTTTTTTGTGTGTTTCTGTGTTTTTGTCTGTGTCCACTAGTGCTAAGTGTTATACATTATATATATATATATATATATATATATATATATATATATATATATATATATATATATATATATATGGGTCGCGGTAGTCCAGTGGGTAGCGCGTTGGGCTGCTGACCGGAGGGTCCGGGGTTCGATTCCCGGGCAAGGCACTCTGGGTACCTGCAGCTCCACCCAACCTAAAGTGATTTTTCGGGTACTAGGTCTTCCTGGGAAACCATAACCGGCACAGGGAAAGGAACAGGCCCCCCTACCCTGATGTGTGAATTTTCACACGCCGTATAGTACTGGGTGAACTCTACCATCACCCACTAAACCGACCTTCGAGTTGATTACTGTGTTTATGGTTTTTATGGATATATATACATACATATATATATATATATATATAT
Organism: Hetaerina americana; assembly: GCF_022747635.1. Classification (NCBI taxonomy): domain Eukaryota; kingdom Metazoa; phylum Arthropoda; class Insecta; order Odonata; family Calopterygidae; genus Hetaerina; species Hetaerina americana. The sequence continues at coordinate 685,706 of NW_027287405.1, read as the reverse complement.
ATATATATATATATATGTATATATATATATATGTATATATATATATATATATGTGTGTATATATATATATATATATATATATATATATATATATATATATATATATATATATATATATATATAATATGAAGTTAGGACTAGCGAGCAAAGACAAAAACACACGAAAAAGAAAATAAACTCACACATTTACGAATTTTCGGTGGTACAAGCCACCTTTCTCCAGGAAGAGAAGGGAGGAACTGAGGAAAAGGTTATAGCTGAAGGAGCTGGAGACATTCAATGGAAGGGGAAGGTGTGGCAATATTTTGCGAGGTTTGTGAGAAGTGTGAGAATAATATGGAAGGTGTTCAGAGCGGAGGGGGGATGGAAACATGTGAAGAACTGGTCAGCCAGAATGGTATACATCTCTTTACATTCTGGTTTTCTTCTTCTGTGCCTTAAATCTAGTGATCTAGTTTGCACTGTCTTGTATCGGAGTAACTTTTCTCAGAATGCACCTGATACATTTGTGTCATTTCACCTGATTATTTTTGTCTTGAAGCCTATCTATAAATTGACATTCTAATTTATGTTCTTACATAGTAACCAAGCAGATTAAATACTATTACCTGTTTTCTATTTTCTTGCTACCAAGGTAGTGAATGTCCTTACTCTCATTCAATTATAAATTCAAAATAACTAAATTCTAATATTTTCCATAGCAATTTCTATTGACAAATGTTTACATCCTTATATTTTATTTATGTTATAAATGTTTTAGAATTAATATTTATCTTCTCAATACCATGAAAGATATCGGGGAACGTTTCCTGGTTCTCAACTCCGGCTTCTTGTCATTTTTACTTTTTATTTTCATTGACTCAATTTAGTTTGCTCGTTAAAACAGCAATCGAACGTTTTATTGACAAACGAAAGGACATTATCCGAGTTTCTGAGCTGCTTTCTTTGATATGCTCATTAAGCAGAGATTTAAATGTCAGAGACGTCCGCTCACTACGTTGAAATTAGTTAAAGCGGTTTTTAGACCAATCCTCACGGCACTTAAAGCGTTCAGACCAGCTGTGTTTGTGGCATGTTTACGTTGAAATCATTGCTTTGATACGTCCACCTAGAATGATAGTTTTGATTCGGTAGTCGGTTTTCATCCACGATGCACCATTAAGGGCTTGCAAATGATTAAACATCTCTAATATCCGTAATTTTCCATAAGACCCAAAAATTGGGCTTCAAATTCAACATATTTAACTGTGTATTACTGAGAAATTTCACAACTACAATTTTGATTAAATTGCCGACCGAAGCAAATTTAATTTATTTTTTCATGCATTCTGAGCAGTTAATACAAGCTAAATAATGAATTGCGAATTCTAATAATTTGAGTATTTTGCAATTTTTTTCCTTTACTCCTAGTATTTTGTGTATGTTTTCTACATTTTATTTCTACATCATATACATACATAGTTTATGGTCCCTATAGACTATAGTCATATATTGTTAGAGATTTCAATTTCCAAAAAAAAACCCTTCCAGATATACAAGGTCAATACCTTGTATAAAAGTAGTAGGACTGAGTCGATTAAAAAATTGATATATTCACTCAAAATTCTTCGAAGTGGTACCCTTGTACGCCCAAAAACGCTGCCAGCGGGTTTTTCACGCCTGGTACGCCTTCTGGAAGGCGGCAACCGGAATACTGCTAAGCTTCCCCGTCACGGCCTGTTGTAACACTTCCACCGTGCCGTGGAGACGTCTTTTCAGCACGTATTTGAGGCGTGGTGAGAGAAAAAAGTCAAGTAGGGCATTGTCTAAAAATATTTGGATCCTCACTCACATCGTCGAGTATCTCTTGGCAGATCTCCGTGGGAGTTTTCTATCGCTTGTCCGATAGAACTCGCGGCACCAACTTCGCACATACCTTTATCATGCCCATGTTTTCGGTCACGTGTCGATGTACATAACTTTAAGGGATGCCAGTTTATTAAAAACCATGCTAACAGTTAATCTTTGATCCTTTTCCAGCAAAGCATTCTTTCTTGCAAGATTTTCATAATTTTTTGAGGTCTAAAGGCGTCATGAACGTTCGGTGTGTTTAACATGTTCTCTACCCTCCCGAAACCACTTGTGCAACTCAACAAAACTCCCCACTCAAAATTTGATGGAACTGTTTAAATAACCGGTTCATGACGGAGCGTAACGAGGTCGCATTATAAAGGTTTTGCAAACAAACGATCCGCGTCCAGCAAAGGCTGGGAGCCAACTGCCACCGGCCTTTAACCTTACTTGAGACTCCCCTCCCTCGAACACAGCCAGAGAAACCACCGCCCGTCACCCCGTCCATCCAGGAAAAAATAAGTTCTACTACTTTTGGAACAGACCGTATGTTGTTACTTTTTGGTTAAAACACAAGCCCTTGTAAACATTTGCTTTTAACGCTGAAATAATGGATAGAGATGGCTATTAATTTTGGGAGGTAAATAATATAGGATGTGCCAACATTTTTAATATACGTACTTATCATGATTTTTTGTGTTTAATTTTAACAAAAAAGTATGGTATTCGGGTATTATAATCATCTGTAACCGTGGGTTTCCTAGACAATCAATGCATTGGAAATAAATTGGTAATTACTTCAAAACTTGTTAACTAAGATCAGGCGGAAGAAAGTTAAATATTTTCAATAAAAATGACATTCTCTCTGCACAGTTGGATTTATTTTGATAAAGGAGCTTTATGCGACTTATTAATGTACGCTTGTTTAGTTTACTTCGAAAATCTAATTTTTTGAAGTGTTTACATTCTCGATGCCTGTCAACACTTTTTGCCAGCAATAAGATATTGAAAATCTATTGCCTTTTAAGTCTAAGCATGTGACTTATGCAAAATGTAGATAAAAGAAAAATATATACAAAACTCATTTTTAGTTCCTATTCCGAAAAAGGTAAAGGCTACATCATATGAGGACTACAGGACGATAAGTTTGATATCCCATGCAGCTAAAGTTGTTCTCAGGATCATAAACAAAAGGATAGAGAGAAGGGCAAATGATTACTTAGGGGATGATCAGTTTAGGTTTAGGAAGGGGAGAGGTACGCTTGATGCCATTGCAGTAATGAGATTATTAATCGAGAGGAATATAGAATACAACCAGGAGGTATTTCCTGGTTTCGTAAATTTAGAAAAAGCATTTGATAGAAATAATTGGGAAAAACTAATGAGTATATTGCAGAAAATGGGAATAGATTGGAGGGAAAGGAGGCTAATCCGCAACCTGTACAGGGTTCGTCCGGAAAATAAGTGTACTGACTACTGATTTTTTCCCGCCGCTCCTGGCGTGCCCAGCACCGCTCTGACGGGCTGCGATTGGAGGGGGGTATGTTGGCAAGCGACGCTGAAAAAGGCAGTCGGCTCTGAGCTGTGGTGTAGTGAGGAGCTCTGTTAACGCGAACCTACACGCTCGACCCACGTCACGGAACGCGATGCCGAAGTTTTTGGAGCAGCGTTATTCCATCAAATTTGCGGTAAAGCTTGGGAAATCGTCTACCGAAACTGTCGGTATGATTAACCAGGCTTACGGGGAGTCAGCCATGTCCAGAAACATGATCTTTCGGTGGCACAAAATGTTCGTGGAGGGCAGAGAAGAGGTCGACGACGTGTCTTCGAGAGGTTCCCGATGATGCCTTCGCGGGAGCGTTCCAGGAATGGGAACGCCGCTGGAACAAGTATATCGACTCACAAGGGTCCTATTTTGAGGAATATTAGCTTAAGATATGTAAAAGTGTAATAAATTTTTTTTCCTGAGCTCAGTACACTTATTTTCCGGACGAACCCTGTACATATCTCAGACTGCTCAGGTGAGGGTGGGGAACGGGGAGTCCGGATGGGCAGTGTTAGGAAGGGGTGTAAGGCAGGGTTGCCCATTATCACCGTTGCTGCTCAACCTGTATGCAGAGGATATGATTAAAGAGGCATAGAAAGAACTGGAGGTAGGAATGAAAGTGGGCGGGGAATTCGTAAAATCAGTAAGGTTTGCTGATGACCAAGCTTTAGTTTGTCAGTCAGCCGAGGGGTTGCAAGCATTGCTGAGTGAATTAGAAATTCAGTGCGACAGGTATGGGATGAGAATCAATATTAATAAAACGAAGGTTATGCGATTTTCTAGAAAGAAAAAGGCTAAGCTAAACATTAAAATAGGAGGGAAAAAACGAGCAGGTAGAACAGTTTACGTATCTCGGTAGTGTTTTGGACCAACACGGTCAAAGTAGTAAGGAGAAGAATTGCGCTAGGCAAAGAGGCTTTCACAAGGAGGAGGGAGTTGACGTCGGGGACGTTGAGTAAGGATATTAAGAAAAGACTCGTAAAAACTTTGATATAGAGCGTAGCTATGTACGGCGCGGAAACGTGGTCATTAAAGCAGGAGGATAGACGTAGACTGGAGGCTTTTAAAATGTGGGTGTGGAGAAGAATGGAGAAGGTGAAATGGACCGAGAAGAAAACAAACGAGGAAGTACTTGGTATGGTGGGCGAAGAGAGGGGTTTGTTGGGAGAAATCCTCTGGAGACAGGAAAAGTGGATGAAGGGGGTATTGGCCGGCAGTGGGTTGTTGAAGACTGTAATTGAGGGGAGAATATTACGCAAACGGGGAAAGGAAAGGAACAGGATAGGGATGTTGGACGGGACGAAGGGAGGAAGGAAGTACTCAGAGATGAAGAGGGACCTGATATAGAGTAGGATGATGGATTTTTTGTTTTGTTAGGAATAATAAAATGTTGTTTTGGTAGTTGTGTCCATCCAATAACCTACCATAACCGGTAGATTACCTAATAGTAATAATATATAAAAAACGATTCTTAAAAAGAACCGCTAAACCAGCGGGGGCAAATGAAAGCATTGTTTCTTCTTCATTTTAGTAAATTTTTATACCTGATAAAAAAGCTGCTTACTATTGGCATTTTGGATTGAATCATAAAAATTTATTGGCAACAAGTATAAGACCCCCAACCTTGAGGTAAGATCATTTAGGCGACAATCGAACCCGCGATCTCTAAGATGGAAGGCGAGGATATTACCCTGCTGGTACTTCGGTCAAAATAATAAATAATTTTCATATCCACGAGTATACTGGTGGAGTAAAGTTGTTCCACGGCACTCTTCCAAACTGATGGATGGATGAGTGCAGTTTTCCGAAGCTAATTCTCTCATTCTTTGCTAGGTTTTCCTTTTGCATCTCTTCTCTTTCCGTTTACATATGTATTTTTTGTCTCACCTCATGAAATGCATGAAATCTGTATCTGCGTCAGGTTGACATCAGCAAAATTCCGGGGTGTGCTGATTTCAATTCGTTCCTTTTTCCGTACGCTACCGCAGTATACGTCCCAATTCTCGTGTTTTTTTTCGATTTGATCTAGATCTTTTTCCTTCGGCTTTTGAAGCTTTCGTATTAGGCCTGTTTCCAACTGTCCTTGTTTCCAATAAGTGAAACGTAAATACTCAATACTGATTTTCATTGTTTTAATTGTCAATTTATACATTTCACCTTTTCTTCTTTTGTTTTTTTCCTCCAAATGTTCTCAGAACCATTATCCCTCACCCTTTTGCTCCTCTCTATTCTCTGCATCTCATCCAATCTTGCTCCCTCTTAAGTCAGCCTACCTCTCCCTTTCTGTCCCCCAATCGTACTCCACTCGTGCCGACCTCAATATCTTTTTTGGTTTTATTGAATTTTTGTCTGCGTTCCCTTCCCAACGCAATATTCTCTTTTTGTAGAATTCTTGGTCCCTGCTTTTTCTGGTGAGCGATCTCACTTCTCTGCTTCATCAAAGCGAATCAATCAACTGAAAGAGAAATGCTGAGAGTCCCAGATGAATTTACTTCATCGATGTTTTCTGATTTTCCGATATTAAAAATTTAAGTGTGCCAATTGTAATCGAATTTTTGATTGACAACGTTCTTTTATTTACGCAGTTGGTTCATTCTCGTCCCTTTTCAATATGTTTAATGGTTTTTGAAACGAGGAGTAAAATCTGAGAAAAACCGTGAGGTTCTTAGCGAGAGTCGCGTCACTCAGGTCGTCTTCGCGTTAAATTGCCGTGATCACCGCTAACAACGGCAAAAGCGGCGTTGGATACATTACTCTCGGTACGGGAAGCTTTTTATGTGATAGTTGCCAAATTTCAGCACTTGGATATTTCTGCTTTTCAGTATTTCTTTTATTGGTTTACTCCACCAATCATGAATATAGAAGGCGTCTAATTTTTACCTCCAATTCATTTGCATCACTCCCTGTTAATTAAAAAAGATTTTCGAGTGAGGAAAAAGTAACAGTGTAGCCAAACCATTACAATAAAGTGCACCTGGATTGTTCAGTTAAGAGCAACACTATCTAAGAGATCTAAAATATGATATTTAATGATTACGCTGAATCATAAAAGCTAATTTTCTTGAAGTAATGTCTATGGTCTTTTTCCAAAGAAATTTAAAGTAATATTAAATCTTAGATCCTACGCTTTCCTACCGATTTGCTGTAGCTAAGTTGTCAATTGAGAATTAAGTTTTATACGTTCTGCTCACTATTTCACTCGTATTACAGCTAGTATCTCCAAGGGCGACGGATGGAAGCCCAATTGGCGATCGGGCAATTGATTACTGCAATGCTAAATCATAGTCAATAGTCTAATTTATTGTTTGTAAATATCGTGATGAATTAGTTTTCTGATGCGTATAATCACCTCACGGCCAATAGAGGGAATTGTGGCACCACTATAGACAAATTTTCAGGTCATTTGGGAGTGTATATAAATTAATTAGCTTAATTAATGTAAAAAATTAATAGGTAACATTATTAAAAATTTAGAAATACATTTTATTTTTACGTGTATCTTAACGAAAATTAGAATCAACTTTGCACTAGTTAGCGATTTTTTAATTGACGACCAGGTTTTTATGAACTGAATCATCTCTATGAATCTAGATGAATTAGGTTTCAGGATGAGCGTTACTATTTGGAAATAAATATGCTATAGTTCCAACATACATTGCCTTCAGATACGAAATCTTTGCATATGTATGATTATTTTTTAAGGTTGTGTTTTATAAACGCGATTTCTATGTTGTAAGCGCCCTGGTATTTAATGAAGCGTTAATTTTCATATCACTCATGACTTAATTCATTATTTGAGCGCGTGACAATTCACAACGATTGTCTTGAATACGACACGTGAATAATACATTTGATTCCAAGTATACTCTAGATTAATAATAAAAACACTTTAATTAACTCATGCAATGGACAAAAACGCCTAGCTTTTCACTTTATCGCCATTAATCACGCGGTCGCCAACACTGCCCAATTACATGAACAACTAAAGCCATAAAATAATATGTACATTATAATTAAATAAGGTTCATCAACTCCGGGCTACAATATACATTGTGCCATTACTGTCACGATGGCAATCTCATAATACGAAGTTATATAAGGTTGGTATAAAAAGAATAGGTAACTTTTTTGCCTAACGGGAGCGTGAAGTGCTGAATTCAGACCGTCGGTTAAGTTTGCACATGATTGCAGAGCGTATTGGCGTTGATAATATAAGAGTACACACCATTATCACTGAAAATTTTGCGATACGAAAGATCTGCGCTAAACTCATCGGGAAGGCTTTGACAGACGACCAAAAGCAGATTCGGGAGTCTACTTGGGAACACCTACTGCAAAGGAATCGCGACGATTCCCCAACCCCCTCACAGTCCTGACTTGGCACCAGCAGACTATTTCCTGTTCCCAAAAAGAAATCTAACCACAAAGGTCACCACCATCGGACCATAAGTGCCGTCAAGGAAGCTTGCACGCGTTCACCTTTGGATCTTCCGGAATCCGTCTACCAGGGATCCTTAGAGTAGTGGAAAAGCCGCTGGTAAAAGTGTATCGATGCTCAAGGGATGTACTTTGAAGAATTTTGAGGTCTTTACCAATATCTGAAATAAATCTATTTCTCCGAAAATCTTCCCAATACCTAATGTAAAAAGAATGTAGCCCAATAAATAGTTTTAAAAATGCAATCAATATGTGTAATTTTACGTTTATGTAAGATTTCATGCATAAAATATAAACAAATGAAATATATATCATAAAGGGAATATTAAGACTATATAAAAATCAAGAAGTCTTGGCACGTTAAAATAGCAGAGTATGTAAATTTATAAGCTTGATAGTCTAAAATGTAATAAACATTCTCTTTCTTATGGCCAAGCAGAATTTCTAAACCAGCCCGTGCACATGTGAATTGTATGATTCATTTCTGGTCTAGCTGTAGTCCCATTCCATTAGCGAAGAATTATTTAGAGATGAATATTCAGCGATTTTATATTCTATCAGAAAAGCTGAACAATACTTATGGCAAAGTTTAGTCTATCATTAAACTGAGAAATATGCCACAGATGAATGTGTAATTATATGCATTCGCCAGAACTAAAGTTGATCAATGTATCTTTTTTTAAATTCGACTTCAAAATAAGGTAAAATTAACCGTTCTGCTATTAATATTTTTACTCCATTTTATTATATTTAAAGGTTTCTGAAGGAATAAAGGTTTAAAAAATTAACTTTGCGGTCACTGGACAAAGGTAAAATTAAGGAGCGCAACTGAGTCATCAATTCATGCTGTAACTTTCATTTTTGGATATTTTGGTGCCCGTCGTGCGTCAGCTCTCCCTCTCCAGGTTTAAAAAGATTTTTGGCACTGACGAAAATAATCCGTCCTCTGTGAGAGATACCGCAGGCAAGATATTTGGCTAAAAATGATATTTTTAATGTATTCTGCGTATAGACACAATTTCCTTCCAAGCTACTCCCCAATCCATTTTCCTCTTCGCGCATTACCTCATTGCCTTTCAATTTCTCCACATATCCCTCCCTTCCTCTCTCTCTTTACTCTACGATCTCAGTTTTTTCTTTTATAGATATAACGCCCGGTACCTTTCAATGATCCCAAAAAATTCCATGGCACACCTACATCCTCCCCCTTATCCTTCTCCACTCCCTGCAACACCTTTACATCTCGCTCTGATACGCTCCCCCCTTCACGCTTCACCACGAATTATGAAGGCGACTACCCGAAAAATGGCGTCACCTACTCTTGACGGTCGTGGGAGCCGGGATACGAGAGGCAACAGACTGGAATGTCGGAAAACAAGTGGGGGCGGCTTGGGACGGAGCGGACGGGAAAAAGAGGTTCCCACACCCCTCCGTGTGCGCCCTCCATCGCTCTACGTGCTCCTGCTCCCCCCAGCTCTACCATTCCGTCGACCCTTCTTCCCACCCCCATCTTTTCCACCCACTTCTTGTCACACTCCCCTTCGAGCGAGTTTTGGGAGCTCCTCCCTTCGGTATCCTCGGAAACGCACCCTCTCACTCATCCCTCTGTCTCGCGAGGGACACTTCGAGGGAAGAGAAATGGTCATAGGTGTCTAGCTTTAACCCTTGTTATCGTCCTGCCCCCTTTCCCGTCCCTTTATCCTTTCCTTAACGCTCCCTTCTCGTTTCAACACTGGCACAAATAAGAGACGTCCTTAGCCCTTGGAACAATTCGTATGACTAAAGTTCCAAACCAACGACAGGATAGCTCCAATGTGTCACTGAAATAATAATTCTCTGTAACATCTAAGGCCCATGCAAGAGATACAGAAACCATTTCCAGAGTATATTCAATATTAGTTGTAACTCAAAAGGAATGTTTTGAAACTGGGAGTAACTCAAATTCGGCCGTATATCATCAGAGGGTTATATTTTAATATCTTCCACATAGTCCATTGTCTACTGAAATCGTTTAAAATGAAAAGCGTTTTAAAATAAACTTTTGAACAAGGACATATTTTGCTATAACGGGGATAAAAAAAGTCTGTCCACTTCCTTAATTCCACTTAAAATTCCATCAGATTACATTAACCATAAACATCGTTAAGTAATGTTAAAAGGAGATTTGCAATAAAAATGTAATCAATAATTTTTATATCTGAATAATTGACGAAGAAAATTACGGAAATCGCGTTTAAATCCGTGAATTCTACATTTGTCTCGGAAATTTTTCGTCCGACAATTGTGGGAAGCAGGTATAAAATATTCATTTTTTTGATATTGCGTGACCTGTGATAAAATATTTCAAAAAAATTCTAATTTCTCCTAAACAATTTTCAATACTATTTTCCACACTTGAAACTCTCTTGAGCAAGTACCTCAATATAGATATTTTTTGCAAAGCTATTCAGCGGTGTTTCTTACTTTTTACCATGATTTTATATTATAATTACTTCAAAACATAACGAGATTTGATATCTATGGGCCGAAATTGGAAAATCTGCTATTACCAGCTTGACAGGGAAATTTTGTAGCCTCTCAAATTCATTTGTAAAAATTGTTTTAAAGAAAAAACATCGCTCTGCAGAGTGTATACAGATGAAGTCCCTAGCATGAGCATTTTTTGAAAGGATATAGAAATCAATACCAAACCTACCGTATATTTTTTATTTTGGCTTCAATTAAAACAATATTCTAGCTTCTTTAAAATAGCTTGATGTAGCTCTTATATTCACATAAATTTCGTCTGAAATAATACTTATGCGCGTCAGTGGTTTATGGCAGCGTAGAGTCATTTTAGAGCCAAATTAATAAACTGGAAATGTAAGTTTCTAAATCCTGCACTGGAGATTACTTTGAAGGTGACGTAATTTCGTTTCAAAAGAAAATTTCATATCAATGCTGATTTGTGTAGCTTTAACAAATTTTTATCGTTGACTTTAGAAAAAATTTCTTTAATACTAACTTTTACTTTTTTTTAATATACACAAACTTTTCTTAAAGATATTTTTTGCAAAGCTATTCAGCGGTGTTTCTTACTTTATACCATGATTTTATATTATAATTACTTCAAAACATAACGAGATTTGATATCTATGGGCCGAAATTGGAACATCTGCTTATCTGATAACAAAAAAGGAACTTTTCAAGTTAAATGCTAACTAAATATTGTAGTAATAACGATTTACTACAACTTCATTACCAAAATTTCCCTCAATTCAGCCAGGAGACTTGCATTCCACATGACACCGAGCTACATTCATCTATATGGCTTGCTATTTGACATAGCTACGAGGACGGTGAAGTTTACTTAATTATTTCGAATTGATAGCTTATATTTTAATGAAAAACTATTAGTTACAATTAGAGGCATCTCTCTCCCTCTTGACAATTTTAGTGCTTACCATTTTACTGATTTCAATACGATCCTTTTTTTCATCCGGTCCACAGGTCTAGCCAATTGGATTAAAAGGTTCGTTAGGGCAAAATTTGTTCCTATCACCCGTGCAAACTGCTTTCCCTTTTGCCTCTTTCTTCGCAGTCTGCTCCCTTTTTTGATTATAAAAGGCAGGCTCCCACTCAGAAGCACTTCTTTCTAATACTTCTCCATTCAAAACTTTTGTCCCTCACGCATTCTGGCACAAAACGGAAAATAAGTCGGTCGGAATAAATAAACCAGAATTAAGCATTTTGAGTGTATTTATTCACCATTCCTTTTGAAAAGCTCAGATTAATTTTAAAATGCAAACATGAAACTGGCAATTTTTGCTGAATTGAGTAGGTTCAGAACATATCGAAATAGTTTACTCCAGCACGGCCGAGTAACTAATTTACGCATGTCATCTCGTCCTCACGTATGGCGTGGGATATAAATTGCTGTAAATTTGTAAATGCGAGATATTTAATGCTAGTATTATCGTCGCTTATATTGTCAATTATTTTTTTAATATGGTCAATGATACGAATTTGAAAGAAACCGTAGATTTAATGATTATTTGTGGCGAGGACCATATTAATCATAATAAACCACATTTTATTTTTGAATTGAGATAGTTTAACTATTCAGACTTAGCTAATGCTGAGACAACTATAAAAATAGTGAAATCACCGAAGGTGTACAACAATTTCTCCCAACCAAGAGATAATGGATGTATGGTGAGTATTTTACATTGGCGGAAGAAATTTTCATATCACATGGTTCATAGCATACATAAGACTAAAACTCAAAAATAAATAAAAATAAAATGGTAAAAGGATGATCAAGATTTCAAGATCAAATTTTTGATCTTTTTAATATATTTTTTCAGGGAATAAGATGAGATACTCGATTTCTCCAGTTATGATTTTGTAAAGTTTCCCTGTTTTTACCTTAAAAAGTAAAAAATAGGTTTTGAATTAAAAAAATTTAAATTTCGTAGTTAATATCTCATGTTTTCGACTTGAAAATAACCATATGGTGTTTATTGCAAATACTATATTCCTGCGGTTAACAGAGTAAAGGGACAAAAGAAAGCATCCGCCTTTTACACACATCTGTATTTTCATGTCAGTATTATATTTTCATTCAAGTATGCTTCGAGAATAGGAATGAGTGTTGGTCAGACATTTTCAAGAATTTTCGCGAAAATAAAAGAGATCTGTAATTACCATAATATATAACTATAATTATTTTTTTTAACAATAACTGAGCCTTAATCCAACTCCTCACCATCAACTAATGCATAAATTTTACCGAGAAAATAAATTCTATAAACCTCCTACTAATGCATAATTTTGAAGTTTAACATTTTCGCTTCCCTTACAGAGGTTTCAGAGTTATTCATATTAATACGTATAATCTATATGTGCCCGCTCCGAGGGTACGTAGTAGATTGATTTTCCCTCGCAGCGTAAGCCGTCAAATGCAGAGTGATATGGCTTGAAACCCTAGTAGCATGCTGGAAAGGAATAAGCCCTCGGCGAAGCACTAGCACTTCGAAGAGGCCAGGCTCTTGTATTCCTCTCTTCCCAGCGCTCTCCTCGCGTGGAGTGCTTGCATATTCAGTTGGCGCGAGCACGGCGCGCTATGTGGCAAGAGGTCCCTTGTGCACTTCTACCGCTCAATCTCCAACTTTCACTCTATCCACTCACATTTCATCTCCATTCCCACATTTTTCATTTTGGCCGCCTTCGCATCATATGATGGTATGTTTTTTCCGTGTGTTACAAGTGTGCGACCACGAAATCCCACTCCCGTGGCCCACGAGTTACCAAATTGAACGGAAAGTCTACCTTCTGTTCTGGAGACATCCGTGGTTAAAGGTACACGTTAGAGACGACCGGTGCTGCATTGTGTCTCATTAATGGCAGTGAATTAGGCAAGGTAAGGTAGCTGATTCAAGCTTATTCTTCCCCTTTGTTCAAGTGTCTAATAGGTTCCTTTATCTTTGTGCAAATATTTGATAGCAATGATAAAAAATAAACCTAAAGCAATGTATCTTAAAGCAAACGAAAAACTAAAAAAATAGAACTTAACTATTTCCTAAATTTTTTTATCATTATCGGTTACGAGTATCCTCGATCAATTACCTACCAAGTCTAACCCACATGATGACATCCGGGAGCACGTGCACATATGTGATGCCTAACCCTATTTATATGGATTTTGAGGGGTCGAAACACCTTGTGCTTACTCATTTCTGAGAAAGGTCTCCAAAATAGCAAAAATTTGATAGGTGTGTTCCTTTATCAAAAGTATTCTGGTCGGATACTCCGTGTAGCTACACGTATTTACAAGTTAATGATTAAAATATGCGCGATACATTCCAATGCTTTTAATTATATTTCCAGTAAGATGGGAATGGCAGTACCCAACATTCTCTAGAAATTTGTCATGTTAAAATAAATCAATTAAAAATAGAATTACCGACAATGGATAGTTTCAATCGGAAATACGCGCCTTTCATATTTCTCATTCCGCTCTTTTTATATTGGTCACATTTTAGCAGGTATATTATTAGTAATGGTAAAATCCTTTTTCCGTAACATAAATATTTTGATGACTTTTTCAATCAATCATAAAAATTGAAACAAAAAAATGAAATCTTCAGACGGAAATAACCATTTTCCACATACTTACAAAAGTAATTTTGTTCCGTGGGTCCAAATAAAATTCGATGTGTAATTAGCCAACGCATGGAGCTCTTTCTATGTTAAATATTGATTTAAAATTTTTATACTTTTTTAATTTCATCTTTAATCACTAAATTTTAACTATTAGTTTTGATGTTCGCGCATGAGTGGGTAACTGATGAATTTTCTCAGAAATGTTAGCGAATAACACCAATATTGACTTAGCATGTACCATTCGACATAAATATTTGTTTTAAAACAATTCAAAGCCCAAATAAAGTATTTCAAGGTAATAGTAGGAGTTTGGTGTGCGTGTACCGAATAATTTGAGCTATATGCGATTTTAACTTAACGTCCTGGAATTTCAAGATTTTCATTTTATAAAATATTTGAAATATATTTTCAAATTCCATTACCAATTTTCCTGATTTCCATTTCATTACTGATATTATTATGTTATTTCTTGGCAAAGCCATGATCTAATTGAGTCATATTTCAATGTATAACACATTTAGTATTTATTCTCTAGGTACATTGCATTCTCCACCGTACGAAAAGACAAGTCATAAAGATTTAATCGGACTAGAGATAACTGAACGTATAGCGAAAACTATCCGCTAACTATAGCAACCCTTTTTATCTTTCCTTGCAGCCTGAATCACAGGATTATACTACAGGATTATTTACTTCTTTAATCTTCGAACAATCTTTTCATGGGATGCCTTTCAATGCTTTCACTTAAGAAGTGGCTAAATTTCAACTGTCATTAGATTTATTCCATGCATACCAAACACATAATTTATGAACATTCACACCAGAGTTTTTTCTGAATTTCTAAAAAAATGCATTGAGTTTAGCTGCAAAATAACATAAAATAAAGCAAAAGGTAAAAATAAATGAAGCCGATGGCGGGAAATCCTCCAAATTGAAGATAAAAAACGTATCATCAGGACTAACACGGATATAACGATTGTTATTCCATTAACTCATGAGGGTGGAGCGTCATTCTTTTCGAGGAAGTTCCCCTTCTGATTTCTAATGGAAAGGTAAAACACTCTCTCAGATTAAGACCCTCTGCAACGCGGAAATATTTTCGTTGTTTTGGGCAAGGAGAAAGATCCCTTTCAATGTAACTTTTCTTTCCCTAGAGCTAGGACTGCACCCACATCAATAGATGATCAAAAACGGTGCCCTTCTCGTGGTGGACGAGGGATTGAGTGACGTAAGAAGAAAGGCAAATGTATGTATCACTCCCATCATCGACTATTCAAAATCCTCATTTGCAAACGATGTCGACAGTTACTCCGGTACGTCTCCAATATCGACAGCGACGCCTACTAGAACAGTCTCGTGTTTCCACGTCTCCGCCAGGCCAATCCGACCCATGAATGTCCATCAAACTCATATTCTGAAGTGTACTTACCTAATGGATCGCTTCACTTCCCTACGTCGTAGAGCAAATGGATATGCTTCAAGAAGACACCAGAATCATTGGTAAATATCTAATTATTGATCATAAAAAGTATCAATCGTAACTTATGGTACGAATTTATTTCAATCTACTAATAGAAAATTAGGTAAATGTACATGAGTTGTTGCAATTTTTTGTAGTGTAGCTTTTTCCAAGGGCAATATATGGCTAGAGCACTTTAAATATCCCCGTTCCAATATATTCGGTGTTACCACTCCTTCACGAGAGACTGCACAACATGCATTCAACTCGTATGAAATAAATGTTAGAAAATATCACAAATGTCCTGTTTTTTCCCTACAAAACTTCCTTTACAAGCAATTTATTTTTGGTAAAGAAGGCCTATTAATCATATTTCTGGTTCAGATCATAAATTAATAATAACCGTTTGCTTTTAACCGTAAATTAATTACAGAATATTGAAGTTTGATATCCCATTTTTTAGGAGTTAGCATCTACTTCTAACTTTAACATTTATTCCATGGGATTCATTTAGTTTGACTCCACTTTTTACCTTTTCTTATTATTTTCTTTCCTAAACCGTGCGATTACAATACTAAATTCAATCCACATCACAATGCCCACACCTTCACCGTTCACATATCGACTTTAACTGTACAATTAAGCATTCCTAGCGTTTACTCTCCATTCAGCTCAATTGATAGCAGACGTTGAACCCAAAGTTCGGGGAAACATTTAAGAAGGGAAACTGCGATGGTATAGGGTGCACATAAACTTGGCGGGAAATACGACTCGGGGGAATGTGATTCCGAGGATAAAAACTTTACGGGGGGGAAGAAGATGGTCCCAGCTCGGACCCTTTCAAGATTTTAACCACTTCCTGCAGATGGATGGGACCGAGGCTATCTATTTTATTCACCCTTGCAGATGGTCTCAGAGGTCCATCCCCCACTGTCCACCGATATAAACGCTACTCGTTCTTCAGGGCGTCCGTCCTCCAGTCACTCTCTTCACACAGGACCAGACCCTTCCCCCTCCGATCCCGTTTCTGGCGTTCCGCCAAGTTGACCCAGTTTCCAACTGGACGACAGTGGTCAGGATACGAATGGAGTGTAAGAGACGGGAAGGAAGGGATCAAGGTGTCGCGAGTCACATCGAGAGATAATCGGAATCGTTGGCGCTGGGCAGAATTTCGAATGGGAGCACGTATCACACCATTGCAAAAAATATTGGCATGCTTTTGGATTGAACGGCTTGGTACTCTTCATGTGTGAACAGAGTTGTGTAGATGTTCAGAGTGGGCTCAATTGAAAGCGATCCCTCTTATGGCGTAAATGATGCCGCTCCCAATTTCCACGATAAGTCACGGTCCGGAATCCGTCCTTGAGTAACAATGACTGTGAATAAAGTAACTCGAGTACGATTGCAGTAATATGCTACCTCATGCGCTACGTAATGAACTATGGGATTAAATAAAGCTGATGTGACAGCCGTGGATTAATGAAATTCCTTAATGCCTACCGGATCGATAGCCATGGTTACACCCTTTCGTTGGTTTTGATTATATTTAAGCGCAATGTTAGGGTTTTAGACTTCAGATACATTAATATATTGATTGAAATATCAAAACTTCCCTTTAATCGACTTCTCAACATAAACATTTCCAACAAAACTTCCAAAGAATTTGTAATCAAGTCTATGTGAAAATATATTAATTATTCCCAGGAGAACATGCTGTGCCAAAAATAAAATATTAAACTAATTTGTTTTGAGTAGTTACAAATAGGGGTTAAATGCTTTTTAAATAAAAAAAATTAAAGACGAAGAAAATTCGTATTCATCAAATAGGATCAGGGAAATCTGTGCATTTAAAGGTTTCCATTTTATTTTAATGAATATTATCCGAAATTTTATGGTAAAATAAAATGCTTTAAAATTATTAAGAGCTTATGTTTATTTAAATTGCAGAGTTATCCTAGTAAGAAGAAATTTTCCTTTTTTACGGAAACTTGTTAGAGCCCTCAACTATTTGTCGAGAAAGCCGATGAAATAAATTTTTTTTTTCGATTCAATATGGAAAGTACGCAGTTATAAGCATATTTAACTGGATGCATATCATGTAGGTATTATTCAATCGTTTCTAGATATTGTGTTAGAATACATTGGACGGCTTCCTACATTTATCTTGGAATTGAGAAGGGCAAATCCATTAAAATTCGAAAATATATTGATGCTAATATTTTTCATCGCAAGGTAACGGCAATGAGAACATCTGATTTTGTGTCTAAATCTGTGATCAACCTCTCCATTCGATGGTTATAATGGCTAGTTGACCACGTCGTCGAAGTATGGCAGCGCAAGGGGAGGGAGAATGAGATTGAAGGCATGTAAGCAAATAAGAAAAATGGGATGACATGAAATTGTTTTCGCCAGGAAGCTAAGCCATTTGAGCGCAATTCTTTTTCTTCTATGGAATACCGTCAATGCTGCTGCAGACCACTGTTCAACACACGTTCCACTCAGGCGAACCACTGGGCACGAAATATCTGGACCTCTAAACCCCTCTGTTTGGCCGGCAAACCACCGCAGGGCAAACGTCCTCAACCTCTCCACGTTCTCTAGGTCATTCCCTTTGAATGAGACTTTTTGCGATGAAAAAACGACCTTGGTGTTCTGTCTCCGTCCTTTTCTCACTACGCATACAATGGTTTCGGCCGCGCTCATTGATAGTGGTGCCCCCTAGGACACGGCTAAATCAGACAGTTTAGGAGTTTTGTTTTAAGTTGCCCTTCAGATAGCTTTTCGTTTTACCCTATCTCTTTTTCTAATTTCACAGATGAATTTTGAAATTTTATGGCGCGCTTTAAATATTCCCTAACAAGAAGGTAAGGCTGTTGGTGAGACAATTTAGATTTCAATAATGATCGCGCCGGGATACCCATTATACCCTGTCCCATAATTAAAGAATATACATTTAACTTATTAATATAGGAAGTTGGATGGATAAATCATCTTAAAACCAAAATATTCTGTGAAGAAAAATTTACATTTGAATTAATAAAACATCCACTAGTACCAACAACTGTGATAAGCGTCTATTTGTTACTATCAAAGTGCTAAAATATCTCAAGGCTTAGAAAACGCAAGCTTTTACCTTGAGTAATTATTTAAAAAATATTAATTTACACTCTCTTTAAGAGCTTCATGCATTATATAGAGCTACATAGTTTCCGCTTACTTTCGTTTTTTTCTAAAACAACTGTGTACCAATATCCATGCATGAAGACCAACTCCCAACATTTATTTCGTTTTTTCTTTAAAAACTATGAATTTTTTCTCCCATTAGGTAATTCAAAAAATATATAGTATTTCATATAATTAAAATCAAAGAAAATTTTGTTTGTTTGTGTTGCCCATTCCCTATCCTTAAAAAAATAATACTGGCATAATACTGTAGCGCATTTATACGTGAAATGGCCTTAGTTATCCTGTAACCAATCCTTGCATTCTAGATGGTTATAACTTACATATAGTTACCCGAAACAAATCAGCCAATAAAAATATACTCCTTCGTTAGCTCGTTACTTCTCTAAAATTCGGGCTCTGATAACCTTTATACTAAAGCGCAATACTACAACATGTCCATTTATTCAAAATACAGCTAGAGATACCTGGAAAATTCATATCACACCGTTTGGCTCATTTAAAACTAAGTCGTCTAACTCTGTATTCACCATAATCGTAGCTATCAAGTAAGGCACATTGAAGCGAAGGTAAAACGGAGCTGCACTAAACCAAAAGGGCTTATATGTGTGATAAAGCTCATTCCGGAGAGCGGGGTCAGTTCCTTACCAGTTACGACTTCCCATATAAATCCACAGAAAAGTCAGCCTGGTTTTTCCGAGTTTACGCATGCAGTGTCATCACCTGCATTTTAAACTGGAACCTTTCCGGAGGTGGCCGAATACACCCCCATGCTATTCCATTCATGAACTCTTTTTTCTTGTTCTCATATCCAGTTTCTTCAATGTTAAATACTCGCATTCAACTTCTGTGGCTATTATTTTTGATGACCATTTTGGTGATAAATGGCGCACCAGCATGAAAAAATTTTAATAGTCTCCCTTTGGAAAAATCGTGCACAGCGGAAAGTGCCAAACATTCCTAATGGAAATGTCTATTGCAAAAAAATTATAAATTTTCCTTACATGATAGTGCTGTCACAATTTCAACTACACCACTAGATTTCTTTTGTTCAGGTTATTAATTTGACAACAGAGCCTAGGTATTCAGTACCTTAAGAGATTTATTATCATATTATGATTAATTTCCATAGTTTAGGCCAGTATATATATTAATATGATTTTTTCCAAACCTCTGCCGACTTTGACATCTGAAGTCATATGAAAATTAATCCACCATTGTTTTGTTGCCTTAATAATTACATATTTTTAAAAACAAACCATATTTTTTCAAAAAATATTATATTTAGCAACCAAAAAATAACTAATTTCAAGGATAATGGCTGATTTACGAGGCATATCTTGCTTGTAATTTCCTACTTTTCTTCGTTTAATGACATGACGCTAACCAATTGTTGTAAATGGAGAATTGCTTTGTATACATTTTGCAATCATTTCCTTAATATATTTGTGTTGAAATTCTTATTTTAAAAAGTCCATTACTTGAAGTAATCGTATAGCAACACTTTCGCATGTTAGAATTATACAGAATTTTTAATAAACTCCGCTAACTTGTTATCTGTGAATTATTCGTGCAGAATATCAAACATTAAAAAATGGGAGAAACATGATTATCCCCTCTATTCTTTTGTTGAAGGTGTATCTTCTAAGACATGAATTCACAATTCAGAAAAATTGGCTAGAAAAATTACCATAAACTAGAAATATATTAATTAATGGAAGCTTAAAAAACAAAAATAAATCTGCGTATTAAATTTCCAGGAAATTTGACTTATATTGCTGACGTGTTACATTTATTTCCATGCAAAACTGTACCCTTTCCAATATAAAAAGGTCTAACCTTACAGATTTAAATATTTATCGTGAGATGAAGCTCAATTTTAATAATGTAGCATGTGTAACGGAAAATTTACATATGTGGGTGTTCCTTAAGCTTCTGGTAAATGAGACTGCTTCATAAATAGAAAAATTCATCATTTGGAAGATATTTAGGAATGATTTCCAATGATTTTGCCTTTGTAAGACAAAAACGTAACCAATGCCGGATAAAAATAGTAATATCTCGAAGATGTTCGACTTTCTGGGTAAAAGAGGCAGAAAGGTATTTCATTATTGAATACGAGAGCTGATTTTTAACTTTTCTCCGGCTCCGATGGAATCTGCGAGAGTTGGCAACCCATTCGACATGCCTTTAACAACTCCGAGAATGTTACGTACACCACCTTTACGTGGAGTGCTAACATAAAGGTGAATATTAAGTCGATTTTCAACGGTAGCCCTGTCAGCTATTTTATTTAGATTTATTTAAAATACATACTTTACTTTTTATTTAGGTAATTTAACCACAGTAAATGACCTGGTTGCAGGTAACTGTTTCTTCTATATTTGCAAATACTTTAACTAATCAACGGTGGGTAGAGTGTGGGGGCTCAGAATGGGACTGCAAAAGGGGTGTATGGAATTGAATTACCATTTGAGAGCTTGTAACTGCAAATGCAGAATGAAAGGGTTGTTAAATAATTTGCTTTTGAATCTATGCATTTAATTTGATAATATTGGTCCGCCAAACTCACGTGCATTCAAAACTAATAATCCAAAAATTCATAGTGTCGGAAAAGTCCAAATTTATTTTATCAGACTTATTACCCAACTCAATTTCTAATGTAGTATTTCAGGTAATTTACAGGTAATTTCAGGTATACTATACATCACCTGAACATATTACCTGATTACATATACTGTACATTATATATACTAAACTAGTATAAAATGAAAACTGGATAATATTCTTAATGAAATGTGGATAGCCCGAACGATATCTTTATTTTTTAAATGCACTAAAATATACATTAAGCGACATTACTGTTATCAAATGCAGCAAACATTTTAAAACACCATAATTTGGAAGTCGGCACATCATGTTAATTCTTAAGTGAATAAATGTTATCATCGGGCTATACGAGCGATTATAACGTCTCTCTAAATTACGTATTATCGCCCACACGTAAAACGCGCGGCGTCGAATTTCATTTTATCCTGCCATGAAGTATTATCGGGTGAATAAATCTCTGTGAAATGACATTCAATTTTGCGAAGATTAATTTTATTACAGTCCCACAAGCACAGATCAAAGTTCGAGAGATCGAAGAATCGTAATCCCCTTCCTTGCCACGGGAATTAATAAATCTGTTTAAAAAAAGGTTTGATTTCGATATTCGATCAAGGTTGGTTCGCGTATGATGTGGGAGTCAAGCACGTAATGAGAAAACGTCGATTGATAAAGCTGACCAAGTGGAAATCATACACGGTGGGAGCGCAGTAACTGGAAATTGATATAGCCCTCTAATAAAAAAATTTCAGTTTCTCCGGAAATGTACTGATTTCTTAAAAGACTACTAAGTGTTCATCATAAAATTAAATATTCTTTGCATATTGACTGTTATCTTCACGTGTATTACATACTTTTAATGCGAATTTCATTCTATTTAGCACTTGAGCTTTCATTAAAAATAGTAACGTAATACAAGAATACTTTGATGAAGCAGTTGCACTCCAAAAACTGACTTTTGGGCTCCAAAAATGCTCTTAAAAAGCTAAAATTTAATGCAATTGAATCACAGTCAGAATATTCTAATAATTGTTTTCATGCTTACAGCGTTAAAATTTGCAAAATAATAATTATTTAATCATTAAATCTTGCAATAATGGCTTGATACATAGGTCTTTTGGCCCCAATACATTCGAACGGAATTTAGGGGTTAGATCCCCTATTTATTGCTTGCCAAAGCAACTCTCCAACTGAAAAATGCAACAATTTCAGAGTGTAAAAATCATTCGCCTTGACTGGGACTCGAACCCAGATCCCTCAATATCCGGTCGAGTGCTTTAGCCACTTAAGCTACCGAGGCGTCCTCTTAAACTCTGAAATTTTTGGGGCTTTTAAAGGAACTAGATGTTATGACGAAATACCGTACATACAATGTCACATGCATTCGTAGTCGTGCGCGAGGCGCCACTGTCCACGAGGTTAAAGCCAACTTTAAACACTTATGGTGTTTTCCCTTTGACAAATTCCAAAGAAACTGCGGGAGATGCCGCAACAGTAACTTTTAACGGAGTCATCCGCTAATGTGCATTTCAAATGCAACAATTTCAGAGTGTAAAAATCATTCGCCTTGACTGGGACTCGAACCCAGATCCCTCAATATCCGGTCGAGTGCTTTAGCCACTTAAGCTACCGAGGCGTCCTCTTAAACTCTGAAATTTTTGGGGCTTTTAAAGGAACGTTACGTCTCGTTACTGTTGCGGCATCTCCCGCAGTTTCTTTGGAATTTTTCAACTCTCCAACGTTGATTTAACTTAACGTAACTTACAGAAAATCTTTCATGCAAGAGCCTGTAGACTATAAAACACTTCACACAAGGGAATTAAAACTTACCAGTCACACACTGCATTCAAAAACAGATATACTGAAATGATTTTACATGACGAAAACATTTCTCTAAATCGACTCCTATGCAGATATGAATTGATCATATCAATCCCTCTTTATCTGCATCATTTCTGACCATCAACTTGCCTTAAAACATTCATGTATGATATCTTATTTTACTGTACTATGTATGCCTGTGTATATACATATATTTAATGTACTGCATTGCTTTTTATATCGTATTGTATATGTATTACCATATTGTATGGCACCTTGCATACTCAGGTACGAGCGGGGAACGGAGAGTCCGGATGGGCAGTGTTGGGAAGGTGTGAAAGGCAGAGTTGTCCATTATCACCGGTGCTGTTCACCATATATGTGGAGGAAATGATTAAAGAGGCGTGGGAAACACTATAGAAAGGTATGAAAGCAGGGAAGGAATCCATACAATCAGGTTTTCCGATGACCAAGACCTAGTTTGTCCGTCAGCCAAGGGGTTGCAAGCGTTGCTGAGTGAATTGGAAACTCAGTGCAATAGATATAGGATGAGAAATAATATTAATAAAACAAAGGTTATGCGATTTTCCAGAAAGACAAAAGGTAAGCTGAACATTAAAATAGGAGGGCAAAAAATAGACCTGCTAGAACAGCTTACGTATGGTGTAAGTTACAGTGCGGAAGTGTTTTGAACCAACATGGTGTAAGTAATAGGGACGTAAGGAGAAGAATTCCACTTGGGAAAGAGGCTTTCACAAGGAGGAGGGAGTTAATGACAGGTACGTTGAGTGAGAATGTTAAGATAAGGCTCGTGAAATTTTTGATATTGAGCGTAGCTATGTACGGTGCGGAAACGTGGTCATTGAAGCAGGAGGATAGACGTAGATTGGAGGCTTTTGAATTGTGGGTGTGGAGAAGAATGGAGAAGGTGAAATGGACAGAGAAGAAAACAAATGAGGAAATACTTGGTATGGTGGGCAAAGAGAGGGGTTTATTGGGAGAAATCCTACGGAGGCAGGAAAAAATTGATGGAAAGCATATTTTTTGGCATTGGGAGACAGAGCATTTGTAGACTGTGATAGAGAGGAGGATATTCGGCAAACGAGGAAATGGGAGGAACAGAATAGAGGTGTAGGACGGGATAAAGGGAGGAAGGAAGTATACCGAGATGAAGAGGGTCTTGTTATGGAGGAGGATGTTGTGTTTTATTTGGATATATTTATTTCGTAGTCGCATCCATTTAAAAGCTGCCTTAACACGTAGTTACCTAATAATAAATAATATATTTGGTTACTTTATGTAATAGCACAGAGATCTTTGTAGAAAATTAAATTGAAAGATTCGAGGAAAATAATTTACACATGGGTACGTAATATTGAATTTTCAACTTCATTTCATTAATAACATTTTTCAAAAAAACTCAAATATTTTTTATTTATTACTTCAAGTTAAATTTTAGTTCACCTTATCAGTGTGTTGAGTAGGAGAACGGCAGAAAAAATTTTATTTGCTTACTAGGTATATTAGCGTTTTGCTGAGTATTTCGTGTTCTGTATTTTGTTTATAAACATTGAAAACGAATGCACATTTTTTATTATGTTAGGTTTCTTCCCATTCCCCTTGCTATGATTTCTCTTGCATTTGAGCAAAATTTTACTTCTGGCGGCGAACATTAACCTTGCAATGTCAATTATTAAATCGACACTTCATTCCTCCTTCCTCTTTTTTCATCCCTTGCGTCTCTCCCCCGACCGCTGGTAACTTTTACCGCTTCTCACCCTTTCTTCTCCTGCCCTCCGTTCTCATTTCTCCCACCTCTACCCCTGTCATCGCTCACCCGTCTCTTTCTTTTCCTCCCTCCTGCCGACCCGTAATTTCTTACACACGCGAATCACTTGTAGTGCTTCCTCACCACCCCCACGTCTTCCTTTTTCCCTCCTTTTCCCCCTTACACCGAATTTTCCTCACACCCGCTGAGCAAACCATTCCGCGAATCGAACGCTTACCCTCTTCCTTACCCGCCTCTCGCTTAATCGCACCAATTAAACTTCCCCGTGCTAACCGTTCCGTCCTGACAGAAAACCAAACACTTGTGTCCCCCCTTCCCTTTCGCAACGCGATGCTCCTCGCATTGTTTTCCCATCCCATTGGAACGAGCAAAGTTCTACACCCCCCCCTCTCCCCCCCCCCCTCGCCAGCGAAAGGATAACCGAAAATTCCACCGGCATCATCGTGCCCTTCTTGCTTTCACCTTCCCTCCCGCTCCCGTGCCCGCATTGTAAACACATGGAGAGCGATATTTCCCTCACTCTCCCTTCTTCGGTTAATGAACTGCGAGGCCATTAGCCATTCCCAATTACCGATTATTCGGCAAGCCGAAAGAGCAAACCTGATGTTTATTTTCTCACTACCACTTTTTGCGTACCCTATTCCATCTTCATGTCAGCGAACCGTCTAGTTAGGTTTGACGATGAAGAATCAGCGGTAAATCGGGAAAAAAGAAAACTCCCACAAAAACCCGTATTGAACCAATTTCAATGGAGAACACCGGTTGTCTAAAATATTGTCAGAAAAAATTAAATGATCCACAAAGCAGAGTTGGTATGAGCTTTTGGAATTGCTGTGGCAGGGTCTAGAGAATGCGTCTCAGAAAATCGGCGCGCCTAATCAAGAAGTTAAATGAAGAACCATTTGGATTTAAATTATTACATGTTGCCACTCCGTGCAGATTCCTTCAGGACGACGGCCACCTTTGCTGGGTGGTGAAAATATAGCAGACGTTTTGATTGCCTCATTCTTGCGCGTTGTAAATATGTTGAAATAACATTATAATTGCGGGCATCTTGTAAAAAATATCAATGAGAAAGAAAAAATGCCTGTATGTGACAGTGTCTCAAAACTTAGACAACCTGAGGAATTCAGAAATGAGATAATGGTTGTGGACCTCCTCGGGTTAACTATATAGGAAATATTTTCTTGAGCTCCCATTCGAGATTATAGCTTTAACCTATCGAAATTAAAATGTATAGTGATTCAAAATATATGACGTACAATCTCAGTTGACAAAATAACAAAATTTATCATGGAAATATTGCTTTGACATGCCTCTAAGAAATATATTGCCACGATTAATTACATCGATTGATGCTGATTACATACAACTGATATTCCTTCCAGGTAATCTTATCGCTAAGGACATTAGCACGGGTATTAAATTAAACATCCAATAATTCACAATAGTGACTATCAAATGCTAATATTTTTAATATTACAGTCTTCGTTCTCCAGTTAAATTTCAGTGATATGGCAGCCAGAGAATAAAATATAGTGATTAATTTCCATTCCATATTTGAATTGGGCGTGATACAGAACTACTGATTGCTTCCACGTGTCACGTTGCCATGTATCTCCTCTGTGTCACAGAACTGACGCATGTTCAAAAGTGAACGGGATCAATAACTAGCGTGAATTCAAGCGGCAATGCAACCCGACTGCTCTTCGATTGTGACCCATGGCAATCCGTCGTGTGCTCATTCGTTGTCTGCGGTCGAACTAAAGCGGGACCTTTGACGCCTTTTCTAAGTGTTTGTTGCTATTGGTGCTGTCCTACTCCAGTCGCCGAACCAATAAGCCTGGTTTAATGTTACATTGGTATAAAATGCACTTTGATTGCAAACGACCTACCATTCATTTAAAATATAACTACCTTTAATAATATCGTAGCCTTTAAAAATTATATAGTATCTCTCTTGACTAACTGTGCTCGTAGAACTCTCAGAGGAGAAAGTCCTACACAAGGATTCATCCCAGAAATTCACGGAAACTGGCGACAGGCTCACCTTTTTACTTTGATATAAGCGGCAATCTCTCCAGCCACGTATGCACGTAGGCATAGCCATTAGGACTGGGAATCTAGTTCTCGGATCAATAGTGGAATTTTTTTGTGATTCATGGAGACATGTTGATATTCAGCTGATAAATTCTGGTGTAAAAATATTATAAAATTCTGATGAAAAGTTTTACAGTTTAAAAAAAATTCAAATTTCTCAACACGCATTTATGGGGTTGTTTGTCGCTAGTGGTTTTAATAATGTTTGCTTTATTTTAACCATCCTACAAGAGTGGAAATCGTCCTTAAGGAATCTGTACGGAGTGGCAGCACGTTCAAAAATTCCAATTAATTCTTCATTAAAAGGTTTACTCGTATTTTTGCATTTAATATTACATTTCAGATGGAGCATAATTAAAATACGTGCACTGTGATAGCTGCAGTGTTCCCAGATTGTTTGGAATTTCAATTAAGAGTTCAAATATTTTTCATCTTCATAATTAGCCATAGTTTTATATAAATCCATTGACAAATACCTTATATTTTTTATAAAAACAAAATCTCCAAGTATCATAATTACCACCAACAACTGAATTATAATCATAAACTTAGGCAGATAAACTGCTCTAAATATTATACTCGACATAAATTGTGTGGGCACAGTATTAAGAAAATAGCATTATAATCAGGAATTCAACGTTAATTGTTCTTAAAATTATAGGCGTATGATATAATTTGAACGTATCAAAGTGATGACGTTATATTAAGAATTGAAAAAAAATATTTTTTTAATCCTTCAAAGCCTCAAATTTTATTTTAGGCCAAATCGAGAAACGCACCAGATTATTTCTTGAACGATAACCGCTATTAGATTCAAATAAACAAAATAAAGGAAAAATGCATCGTCAGCAAACCCTTATAATACGTTAGTGGACTTCAAAATGAAGCTATAAAGCTGCGTTTTCATGCATCCATTTTTACAGCACCGCAGAGGATGCAGCCAATCAGTAAGCAGACTGCAGCACCTATTTTTCAATTCCTGCGGCACCGAATTTTCGGCGGGGATCGAAATCCGACGTTCGCTGTCATTTGTTAACCTCATGTCAAAATACACAGCACAGGGACCGTCGCTATTTTCCATTTCCGTATGGCGTTGCTGCAGGCACGAAAAGGTAGCCTAAGGCGAGCATTTTTACGATAATCCAAAAGACTGACGGCATACGAAACAGACATTCAGGGCAATACGAATGGCCATGAATGAATAGCGTAGTATTATTTTGAGGGATGAACATGATCCAAATACTAAAGTTGAAGATGACGACTGCAGTGAATTACGATATAAATTAAGAAAAACTAGTGGCGGGAGATAAAA
Organism: Hetaerina americana; assembly: GCF_022747635.1. Lineage (NCBI taxonomy): Eukaryota > Metazoa > Arthropoda > Insecta > Odonata > Calopterygidae > Hetaerina > Hetaerina americana. The sequence continues at coordinate 657,478 of NW_027287405.1, read as the reverse complement.
TTTTGATGAATGAAAAAGGTACAGGCTTGTGGAAGATGTGGCAAAGTGATAGAGAGTAAGAATCGAAACAATCCCGATATTTTTTTTAAAATAAGAATAAAGGTCGTAGTAATGTAATAATTGGCAGGCCAATATTAATTCTTACTGCCTTTGGAATTCCAATGATGTGGTTTGCATAGCTAAATTATATAAAGTTTACAACGAAGAGCGATTATATTTTTGACAAACTTTTTTTGAAAGATCGCAGACGATTCCATTGAAATATTAGAAATCAATATCACCATCGCAAAACTGTATTGAAATTATAACAAAAAATTATAAAAATATCACAAATTAGAGAAGTTGAATTAGAAAAGGTAACATTAGAATACAAAACTTTAAAAGGATAGGTACGTTAAAAAGCTGAATAACTCTTAAAAGATCAAACATAATAATGTCTTACGAATATGTAGTCAAGGTATCTTGCCTGGTTTGAAGCGTTATTTAATATGTTTTCACAAATACTAACACCTTGCTGAATTTGAATTCCTGCTAAATGAATAGTAATAAAAGTTTCTTCCCAGTAGTAAAAAAAGTACTTTGGGCTCCAAGTATTGTATTTATATAGATTATACCATAGTATAATTTATGAAAATCAAATGCTTAGCCTCTAACTTTCAATGGAATAATCTGGGGTCACGGCATTCCTGCCATCCTTTGACAATCCATTTACCGCTTCAACTGCGAACAATGAGAGTATAGTCCCATTGAGTCTAATACCTGAATTATCTCATTTAACCCGAATTAAGGCTTGATACCCCCTTTAGTCTCCTCATTAAATGCTTTGGTTTCGTTATGCATTGAGACACGCTATTCATAGTCAAGTCCACCTAATTTTCAAAAACTATTTCGAAAGCTACTTCTCGTACCGTAAATCGGATGATCCAATTACATTCCAAAAAATATTTCCTTGTCAAAGCATGATTTCCATATCAGATGAAAACCGAAAAGTGCACCTTAGTAAAGCCTTATCTTTATGCAGCCCATTTTTCGTTTTCTGAAAACAAATCTAGTATATAATTAAACTTAACATCATAATTTATAATTTATACCGAATTTGTACAAGAAAATTTTCCACCCCGACACAATTAGCGCCAATCGCTTCCAAAGTAATCGGGATGGATCATTTATCACCCTTATATATTTTCCCTTATTGTTTCAAAGATAATATATGATAGACAAATCAATACATTCCGAGTGTCAGATATTTATTTAAAGTAATTAAGATTTCAAAAGTATTGCCTTAAACCCAATATATTCCGGATATTTATTTGTTGTAATCTCTTATATTCCTATACTCAATAAAAATACTGCAATTCCTGAATTCACCGGATTTCCGTGAACATCAAAATTAAACCGAGCTAAAATTGTCATTATTTCGCAAAACTCTGGAACTAACCAGTACTTCCTTATGATCAGGCGCCTCCTGCATCAGTCAGAGAAGAGTGATTTCAAGTAAAGTCGACAACAAGGTAATGTGTAGGGGAAAATATAAGGCACCTTGTTGAGAAATACAGGGAGGGACAAGATGGATTCAAGTGGGAGAAAAAGGTACGTGGGTGCCAAAGGAATGCGTGTTTGAGGAAGTGGGAATGCATGAAATGGTCCATGTCGTGGAGCAGGGATTCAAAAACATTTCACCAGGAATGAGGTTTTTAGTAGAGCAAACAAATTCTTTCCAGAAAAAATATATCCGGAGTTTCGAGAACGAACGTTTCCACGAAGGCTTTTTTTACCATGCTTGGCAACGAGTACACGGCGGCACACAAGTTTTAACGGAAAGAGATGGTTTTCGTCGTGGATCGTGAATGTCGTGTTTATGTAAACGAATTGACCTGGATGAGTGAGCTGTACATTTTAGCTGCAATATAAATTTAAGAGAAAATTCAAATCAAAAGTTGTCATTGAATCTTAAATTGTTAGAATTTGCATCTAATATTATTCAGTAACACTGTAACACCTTATTGAAAACTGTCCAGTACAAAACTAGGATCCATAGCATCACAAGCACAATTTAAATTTTCAACGAGTCTTAGATAATTCAAAATTAGAAATGAATTTTAGAATTGAATTTGGAGCAATTCCAGTTCCGAAGAAGATTTTCGGTATCGATTGCTTTCTTTTCAAAATATAAATGCACAAAACTTCGTTTCATATCCATTTATTATTAATCATTTGGTTTTCAGTACTTCCATTAACGTACTCTCTTAATGAGATCCTTCTACCATTTCAGCAATGCTCAGTCATTTGAAAAGTAATAATATCTCATAGAAATAGCTGTAGCATTACTTAATTCCATGATAACTGGCCCAATTGCTCACACCATAAACTCGGTTCCCCAATCGGTTTTAAATTATTAAAATCTCCTTATATATTACACAATATTTAATTTTGCTATCATATATTATGTTCCCATGTTTCTGTTTGAAAGAGCTTGAAAACGATGGTTAGCCGATTAATATTTCGAGTATGAAGATGAAATACATTTTTGAATTGTAAGACTTTATGAGAAGATAATTCTCTCACTTGAATCAGACATCAATAATTTCTCATAATAATGATGTGTGTGCCGGATGGAAGTATAAGAGACGCTATTTTACCTTGAACATCTAAACGGTGTTAACGTTTTTTCCCTTTACTCGGAATCGATTATAAGAATGAATTCAGTACAAGCCACTAATTCACGTTGGTTTTTGTCAAGATTATATTATTCAGAGAATTAAGCGAATTTTAAAAATAAATACAGGCGCGTAGATAATGAAATATTAATACTTTTCGGTAGGATTTTATGTAAAAGTTGGAATATGTTGATGAAAATGTTAATTTATTGTCGTTAAGTGAATCAAATAAAAAAGAACGAATAACTAATGCTGACTAAAATAATAATAATATTCTCGACGAATAACAATATTCCTCGCACTTACTTTCTATCTTCTATATAGATAATAAACATTAATGTCAGAAATCACTGTACAACTAAAGCCGATGCAAAAATATTTTTGCTATCCTCCGCAAAACGAAATTCAATCATTAATTCTTTCACATTAACAAAATCATGTAATGTACTATTAAGGAAGAGGCTTATTCAAATTAATGTAATCTATTCATATTAATTGGGAAATAATATCATGAAAATATAATATTTCAGTGTATGCTGAGACTTATATATATTAGAGTCATTAAATATCCTAGCGGGAGACGCAAATTACAATGAGTCTCTAGTTGATCATATATTTTGTGCAGGGCATGAATCTCGGTTGAATTTTCATGTTAATGAACCTGGAGCAATTGGAGTAACATCTGTAAACAATACAAAAAATTTAGCCTTCATTGACGCGCGTAGGTACGCTATGCACTAGGAAATTTCAGAAGAAAAACTTACGTCGAAATGACTGAATTACTGCAATCATATTCCACATTGAAACCGACGTAACTGTATTTAACCGAAATAAAAAACCCAACTATATTCAGTCACTGCGTTGAAGTATGTGGTTTACCTCCGTGGTAAACTGTTGAATCCAACTCCGTCCGTTGTTTCAACGCTCGATTCTCACATACTTGAAATATGGATTCCCTCGCTCATATGGGGAAGTCTCGTGTACATGAGCGGGTAACCCTATCCCACGCATGAGCGGATCGTACGTGTTCGCGCGGATAATTCCCTCGGAAACGGTCAACCCATCGCTTATTATTCCGGGATCTCGGATCGGATGCATTTCACACTCACCATTACTGCTGGGATGAGGCGGGCCGCTTGGACTCGTGGAATGATGAGCGGGGGAGCCGGCGTCGAGGAAGTGGAGCCGTAGTTGGCGACGACGCCGTGCAGGGGTCCGTGATGCAAGTGCTGCGGCACCACGTGGTGCGTGTGAGACGCTTGGCTGAGGATCTTCTGTGCCGAGGACGAGCCAGCCTGGTAGGCGGACACGCTGAGCTTCATGGCTGTTCAGTATGGCGCGGAGGGCAACCAGCCTCGAAGGGGTAAGGCGGGGAGGGACCGCCTGCGGAAATAAATGGACAAGCCGTACTTATTAGAGTACATCTCTCAGGAAAGCTTCCAGTGGTGAAGAAATATCCGGGGCTGCTGCCAATTCTGAGCTTTTTAATATCCATAGAATTTTGGGAAATGAAATCTCAAGTAGTGAGGGAGATGGTGGGACCCTTTTTATAAATAAATTGTATCAAGTGTTTCCGTGGGTGATGATGAGATCCATCAAATGTTTTTTTACAAACTCTGTTCACTTAGGAATCCATAAACATCCGCATATATATAATTGATCATTAACGATAAAATATTCGAGTCTATCCTTCATAAAAAAACAAAGCGAAACCCCTGAGAAAAAAAGCAGGACAGAATGAAATTGTAGAAATCAACAGTCCTAATATTCTGGAAGCAAACCATGCACTTTCAGATAAAAAGAAGTGAATAAAGTTCACGCTGCCAAATATAATTTCTGAAATGCGTCCAAGGATGTCAATTCAGAGAGAAAAAATAAATTAAGATATAAGAAAGAATAAAGTCATACAATGATATATCAAAGGAAGCAAAAGTAAGGACCGGCAAGCAAAGGAAGCATCAGTGAGCAAAAGCAAGCACCAAATTGGTGCGTACATTAAAATTGTATGTTAAGAGAAATCAGACTACTAATAGCAGGTCTTAAGTATATATTAAGACGAAAGTGAAACATTAGTAGACCGAGAAAGAGATGGGTTCAGAAATAAGCTGATAAGGAACTAATTTCTGAAATTAAAAAGTAAATCTAATTTTGAATTTCATCAATGAATAAGGAATGAGTTCAACATATTACCTATTGCTGGGAGAAATTTTTCAGATTTAATAATTTTATTCCAGCATCGAAATTTGTAAAGCGGTGATATTATATTAATTCGTAACTGCGAGTTAGCCTAATTAGAGAACCACTGGGAAGAAAACATGAACGGCCAATAGTCGTAGGGCTCTATTAAGCTGGATTTTTCCGATTACATACAGTAGAATAAGATTAGACATAAAACTTCATTTTGTTCTCCGCCAATGAGAACAGTTTAACTAAGAATGCTTTCACCATCGTCTTCAAACTGAACTTCACCATAGTTCCATAATTGGAATATGTTGCATACTTGGGTTTAGAGTTTCTCTTTCATTGAGGGAAATAGAAAATATTTATAACCTAAGGGACATATATATTCTATCATGACATACACGGAGACTTTAAATTAATGGAGATGAATAAAATCCAGTTTTCCTATATGTTTTTCTGCTAGTCATGCATGTGAAACATGGTTATAGTTTTCATAGGTCTCAGTATATTTTGGTCTCAATGAAATAGCGCTGACTACACCATTCTCCTTGTTGCTCTCTCGACAAATATAATAAAAACAATTATTTTAAATAATGCCCGCGAATATTTTTTTCCATAAATTCCCGAGAAATGTCGGTCATTTATGAAACCAGGCATTCAAGAAAGCTAAATGGGAGATACTGACGACGAAAATATTGAATATATATAGAACTATAGGCTCTGAAGTAGCAGAGAGGACAATGTGGGATAAAAGTTTCCTGTATTACGATACATACGTTTTCACCAAAAAAGTACTAATTAAGCGAAGAACCTATGTATAGTTAAATTAATTACCAATGTAAAATACTTTTAAAGAAAAATTGGTATTATGCAGAAGTGTACTTAATAAATTTCAGGCACGATGCGTATATCGTAGCAGTAGATTTATACCTTGGGAAAACGTCTCTCAAAGAAGTTATGGTTCAATTCAATTATAAAATAAAGACAAAATGCAAGAAAGTAATATATATCAAATAAGGGGGAATAATAATTGAAGCATTTGTTAAGGAAGGTACGAAAGCAAAAAGTTCGATTTTGAGTCAAAAATAGCAATTCATTGCAAATAATAGTACATAATGGCTAATGGAGATCAATCGAGATAAGCTGGATAAAAAATTGAGGATTAGGTGCATATCTTGTGGGCAGGGTTAGTGATGAGTACCATCCAATAAATTCTAATAAAAAAATACCATCTAAGCGTACGTAACATAGTTCATCATTTTTCTTAGATTTTACGTAATTCGATCCAAATATTCATCAACTGAAGGTTACTGTCTTGAATAGATATAAAAAACAAGTTTATTCAAATTGAATTAATTCGTTGAAAGGTTAAGTTAATAAAAATAGCAATAGCTAACGTTGATGCCCTGAGATATTAATCATTACTAACTTATCTGCAGAGGTTTCGATGGTATCATCAAAAAGTCGGCAGGCTTAGATCCTAACTAGGTGAAAAACCAACGAAAGTTCCACTGAAAATATGCCTGTAAAATGGGTTTAAATAACTTTATTATAGCTCTTTGATTATGGGTCAAAATATGATAGTATGCACCTTGCAGAAATTATATCTAATTGGTGGTGACTTATCAATATTTGACTTAAAAAGTAATTAGGAGAAAAAGATGAGACTTACGACTAGAAGTTTGTGGCATCATGCTTAATCGTAATGGAGTGTTTTTCAATGCTACAAACCAGTATTCCACAAAATGGAGCCAAATTTATGCTACTAAATAATTATTCCTCCATATTTCATCAAGTATATATTTTGCATGTAGAGTGCTGTTCAACATTTTACTTTTAAAATATTATTCAAAGTGTAATAAGAGAGCGCCGAAAAATCGTCTGAATTATTAGACATATATTCCCTCAATCTCTGCTAAACGTACGTGCACACGAGCCCGGAAGAAATAAGCCACCAATTTCTGTAACGGAAGGACAGTATTTCTCAATGCGTCACGCCAACAATAAACACGAGACGCAAACACACAAGCGTCCATTATAAACAGCTGTATTCCGTGACGGAGGCCTTGGTGTAGAACACAGAATGGAGCATTAGCGCTGGTAAGGGTCTCGTACAAGCCGATTCACGCCGACGCACGTGATCACGTGTTCGTTTGTATGCTGGTTGCTCTCGCACCCTCGTGGAATAGCGAGTGTCGCGTTTCCCCCTCTCCTCTCAGCAATGCTTGGTGGCGGATCAACGCGAATCCCACGCGGTGTCTAATGGCCATCCATTCCCACAGATCATTCCTCCGGCGTCTTCTTATTGACGGCAAGGGCTACGGCTAGAGTCAAGGTGATCGGCACATGATATCGACCCCAAGTGTTGTGCCTGCAATCCCCACACTCCGGATATTAGTGCGGCCAACGCGGATTAGGACTCAATGCAGAGGGGGCTTAATGGAGGCCCCCCATCTTCTGCTTATCTTGGTCTGTGTTTGGTTTCCCTTTAAAGGCGGGGATGTGAGAACGGGGATGGAGATGGCTAGCCTCAGAAAAACGCCTTTGTACCGCATTCGGGTCACGTGATAGTAGTTGGGTGAGAAACAATGGACCCATCAAAAGGCACCAAAAAAGAGTTCCAGAACGGAAATGCATGCTCCATTGAAAGGGGCTATCTGAAAGACCGAGACCTATTGTTACAGGTCCACGTGGATAAATCCAGTCGATGATGAATGATGTATTCGTAACACGACAATCATTTCCATTACCGTACTTAAGTGGTACGTACGGAGGTCATTTATATGAGAGCAGAAATAAATTTGGGAATCGAAAGGTAGCACACGCGGAAATTACGCTTCGAAATTTCTTAAAATTATAATATTCAAATGAGGGGCGGAACTATGGTCGGACTATAAATAATACCAAAAATGTAGGATTTTTAAAAGTAAATTTGAAAGTGTCATTTGCTCTGGTCTCATTCCAGGATTGGACAGTCAAATAAGGGGGTTTGTCTCATATGTGTCCTCGGGCGTTTTTTTCTATCCTCCACGGATTTAACAGCGTTTGCATTCATAACGTCAGTGAGTCCTCTCTAGGGAGCCACGTTCGTTTTCTTTCACCCCATGGAGAGAACATCTCCTGCTTTTCAAGCAGGCGGCAATCAATAACAGCGGCGGTTTTAAGCTTTTTCCCAACCCCCCGCAGAGCTACGATTTCTCATGAATGAATTTTCTTCTCCAACGAGACTGTATTCCCTCATTTAAAGGGATAAAAAATATATACATGTGTGCATCAGGAGCATTCAAATGAAACCCTAACCCGCCATAGCATACAGTGCGCCCAAAAGGTGCCAACACTGTCTTTACGTACCGATACTGCCATTCCTGAGATAGGAGAATTGCATTGTGACAGCTCACGGTCCATAACAGTATACCCATGGCACGATCAGGTTGTAGTGGGTGTTTGGTTATCATTTGACTGCCCCATTATTTACATACATGTATGTATATATATACATATATATATATATATATATATATATATATATATATATATATATATATATATATATATATATCCCCGGACTACAACCATGATGTGGTGGAAGGGCTTGTGCGTTCCGATGACCCCTAGAGCTGTGCCGGCGGGAGTACTGTATAGCTCTTTGAGTTCTATCCCTCTCTTCCTTGATGAAGGTGGCTACGATCACCGAAAGTTAGCAAGTCTTTTTTTGTGTGTTTCTGTGTTTTTGTCTGTTTCCACTAGTGCTAAGTGTTATACATTATTTTATAATTATATATATATATATATATATATATATATATATATATATACACATAATTTTTATCACTTTCTTCACAAATAAGTAAGGGATTTTTTGTGTAATATAATTTGGTTCTACCTGTGCAAATCATTATCGCACTATTTTATATTCAAAATATTTAATTAATAAGATTTTCTTTTATTTAATTAAAGAGCTATAAAGCCACTACTCAATTTAGAAATATTCCAGAATTAATATAAATCCAATTTAATTTTCGATTTTACCGCTCTCTGTTAAATATCAGCACTTTTAAATATCAAAATTTTTTTCCATGCCATATTTTACATCGCCAAGGTCCGCTTCTACTTATGCTTTGACTGTTGATACTCGGATAATTAAAATATGATGAGCCTCGTTCTAATATGCAGTTCAAAGGATCAATGCATAGCTTTAAAATGTCACAATACAATTGCATAAAATATACAATTTAAGTGAAAAAATTAGAACGAGAATACGCTCAAATGGGCCGATATCCAAAGCCCTTTCAGCTGATTATTAAGAAGTAGTTTTTATAACTAATGTTTATTTTCCTTATGGAAATTTCAAACAATTGCTTCAAAACTCACTGATAAACAGTACAAACTCAACACACTGATACTTACTGAGGACATTTTGATAAGACAAAAGCAGAATATCACTTCTTATTCACAGTATTGGTCGAGAATAATTGCATATTCGAAATCACATCTCATTAAGCTAATATCCTGGCATATTCACGATCAAATGGCCAGGCAAATTTTATAAAAAAACTATAAAAATGGTCAAAAACAAAATGAATTCAATTGCTATTTTTTAATGTCGGATATTATATAAGCTCTTAATAATAGTCTTCTTCATTCGCTAAATTGAGGTAGAGAAAGATGGAACGGAACCCTAAGTAGGCACTTATTCTATTCAAAGCTTTATTAATCACCTTTATTAATAACAAAAACTCATGCGTATTTTGGATCACTAAATTAACATTTCTAAATTTATTTAGTGACTTAAAAATATTGTCTTCAAGAGGGACTACTGGCATTGGCGATTGCGTGAGACTTAAGCTTAATTAAATTTACAGTAATTTGACGTAACTAATGCTTAGAGTAATTGGTTTTCATGTAGCATTTATTATTCACGTTTTTAATAAAAATACGTGGAATGATTTCACTTTATGGACAAACTTTCTGTATTTGTCTAAACTCACCTTTAAATTATCTGTCGAAAGCAAGAACGTTACTGTCAATTTTTGATAGCAGAAAAGGTTTGAATAGCAGCGTGGTGCCAGCTGGAGTGAAAGAGTTCACGGTCATAGTTAAGTAAATTTGCTTTGAAAAGTACTATGTTAAGCTTGAGGAGAAAAAGAGAAGTCATCCCGAATGTTCAACATTTCCATTCACAGGTTGACAGTAAGTAAAAATTGCTCTCTGAAGTATGAAGTCGCTATCGTCTGATCAATGTATCTCAAGAGAGAATATTACCGATATCAACGAAATTTCATTTGACGAGCAAGATTGAAAAAGATTTTATGCATCTCATTTTTAAAAATGAAAATTAATGATTACACTATTCCACTTTCCATATTTCTATTTTAGCACTTCAATTTTTACTTTGAATACTAATTATAACTAATTAACTGTCAATTAATGAATTAATAAATAACAAATACTTCTATTCCCTGAAATAAAGTGCCGTTTTATTTTTTCAGTTTATTTTGAATTTGCCCTTCGGATCCTATAATGACATCAAACTAGCAGCCTTTGCAAAACATGACTGTTTAAAATTACTTGCATGCATAGTCATTTATTATAGTGAACACATATAATTAGAAACTTCCAAGTTTATGCTCAACCATACTATATAATAGTATATGAATTCTGATTTGATATGCCGAAATTGTTAAAATCATCCATCACTTTAAGAACCTAATGGAATAAGGATAATTTAAGGATTTTACCAATTATACATGGAATACAATACAGATAATATGAATTTAAATAAATGTCATTAACAATCATTTACTTACGCGCGTTCGTATGCTTAAGAAAGACACTTTTTGTGCTCTCACTGTTTCGAAACATTAGAGAATTCATTAAACATTCCTGTAACGAGTTACTTATCAGTTTGACTAATGTTGGCCCTAAAATGTCATCATAACTATAATATCTGAGGGAAAGGTGATGTCCAGATAACCCGATGGTCGCAGATTGGAGCACCACCGACAAATATCCATCAGTTACGGTTATTTATGCATTGAATTATCTTGAATATAGTCCCGCATATTTAATAAAAACCCAACTTTCAAAACCTACTAAAATCAGACCTAATTATAACTATGACTAATGGTAGTAAGGACAGGTTATAGCATTCACTGAAATACTAGTCATGAATATTTTTAAGATTGACAAACTCACTTGCAATCATTAAGTTTGAAGTTTTATACATTGCATGACATCATCTTCTGGCAAAGAACTCATCCCCTCACATGCACCGCAAAAACGAGACCCACTCAAAACAATTCACACAATAAATTGATTATCCGTTAAATGGATTAAAACTCTTTATTTAGGTAACATCTGATCAGGTTTCGTCATTTGATGGCTTCAAAAAATAGATCCACACATGATGATGGTATTGTGAAAATATTTCAAAGAAATAATTACACGACGAAGGCCAATAAAGGATAAAAACCATGCCTATCGTGAATATAACGTAACAAAAGAGAAAGATGTTGCACTCACCGAGGGCGGGCGTTAAACCTCTCATGTGGGAGAAGTGAGCTCCAAGTTATGTAAACAACAAACACCGGGGCCACGAACGGAACTGTCCCGAAGAAATTGGAGACCGGAGAGAGCTGACCGTTTGCGAGTGGAGGAGGGAGAGTGCGAAAAGTTTGGAAGGAGTGGTATTGAACGTGAAACGAGGAAGCAGGGCGAAGAGGAGCAGGGGAACGCGGAGGTGAAATTTGGCCAAGGAAAACAAAAAAGACGGCAAGGAGTATGAGAGAAGGTGGGGGAGGAGAGAAGTGACTTCAACGCGCGGATGGCAGAGAACAACGTTGTCCGAGAAACGCCGTCGGGCTCGTGGTGTCACGAGACCGAGGCAGGGAGGAAAATGTTCAGGAGAGTGGCAGGAAGTTAGAAGCGCGGAAGGCCCGGCGATGAACAAAACAACTGCAAGGAGTGCGGTGGCGTGTGCCGCGGACGCAGAGCACCCGAGAAGCGCGTGCGAAGTGTCCGAAGTGACCAAAGTGTTCCCGACCGAGTTTGCGGCCTCGACGTGCACGCTGCAAAGTCTCTACATCGTCGTGGGGTCGGCAGAAGGGAGAATGATGCCGGTGGGAGAGAGACGGGGGAGAGGGAAGAGGGAAAGAGGGATGAGGGAAAGAGTCGGGCACGGAGAGGGTGGAAGGAGTGGGATGGCCGTGATGGATTCGTATACCTTCCCACCGCGTATTCGCCTCCCCGGCCACCTACCAGTTAGTCTGCTTCCCCGCTCCGCCCACCTTATCTTCCCATTCTATTTCTGCCCCCTTTCCTCCTGGTCCCAGTCCAGCTCATCTTTCTCCTCACAATTCATCTGCTTTCATTACACATCCGCGATTATTACAACGCCCTCCTGAAACCTTTTATCACGTTACCTCTCATTTTCTACTTTCAATTTACATCACTATCGTCCGTTTGTCAGTTCATGTTTAGGGATTTTACAGAATATATATTAAAATTGCTAATTAATTGAATATCAAGTTTAAACAAATTCATCAATTATACAGCGAGGAATTAAGTGTATAGCTTTGTTCATAGTGAATACTTGTAATGGTTAGTATGCATGAGATTGGAGAAAATGTTTGAGATAACCCAATTTCCAAATTGAAACTACCGATAATATCCTTCAACTTTGTTCGGCATAAAAAAGTCAACTAAACCGTGGCTTTGATTACAGAAGCATTAGCTTTCTACATTGAAATATGGAAAATTGAATAATCGTTTTCATTTAACACTCCCTCACCTCAATTTTAGCTCCTCAAAACTTGTGTACGGGACAAAGACTTATCTCGGTTTCGGATAAACGGATAGTAACCTATTATAACTCATTTCACCTCTTTCACCATGGCAAAAATAGAAGCCGGAGCAAGAGGGAACGTATCTTCAATATATATTTCAAACTTGAATGATTTTATTCAACTGAGAAGTTAGAAATGTACTGAAACGAATAAATTGAATTTACGAGAGAGCTTATTTGAGGATATATTTCAAGATAAAAGGGTAACGCCTAGTTACATTAGATAATATCATAATTTTTATAATTTTATCAAATAAGCATCATTGCGCTTTCATTTAAGACAAGTTTACGGAAAACGATATTATTTTGCTAATAAGTCTTCATGGAAATATTATTTTTATCAAATAGAAAATATATCTACATTTTCAGATAAAATTTCAATTTTGCTTGAAATTAAACGTACCTTACATGACTATAAAAACTATTTCACTGTTTATAATTTCCTCAGGAAATCTCTTTCACTGCCTTCACAAGATATTTCATAAATGAGACATAATGCCACGTAGTAGCATAACTTAACATATAATCGTAACCTTACTACTCGCACTTTTGTTATAAGTTCCAGATAATCAAAGACTTTCAAGAACGAAAACTGGAAGTGAAGAATCAAAATTGAATATTTATTGAAATGAAGAAAATATTTTGGGTAAAGTTGATGATTTGAAGAAAATTTAAAATTTTTTTAGGAAAAATTTAAATTTTTTATTGTTTTGGGAAATTTTAAATTCTTTGATTTTTCATTTCAGATAAATACACCCCACGATGGGCTGGGAAAACGGAAATCCAAAGGAGTAAGATTAGTCGAGTTTTGCAATGAGAAGAAAATGGTATTCGCTAACACCCGTTTTGAACAACATCGACAAAGGAGATACACATGGAAGATGCTAGGGGATATCACAAGATACCAAATAGACTACATACTAGTAAGAAGGAGATACATGAACCAGGTAAAGCAGTGCAAGAGCTACCCCGGTGAAAAAATAAATAGCGATCACAAACTAATAATCACGGAGAGGAAAGAACGCTACAAGAAAATTAAGTAGACCAAACAAGAGCTAAGGTGGGACTAAAAATTGCGGGCGGATAAAGATAAGATAAAGCAGAGAAAGATTCGCCGCGGCCATTGACAGCGAGCAAGGTGATGAAGGACAAAGTAGCAAAGAATAGAGATGGGATCAACTGAAGAGGATAATGGCAGAATTGCAGAATAGCAACTGGTGAGAGAGAAAGCCGACACGAAGAAACCATGGCTAACAATGAAGATCAGGAAACTAACAGAAGAAAGAAGAAAATATAAGAACGCCAGGAATGATGATGAGGAAAGGCTCTACAAAAAGCTTAAGAACGAAGTAAACCGAGAATACAAATAGGCTAGGGAGAATTGGATAGAAGGCTGCTGCGAGGAAATCAACGAAAATATGAAGAAGGGAATACCGCCAGACCATATAAACTGGTGAAGAAACATTTCGGAGAAAGGAAAATGAAAAGCAATAACATCAGGGATATAAACGGGGATATACTGATAGAAGGTGAAGATATTGGCAATATATGGAAGCAATACACCGAATAACTCGACCAAGGTCCGAGGCCGCTGGAAGAAAACCTGATGAAGGACGAGAGATAAACGGATGACGAAAACCAGGGTCCATACATACTGAGGAGCAAATTTGATAGAGTAATAAAATACCTTGAGAAAAACCATGCTCCTGGAGAAGACAAAATCAGCGGAGACATCAACAAGGCACTCGGAAACAAAGTCAAAGATTTTCTGCAGGGAATAATGAAAGATATATGCAAAGACGGAAGACATCCTCAAGACTTTCAAAGGAATCTGACGATCGCAATACCAAAGAAGGCGAGGGCAGAGAAATGTGGGAAACACCGAATCTTGCGTCTTGTGTCACATGCATCAAAAATACTTACGCAAATAACAAGTCGAAGGATGGAAAGGAAAATTAAAGATAAACTATCGGAAAACCAATTTGACTTTAGGAAGAACAGAGGAACCAGGAAAGCAATTTTTTCCGAGAGTCAAGATAGAGAAAACAATGCATGCGAACAAGCAACTGTATGTGGCATTCGTGGACTTGGAAAAAGCCTTCGATAATGTGGAATGGAACAAGATATCTGGACTGCTGGAAAAACGCGGAATAGATTACTACGACAGAAGAATAATCAATGAGCTATACAAGAAGCAAGTTGCCAAAATGCAAATGAGAGATGGAAGCCATAGAGAGGCTAAAATTTACAAAGGAGTCTACAAGGATACCACCTCTAACCTGCATTGTTCAAAATGGAGGAGGCAACAACAGAAGCACAAGACATTGGATTAAATTCAATTAGGATCAGTGGAGAAGGGATAAACATGCTAGGCTTCACCGACGATGTTGCAATGATAGCAGAAAACCAGGATGATCTTCAAAGGCCTCTAAACGTATTCGATCAAGTTCTACAAAGATACAACATCAATATAAAAAAGACGAAGAATAAAATCCTTGTATGTGGAAGAGAGAATCGGAATACAGTAGTCAAAGGACTGAAAGGACAAAAATTAGAGCTAGTGGATTCCTTCACCCATCTCGGAAGTACCATCACAAGGGACGGAAGAAGTACTACAGCCATCAAACAAAGAATAGCTCAAGCTAATAAAGCATATACATTGAAAGGACAACTGCTGTGTTCAAAGAATGTAGAACTACAGACGAGGATATAACAAGTCAAAACATTCGTATGGAGCGTGGCGATCTATGGGTCAGAAGCATAGACCATCGGAAAAGTAGACCTGAAAAGACTAGAACCTTCGAAACCTGGTGTTAAAGGAGGATGCTTAAGATCAAATGGACGGATAAAATAAGAAATGAAGAAGTATGCAGAAGAATTGATGAAGAACGGACCTTATAAACGGAGCACTATAACGAAAAGAGGAACCAGATGAATTGGCCGCACCCTGAGGCACAATGGATTCGTGAAGAATATAATAGAAGGAAAAATAGAGGGAAAAGCCCAAGAGGAAGGCCAAGGGATAAATACATGGGGCAAAGAAAGAAAAAAGTACTTTGTCAAAAATACCAGGAATTAAGCCAATTCCTGGCATCAGATAGGGTAGGATGGAAATAACTAATCCATGGATTGAACGACCTAATGATGATGATACCCCACGAGCGCCGATCTTATATTATCGATTTCTGAATGCGTAAGTCATGTGGAGCGAATTAGGAATTAATTCATAGTATTCCGATAAGAGAGAAAATAAATATAATTAGATAAGGCATCCTTGGATTTTCCTAAAGCTTTTTACAAAGCGCCACACAATCATCTGTATTGACAGATCACCAAACTTTGGAATAAACGAAAACTTAGCAGTCAATATACGCGAAAAACGAAAAAAATTGATAACTCAATGATGACATTATGATTTTGTGTAGCAACCAAAGTTCTTCTAGAAAGCGTGATCAGTCCCTTCTCATTAATGATTTGTATCAGCCATAGCCGTCTTAAATTACTTGTATTATTAGGCGAGAATCGAATTATCGTGCAGAAATTAAAGCAAATGTCCTAAACATTCTGTGGCACCCTCATGCAAGCTCACATGGTATGAGGTACAGAAAGGTGAATATAACAATTTAGCTGTGGTCTACTGAAGTCTAAGAAAAAATATGAGTTAATTTCATGCGATGCAGCATTCAGTATGCAGTGAATTTTAATTGTGTTCAATTATTTCAGCATAAAAATATTTTATTTCTAATTTCTAAACAAGTGAAATCAGGTAGATGACAGATTCTTAGGAATTTAAAGGACGCGTAAGATAAACATTTTCGTTCATTGGTAAGTGTTTTGAAACGATCGAGCTTAAGGAAAATTTGAAAACAAAAATATAAATACAAGGGTTTCATTAATTGATAAATAAGACATTTTCGGTTGGCAATGGACTTGAAAGCAAATATCACCTTTATGCCACGAAGCGAATAATATGGGGATCGAGATGGTGCGGGGGCTAACGTACTGGCTTCCCACCCTGAGGGCGCGGGTTCAAATCCCGGCGGTGTTGAATATTTTTCAGAGGTATCTCGATCCCTACTTGAGGTGCTTTGTGGAGGGCACTTTGAGTGAGTACGCCGTCCGTCGGATGGGACGTTAAGCCGCGGACCCCTTGGCGCCTTTCGTAAAGAGTAGGCTAATGCCGACGCCGGGTTTCTCTCCACCCTTCATCCTTTCCTGTCCTTCCCCTATGGCAAATGACCTCAGTTGTCGGTCGCCTCCCCTCAAAACTACTACTACTACTGCGAATAATATTACCTTTTCAGGAAATATAGATAGGATTCTAAGTATAGAAGTTGAGAATATAAATGCAAAATTGACTTCAACAAAAAATTGGCATGTTTTGAGGCCACGGTAATTAGTTTTCAAAACTTATTACATTGATAAACCAATTTTCCTCCTATCTACATATTAAAGATTTTCAGGAACTTAAATTAACCAATGTCTGCCGAATCAATACATATTTAAAATCCGGCCTTTCATAGTAGATGACCTTGTATCCTCCCCACAATGGCCCCGTTAGCGGCTAGCGGGGAGGATAATATGCAGATGAAGGTGTAAATCGTTCCTCTCGAACCTTCCGCCGGCTGTCTTCGGTGTTCTTCCCACCCCTCCGTCCCCCGTCCGAGTGGACGACACCCCTTATACTAGGCTGAAATTTCCGAAAACATGCCGAGTCCGTGACCGGACGCGCGACAAGGAGGCAACGAACTACAGCTCCCTAACCACCCCTCCTTATACCACTGCAAAGCTGCCCCCTCATTCTCTCCCTCTCGCCCTGTCCTTGCCCACGCCGTGCCGCTTCGCAATCCCAGGCTGCGTGCCGTGATCGAAGCAGTGACCCGGTTCAATTGGCGCTGTCGCCATCCCCTCTCCTACCCCTCCCCCATTCTGTGTAGTCTTTGGAGTAGTTTGGCGAGGAAAGGATAGAGGAGGGGCAGGGAGAGCAAAGGGAACGAGGGAGAGTGGTGCAGTAGGTCTCTTCAGCCAGTATTCCCGATAAGGAGCCGAGCGAAAGGAGGGAGGGAAAGGCAAAAAGGGGACTGAGAGTGACGAGGAGACTCGGGGCGTGAAGCCGGGAGGGGGGTGCGGGGGCCTACGGGGAGGACGTGGACGGGACTCGGAGGAATCCGAGCGAGTGGAGAGGAGATGGAAGGGACGGACTTATAAGTAGGGAGCTAATTGAAGGTGCAACGGGTGGAGCGAGTGAAACCGATGATAGTAAGATGCGTGAGTGTTATAAATAATCGTGGTCGCTCGTCAGCATGAGCGGGTGAGTAACATTTTGTTCGGTTGGCTGAAGAGTCTAGGATTCGCATGCACTCAAGAGGCATGATCATTAACTCATTTTCAGAGAATCTATGCTGGAGAAATGCTTACCTTGCGTGAATTCCATTAAAATTGAACTTTACTCATATTGTGCCCTCAGCTTTAGAAGTATACGTAATTATTTTCATGTAATTATGTTTTATCCAATCTAATGAAAAATCAAACACTAATCAAAGGCTTCCAATTCCATTGTCATTAACAATACATTTGGAAAATATATTCCATTCCTGAAATAAATAAAAAATTGCATCTCTCCTGCTCTTTATGTATAAGTTCCCAATATGGTCAGAAAAAAATTGGCTGTGAAATATTTTAAAATTATTAAAATAACAAAAATCAGATCACAAATGAGAAAGATCAGATTGAATATAAGAAAGGGGGCCGTAGCTTATGCAGTGAATGTGGTTTGCAATAATTGACACACTCTAAGGCAGAATTCGGATAATGTGCACCCTTAAAGGGTTCACCAATTCTGGATTTAATCGGATGTAAAGTAACAACCTTATTCTGAGATTAAGCTATTGTAAACCAACTAACACTTAAATCTCTTCCCAACATTTTTTCCTCCTGATTTCACCTTCCTTACCACTCTAGAATACCACATTTTTATCCAAAACATCGTCTTTCGACTCCCATGTCTCGTAACCCATTTGCTTATGTGCGCAAATAGATTATTTCTAAAATTGTGAAAATACACTAAATTGTGGCCACGCAGTTAGGTGCACGTCACCATGCGATGATTATTTATTTTTTTTAAGGAGTAATTCATTTTTTTAATGTTTACATAGCAAAGTACACATTCAGTTAAAATACTTTGGATACAGGAGAAAGTGCAGTTATTACGCAAGGAAGTGAAAGAGTTCTCAGAATAGAAGGGATGAAACGATATAGCTTTCGGTAAATATTCAAACAGATATATGCATTAGATACATTTGATTTGGGTAAAATGCAATGAATACGTGAAGGCACCAGATAGTAAAGGGATTCCGATTATTTTAGATGGTGGAAATTATATATGGATAGTTGCTACCCAAGAATGTAAAAGACGTATTAATTTACTTATAAATCTAGTTTCAAGCTCTACAGCACGGAAAAAAACGAGATGAAATAAAGATGGAGAAGGCGAATGAAAATGGCATCTCTGTAGATTGTCTGAAGGAGAAAAATATTACAATGGTTATTATGATAAGGGTTTTGGACTTTCTGATCACATAATATTGAGTTTCAAGTAATTTAAATCCTAGTTTCATGATTGAAATTTTGGATTATGAGATAGACCAGACGCAAATGAATATCCACTTGAGTGGTGAAAGGAGATATGAAAACTTGATACTATAAGAGTAATAAAAACATTTAAAGACAGGAATATATGACTCAGGATTTCCATTTATATGGCACGATGAAATATCATCCATGTGCAAAGCATTATAAAAGGTGAAAGAATACTGAGGTAGGAATTCAGGAGGAAGGGTCTGCTAACTAAACCAGTTACAATTGCGGTTTAAAATGTCTTCCTAAAGTTATAGTGAAGAACGGGAGCCTTTCGGGACAAATGAAATCCTTGAAATGCTAAGCTAAACTTTTAATTGAAAGAAATAACTCTTTATCCGTAGAAAAAGGAAAGCAGTTTTGAAGTGGGAATATCAGGATAGAAATTGTGAAATTAAATGAATATTCAAACAGAGAATAAAATTGAACCTCTGTCTCCAGATGAGATGATATGAACATAGGGAAATAAGTATTTTGGGAAGAACCATTTTGAGAGTTAGATATCGGCATCGACAATCAAAAAGATGAACGCTGATTACGAACTTTGCGTATATACTTAATTCGTGCATGGAGAAGAAAATAGTGATTAATTGAAACTTTGATGGTGACGTTTATCGGATGACAATTCACGAAGTGTTAGAGTGGTGGAGAAGTAGTTGATTTCGGATGAAATTCAAAGAAAGAATATTAGAGAGGATATTGAAGGAAATACAAAGGAAGTTGACGTCAATGTGACATTAAATTAATAGGGATAAATGAAGTGAAAAAGTGTGATAAAACGCATAACAATAGGTAATTGGGGAAAAGTAAACAAGAGGAATAGATTCAAAATGGTAAAAGTAACGAAGAACCTGCAGAAAGAAATACTGCAGCGAGTTTAACATAAATTACGAGAATGATTTCATGCTTTGCAAATCCGCCATGATGAATGATAACTTTGGTAATCTGTTCCAATCTATGCTTAACTGCTTATAATTTTACTGATGACAAAAATTCCGTAGTTTCAAAGAATACCTTAGAGTCTGTAAAAATTTACCTTCAGCATTTTTTCATGACAAAAAAATGCAAGATCAAATTCTTACGTGAACTCGGAACACAGGTGTGTGTGTATACATATTTGTATGTGTGTATAATATATATATATATATATATATATATATATATATATATATATATATATATATATATAGATTATATATATATAATTATATAAAGAACGACTGGAGGTTAGCAAATATTTTGCTCGCATTTCAAGGAAATTCCTAAATGTGACTTGTCGGATAAGTCCACATTTCATCTGTTTTCAAGCGTATTATTGGCGTCATAAAAATTTGGTCGCTTTGCCTGCTGGGTTTGGTTGATAAAAGATGTCTGATGTCGTAGAGTTTCTGCGCCTTGATACCTTCGAAAAATTTCTCTCTCTCTCTCTTGATATATGAGTTTCGTATATATCCTCAAGAGTTCTGACTTTTCGGAATCTATTTCCGAAATTATCATGCCGCGTTTTTTCATTTCCGTATTTTTTTACCAAATATGACAGGCACTTTCGTCGAAGGGATTAAGGAAGATATCTCGGCTCTCCTGGTGACAATATCGCAAAAAGAGACCCAAAGAAGAACGAATTAAATTTTTTTAAAGAAACATGCCATTTCCGCCTAGTTGAATTCCTTCTTCGTTTAGGGATACTGACAACAATAGTGGAGGAATATTAACAGATTTCATTAATTTCAGAAAATATTCTAAAAATTTTATTCCTTCGGTTAAAAAAAAATTTTAAACACACACAACTATATATACGCACTTGTATCCTACACTAATTTATATGTCCTGCATTCAAATTTCCCGTATTAATTCGTATTTCACTCATTATCTTTTTTCATTGAATAGGTTATAAACCTGCTCTGGAATCAAAAATTTGGAACATTATTTCTTTATCTTTTCGTTGTTTTCCTGTACTTTTTTGACCATTGAGTTTGTACGGAAGAACTTTCGACGCTCTTCATGTTCCATCCGCTCTATGACATCTCTCAATTTTTTTCCTATTTTATTTTATTTTTTCATTAATGTCTCATACTTTAACATCTTTCTTAATGCCTCAATTCCTTAGTTTGTCTTCACTGGAACAACCTTGAACTGGCATTATGGACAGTATATCTGCTACTAGCTATCTGATTTCACCGTCCGTTTTGTGCATTTAGCACTCATATTCGTAATTAAGTGTCAATTTTGTCTTAATTTGGCAGACCTTTAGTAATATCCAACTATTTTCCTTCATTAAAAACTTTTACTGTCCTCGTACTACTTAAAAGCGTTGTAACCTATTATTTAGTTTTTATTATTTGGCATGAGTTAAGTATTTTAGAACCACACTTTAGGATTTGGTACCTGATCCAAGAAAAGATCACCTGCTTCTTTTGGCTCCGACTTATTCGTACCCTTAAATCCTTTCTCTCTACCAGAATCGTTTTTACTTATTCTATTAGCATTCAACCTGTCTTTATTACCTTTACTGAGACTTTTAACATATGGGTTAATGCACTAGGTGTTTTCGTTCGCCATTACATACCAAAATGTTTTCATGCGAAGCAATTGATACCATTGGTATAATCTATATTATCCAGAATTGTTTCAAAATTCTATTTTCTTCGTTTCTCTAACATTTATTTAGGTGCAAATCAATTTTGGAGAAAACTTCTTTTCATTCGATATGATGTTCAATCTATTAATTCTCTGAGTATAATGATAGGCATGTATTTAGTTTTTGAGAGCGTACTCAAGAAACTGATAACTATAAATTATTCGCATCGATTTCCACCCCAGCTTTTAAATATGGGTATCTAACTAGTATTTTCTACACTTTCAATCAATTTTTAACATCAAATGTGAATCACTTTTTAAGGGCTAAGTTACTTATGCATAATTTAATATTCATCGTGCTTAATGGTAGAGCATATTGTAATGTATTACATAATTCTTGGGAATGATACATGTAGTTCAACATGGATTACGAAAATTCAGAATTCATTTCTCAAATATGGCCACGTTAAATCAAATTATCCGCACCCGATGGCTTTCCTATATTTCGTATTGTTTTTACAAAATGTTTTTTCCGTTTAGCTTTGTGCATAAATCTTAATTTTGCAATTCACCTGCCCAAATGAAAGTAATAATAATTTGATCATTCAAAAAACCATGAACCCACAATTTCTTTTGGCTTGATTTCTGATCGTTCTATCACATAAGATTAGATGTGCTCTTTATATATTTTATTTTTAATATTACTACGAACTTTTAGAACATTCAGGTCAACTTCTATATTTCTACTTGCGTAAAAGGTATTACTCCCTCGCCCCAGCACGCCATGCTTTTCCGATCTCATATCAAGAAAAGAATAATGCTCTAAACTAGGGTGGCGGTATAAGGATGAACAAAAAGCCTGTCCGGAAAAATGTGGAACGAGCAACCAGGCCTGGTTGCCAGGGAGAGAGAGGACCAACGCAGCTACGTAGCTTGAAAGCATTGAATCCTGAGCTTTAGAGGGCAGAAATAGCTTCCTGTCACAACAACGAGTTCAATCAAGGCGGAAGAGATGCTATAGTCGGGAGGATTCGCTGCGTGGGAATGCACTGACGAAGCACTCAATTTTGAGGATATTCCACGGCAGAGTGGTAGGAAATGGAACGCAAGAGTAAACAGCAAACAGGACGGGAATAAAAGAGATGACTTATGAGCGAACAAATGCGGTGGGTTGGGTTGAAAATAAACTTTAAATTACATTTAAGCCCCTAGAAAATTTAATTTTTCCAGTTTTAAGATTAACCTATCAACTGATTACATTTTTTAAATGAATCCCATGCATAATTACTGATATATTTAGAAGCGTCATTCGGCGTGTAAAATAAGGATCTCTACTCTAAAACCTGCAAGAAAAATTATCTTTATCCGTCGTCACTTATTTTACACATGCCCGTATGAATTTTTATCTTAACAATGGTGAGAATCTGATGAAATTAATTTTTATATTTGGTTAAAATGATACGCCTAATAATTTTTAGAAGAGTTAACGGTGTAATCCTTTCCCAATCTGTAGGTTTTCGAATTTATTAGCAAAGCCAGGAACTATTTTTTATCATATTTGGTTTAATATCCATTAAGATTTATGTGGAGCACGCATTTTTTGCTATTGGTACTCGGCTGTATTCCTATGACTACACTGAAAGTGGATGGCGTAAAACACATGGACCATCAACTCGCACGTATGCAGTGGGTCGATGTGGATCAGGGACAGCGGTCTATTTTGTTGAAATAAAATCTAGCTCCTCTAAAATGTACCTTAAATTGGATATTCATCCTCAGCTTCAATTAGATAATAGTCTTTAATTGTTTGACTTAGTTTTTCTGTAGCCATGTCAATTGAATGTGTTGGCTCTATAACTAAAAGTTTAGTGATCAAACTGGATAAAGTGCAGTTGATTTTTTAACTAAAAATATTTTAAACTATCGAGATAACTAGTAACACGTCGTTAAAGAGGATTTCAATAAACATACGTTATCTGGAAAAACATTTTAGAAGATATTATTTGGATTATAAAAACCTTAACTCTTCTTACAATGTGGATGAATATAATGAAAGTTTGTTAATGTTACGGAGCGGTATAATTGAGGTTAACCCGAATGATGTTTTGTAATACAACCGCGGATTTATTGACAATGAGAAGGTTATTTTAATGTTTAATTTGTTCAGGGTGTTGCTATAATACCATAAGCACTAGATTACCATAAAAAAATTAAATGTGAGCGTTAACCTCAGCGCAATGTACCTGCACTATAATGACTAACTGTACACTATCCAAGCAATTGCTGGAGAAGAAATAAATTTTTAAATATTTAAGTCGGAGAGTAATTATTTTCCTTTTTTTAAGATTGCCTTTTTTACAACTGCGAGGCAACTTCATCAGGCGTACAATTAAATTTGATGGGCAATTCTTATCGCATGCTCGTTAGACGGTAAAATCATCTTTTTTATTATTACTACTGGTATTTAAGTTAAATAATAGATATGATACCATAATAATGATTCATCCGAGCAATGGTTAAATCAGGGATCACGGACCGTCAAATGAAAGGCATTGGCCACTACAATAAATCAAACAACACCAAATTCTGCCAGTAGTACTTAACCAAAATACACAATTGTATTCTGAGATCTGAGTGACCAAAAACTGATTAAATCAAAATATTTCATCATATCCGTTGCACATAAATGTAATTAAGGTCCCACTGGAAGCCTACACTGATAACTATAGAAGCAATTACTTAGTGACATTTCATACTCATGAATGCAGAAATAAAAAGATCTACACGTATTAAAACAAAAAAAATAATCGTACGCAACTTTTTGCCTTAATTTCTATACATCCATAAATGTATGAGTCAAATTTACATAAAAACGTACATGAATATTTTATGTTTAATCTTTAATGATTGAAGCCAACAGTCACTAAAAAGCACTGTCGTTAAAAAAAATTTTAGGCACTTGGGTCGCTTTGTATTTTACGAGGAATATGGCATGAAAACTTAAACATAAAATGGGCGTGATAAATAACAACACTGTTCCAGGTAAATACAGCAGGAAAGTGTGTACTTTCAATAGTTTTCTCGCAAAACAGAGTTGCATAGCCCACGCCGGCTATCATTGGCTATTTCATTTGAAGCTAAACTGTTATGTTCATCCGGGACTCGGATAAAACGCATATATAAAGCGATTCCATTCTGAGTGCAATTAATCTGTCTTTTATAGCGAAACCTGTAGGAATGGGAGTTTTTACGATGGGTATTTCAAACGATATATTAATCCATTAGAAATATTTCAAGTGGTTCTTAAAATCAATTTAAAATTTAATTAAAATGTACATTGAACGTTTTAAAATCTTAACTTTAAACATCATTAATACTGATTCTCACGAAAAGGATAAAATTTGGTAGCTGTTATTGACATATGAGTGTCTTTTAAATAGGAAGCACATCATCACCATTCCAACTACGACTGGGTATGTGAAAGGTTTACATGATAAAATCGATGTTTTTTGTATTAATGCACTAATTCCTCTTTGATCTTCCTCTTCTAGAGTTATAAGGCTGCCAGAATTAGCTAAGGTCGTTTAGTTAAATTTCACCTCGATATTGGCTGCTATTATCCCACATTGTTTATTCTACATAATGTGATAAATTTTGCAACATATCGCTTTAGACATAAGAGGATCTAAAGCATTAATTTTTTAAATAAAAATTAAATAATTATAAATATTCCGTTCATTCTTTATTTACTCGCTTTCTGCTATCCAAGGTAACATGAATAAATTATTATAGCCGCGGTATACATGAAGGAATTTTTCTATTAAAAATAGAAATTTTAAATAGAAAAACAAATTAATTATTTTATTTACAGCACAGCCGGCCAGAAATGTAAAGGCTCATATCCTCTTCTATGTGGAATTTTTAAAAGAAAAATTCCGCATAGAAGAGGATATGAGCCTTTCCATGTCTGGCCGGCTGTGCTGTAAATAAAATAATCAATTTGTTTCCCGCCCAAAATTAGAATACCAAAGTGGTAGTAACTTAAATATCAAAGTAGTAATTAGTAACACGATGTGTACTGCATTGTCTTTGCGTTATCATACAACTGAAACAGGATTCGCGAGGTGTTTTAGAATATTTCTTGTAAGGATTTATAAGGCATAGGGATTTTTGAATTGTCGAGGTTAAAATAAAGAAACCTAACTTTAAGTACTTTAAATCATTCTAGCAATGAAGACTCATTTACAATAGCCTTAGACCTTAATATTTTCTTTTGACTCTTGAAATTTCGATTAAAAAATGTCTGGAAACGTGTAAAATAAGTTTGGATATAGATAAAACGCATTACCTGTAAGCTGCGAATTATAGACATATTTTAGGTATTTCATCTCCGTTTATTAAGTAATATAATCAATCTTCAGTATAACATTTGATTCACTTTAAACAGGCCCACTTAATTATCGATACATTGAAGACTCAAAGTAAAATATTCACCTCTTCTCATATTAAAATAAGCCATTGCATAAGCGTATTAACGGTTTGATCAGAACATATCATTTCCAGAGTTATAACACCCTCTATCTTAATGAAAATCAACTACACCGTCCATGCTTTCAAGTATTTTCTATTCAAAAAAATTCAACGATATAAATCAGAATTTCGTAACAAGTGAAGGACTCCCCTTATATTATGCTCCCAAATTTTTAATATTATTCAGCTGGTACAAAATTGTGCTCTATGTATAATGTATATGTAACTATTTTAGTGAATTAATATTTCTGTCTATTAATCTTTTTAAGTCTATTAATATTTCTTCTATATTAATTTTTCTTTTTGCACGAAAATTTAAAGGTTTTTCGTAATACATTTCAACATTGGATGGAGAAAAACAAATCTCAATTGAATTTGAATTCACAATTTCACGTACAAATAAAAATAAAAGAGAATTAAAATTTAATTGATCGATATAATGCACATGGTTTCTCTTTTCCAATTGAATGTTGCTAATAGAGGAGATGGATTTAACTATCTTAAGTCTTGGTTACGTCTCCTTCAATATTTCCTACAATGCAACCATAATTAATTTTAAAATTATTAATCAACTAAGGATGCATTTAAAGGGAATAACGTTAGACGTTGAATTTATTAATATGGTGTCAAAACAAAAATTGTAGCTCCAATTTAAAAAAGGCAAAAATATGAAATATGTGTTTGCGTAGATTCAGGAAATATTCGAGTGTTGTTAGCTGCTAAAAGCCGTATTAGAGCGAAGGTTTTGAACAAGCGGTGAAGAGGAAGGAAAATAAGGAACGGCTTGAATACTAGCGAAGGTATGAGGAAAAAAATAATGTAAACCAGACAAGTGTTAAGGCTGGGGTAGCCCATATAATATATTGTAATTCGGCATTAATCAAAGGTTACAATTATGATACAAATGGTTTGAAAATTGAAGCGCCATTAGTAGGTTAAGGGTTTGTTAGAAAGAAGACATCCATGACTTCTGTGTGCATTGGAATGAAAAATTCTTTGTGGGCCTTCTTATTCTAGGATTTCCCACTTGCAGTCGATGTATTCACCACTTAGCTCTTAGCAATAAAAAATTATTTTTAGTCCTAAAAAAGTAATTATAATATTTCTGCCTTGCAAAAAAGAATATTGAATTAACACATTTTGGGATATTTGTAACAACCACTAAATTATATACGATTCCTAAATGGCGATAATTTTCCATTAAAGGTTATTACAATTTAAGCTAGTTTTAAATTCCAAATATCTAGCTTTAATTACTTATTTTATTTAACTTGCTCTTTATAAGGAACAAGGTACTATTACATATCAATTCAGTCAGTTGCAGTCAGGTCTTTGCAGATAAGGTAAATTTTATTGCTTTTTCACAAGAGTTTGGGGAAAAAAAGGGATTAAATTGGTGCGGTGTTCAATGCACCGGCTTCCCATTCCGAGGCTCCGGGTTTGTATTACGGTGATGCCTACATTTTTCAGTAGCACTCTGATCTCTACTTGATGCTATAGGGGCAGCAGTTCAAGCGGAATACGCTGCCCATCGGGTGGGGCATTGCATTTTGGACCTCTGAGGGTATTTTGTTAACAGTAAGCTTAGTTGAGGCATGGGTGCTTGTAATGTGTTTTCAATGTTACATCATTACTTAGGGGTTATGTGGTAGAAGGGGTTACCTAGTCTATATCGCCCTAATAAAAACGCTTGAAAAAGAGGCGGACTCCATTTCACATAACCCTCTTCTTCATCGCCATCCTACCTGAGAATTCTACTTATCTTAAATCAACCAATTAATGGCACAAATGACCTACACTGTCGACTTCCTCCCCCTGTTAACTAGTAGGAGTACCATGAGCTCATACAGATATAGCCTAAATGCAGAAAACCCTTCTCGGACTAAATTAGAATCCTCAATCTACAGTTTAGCCAAAAGTTAATCGAATTCCATAGAAATATCTCCAATACCAGGTTTTGAACTTGGGCCCTAGACTTGAAGAGCAAGTCCTTCAAATACCAAACTAATCCGTTCCATTAGTCGGTTATCAACCCAGTAAAATTTAATGGATACATGTTTGTTACTATGATGGGTTTCCAAGCAATCATTCGTATTTGAACAAGGATCACTCATGATTCTGAAACTCGAGTATTCTACGCAAGAGTCCGGTACTTACATAATTAGGATCAATTATTTTGGCATCCAATTAGGTGGAAAATCAATATCAAAATTCTAAGTATTCCTTCTACTTTCGCGTCTGATAATTAACTTCCCTTCAATTTCTATACTCTTCTTCCACGTCCCTCGCTGATTCTTCTTTTACCCTCTCCGCACAACCACATCGAAGTGTCCCTTCCTCCGTCTTGAGCCTCCATCATCCACCCGCCCTCATCTATTATCCTACATGCAGACGCCCGGTCTTGGGTTGATGCATAACTCGTGCCGGACACCCGACGCACTCCAATCACCTACCCACCTTCCACTCCGCCGATGAGCCAATGCAACGGGAGTGCTCCCTGCCCCACCCGTCATCACGTACCTGGCTGCCTACGCGGCGGCCGCGACCGCGTGGCTCTATCCCCAAACGGTACTACCGCGCTGCATCGCTCTCTCCCAACTCCCCGACGCCACACTTTCCCTCCTCTATGGTACTCGCCAGCATGGGAGCGAGAGGAGGAGGACGTTGCTCCTCCTTCCTCCCTGTATCCCTTGACCCACATGTCACTCCGTCGGCTTCTGGGTCAAACGTTTCTTGAAGAAATGAGAAAAGTCTCGCTTTCATCACGATAGTCCCCCCACGAATGCCCTCTTGTCGCAAACGGTTAGTTGCATTTTCCGTCTCTGTTGCTCATTCGCTTTCGTGGTGAAGCCTTTTTTCCAAAGAACCTCGTCCAAAGGATCGCCGTTTATGAGGCGCAAGTGGAAGAGGATTGGCAGTTCTGATTTCGTTGCGTGCTCGCTTTCGACAGCGCAACCGATCGAGGAATTTCGGTTTATGACGCGGATGTTTTCCCCTATCCCCTTTCCCATCCTCCCTCACCCCAGTGCATTAGTTCAAGTGTTCCGAGGAATAGTTGTCTCGTGTGGGGGCACGATGGATAAATGGAGTTGCCAGCCGTGATTTCAGCAAGTGGATGACTGCAGGGCTCCTGTCCGCTTTTATTCGAAAAAATTGATAAAATGAACATATGAAATTTTAAAATGAACATATGAGATGAGGGTTGCGTGGAAGGCTTAGCGTTAATTATTCCTAAGTTAATGCAACGAGCAGGCGATTTTTTTATGTTTCCTTGATTCTAATTACCTAAGTGAGGCGTATACAATTAGTATAGTCATGAGATTTAGAACAATTTCATTTCGAATATAATATTGCACAATCAAATAAATTAGGTAATGTGATAAAAATGACACGAAAAAAAAGCTTTTTTCGTTGAAACGAGGTTCATTTTTACTCATCGTTTACGTTGATGACAATGTTAGATAATTCTGTCGAACATCAATTAGATAAAACTAGAATTTTTTCAATTGATTCAATTATTTTGAGCAAGCAGCTGAATGAATCCAGGTACACAGTTCTCGTTCACCAATCCTTAATATTAAGTTAATATTATTAGCACTGTAATAATTTTATATTTAATTGTGGAAATGAAATATGCTCATGTTGGAATAGATCCATCATTGCTAAGTTTTCTCTAAGTTTTTAGGGTTTAATAGAACTCAAATGGTATGAATGTACATGGTGGATAGAGTCAAATATTTGCTCACTTTTGGACTTAACTTCAATTTATAAAATATTAAAATATCCAAGTCAGATAATAATACCAAGCGTTTCAGATCATAGTGGTAACATATTAGCAACTATATTCGTTCTGTGTAATTCCAGCAAATGAATCCATGTCATGATTACCTTAAACGTACCTTAAATAAGCAGGCTCTTAACCTAATCATGTAACTACACCTTTTAACGAGTATCGGTCATAACTTAATTTTTAACTGTGAATATATGTATTGCACTGCTGAATAAATCAAAAGGAGATTTAATACACCAATGCTAAGCTTATATTGCCGGTATGGCCTTTAAAGTAAATTTAGTATCTTTTAAAGGCGTCATTTATTTCATAATTTGGTTCCATTACGTAATATATAAAATCAATTAATACCTACATAAATCCAATTTAAACTGCGCCAATTACGCTAGCCTTAATTAAAATGTTAAATTTTGATTAAACCTTTATCTTTATGTTTATCTCCCCCAACTGCTTTACAGTTAAAATTATAATGTTTAAATGTATATGTTGCTTTCATGTATGGAAAGTTACGATAAAAGTAATAAAAATTATGCCAAAATGAATGACAAGAAAGAATAAAACCCCACCTCGAAACGTCTGCTAATGTACAACCAGTGCTCCTCGAATGTGTCACTGACGTGAAAAACCTGCTTCTAACAGTCGCAGAAAAATTCTTTAGTTTAGAGAAGGAAATTAACCTAACCCTTTCGCTTGAAATGTCATCACCATGCATATGAAAAAATACACTAATATTCCACGAAAATTATACATCTTTTATCATCATTTTAATTATCCATGCCAAATGAGAACTTAGTAACTTAATGACTTTTTATCCATTTGATCTCCTATGTATTTATTTAATCTCGATCATCCAAGGCATTAATGACATATTAGATTTCATTAATATTGTAGAATATGAGTTTTTAAAAATAAAATACTTATAAAATAAATCTCGATTTTATTTTAGCCACTTCCTTGATTTAAAAAATCAATTAATTAAAACGTTGTTTTTACTCGCATATTACGATAATATGTTACGAGCTTTTGGACCATGCAAACTACCTTTCATCATCTTAAAAGTGTGCTTCATAGCATATATATACCTGTATATTAACTCCAATGATGAATATTTTGTTATTCTTCCATTTTCAATGCAAAAATGGATATAAATGGGCCGATATTCCTACTCTGAAGGCACATTGAGTGCGTACCTGCTTAACCTACAGGAAACTCTTTCATTCCAATCATACCCCTTTCATCCTCGTCGGAAATGCTTTATCAATTCTGAAGCGCCTTCGGGGCTGACACTTGAAAGATTGAAGCATCATAATCGCTCGGTTGCGGTTAAAACCTCTTTAATCCCCGGATGCATCTTCCCCAAAGCTCTTGCGCCATAATAATTGACAGAACAGACCTTTTGGTAAATAAAATAGAACTCACGGTAAAGGAGCTAATCTCGCGAGCCAATCCACGAGGATCATCGAGAATCCAGATTTAACTCCTTAAATATTCCAAACCAATGCTTGAAGACGCATGAAACATGGTGATAATTGCGTCATTCTTCTTTTGGCTTTAACTTTGGCCAAGTTTATCAGAGGTCATTCCAGAATGTACCATCGTTCGGTGATAATAATTATTTATTAGGTTATTTGATGCACCATGTTTCAAGTAAATTTAATCAAATACCATATTTCATATTGTGTGTATTTACAATTCTTAAATAACCTCAAAATACATTAAAAATTGAGTACATGATAACTCGGTGGAATGAGTCACCCTTATATACTATTTAAACTAAAATGGAGGGTGATAGTTTCCCGCGGACGAAAAACTACTATTGTTATCTAACGTACTCGAATCAACTTGGTAAAAAAAACAAAAATCTGGTATATACGGATATCTTCAAAGGTTTCGGATATTAATCCCGTAACGGATAAAAAATTACAGCCTTGTAGCATAAAATTAAATTTAACTGCCAAGCCTATCATTATATTAGGTTTCCATGATTTAAATCACTCATGCATCTTGAATATTTTTTCAAACACATGAATGTCAGCCGAGATTCACCACAAATAGTGAAAATGAAATAACCCTTGCAAAAGTTACCTGGGTTATATTTTTATTGATATACACAGAAATAATTCCCGCAAGGGCCAGTAAGAGGCGAAATAAAAAAAATACTCTCTTCAAGAGTATATAAAGTAAATAAATTCCTTTAAATTTCATTTTTCCCACAGAAGCCAACGGCGACCGATACCAACGTCAAACTCTAGGTCAAAACATATTGGAAAATATTTTGCAGCGCAGAAGACTTGATTTCATCTAGATAACTCCAGCCCAATCCCCATTCAAAACATTGTCAATCCGTCCACTGTAAAATAAGCAACGGCTTAGTCAGGACGAGATCTGAGTGATTCTATTCTCATTTACAATTTAACCGAGAATTTCTCCATCATACCGAAAATACTTTAGAAACATTCACTATCGTACATTCTTTGTGTATTCTGACTGTGAGAAGAGGAATCTACGGGAACAGCTTCAAAACTCTAAAATTAAGAAATTAAACTAATTTCCGAATTTCTCAAGTTTACCATTACCGTCAAAAGACCTGGTATTTGACGCGACTTACAGTAACACAGGGTAGGAACTCTGAAAAATAGTTTGTATTGTTTCATTATGTAAGGTAATGCATATATATTTCATTATTTTCATGATATCTCCTCCCGTTGAAAGACTCGTTCAAGAAACACCACGCGTCCTTCAACCAAAAACGACATTAGAGCCTTTCATTTCAATGATTTAGTTGGAATTTTAAGAAAAGAGTGTCCGTGGGGTTTTTCAAATGATCCTTGGCAGGATAATCTTTACTTTTCTGCTTCAGCGAACCAATCTTCACATGAAGCCGTGGGAGAAAAAAATATGATCAGTGGTGAAGTTGAGTCACCTAAGCCCCGCGGCAGTACGCAGTGTCCAGCAGGCAGTGATCGAATGCCTCGGAGTCGGCTGCACGTAGCGGTGACGTATGAACAGAGCCGTTGATTGTGATACCATCGCCATGCTCCTCGGGCTGACCAAAAATACCGTCTGATCTATCTCGTGTTTACAAAGTATACGAAAAGGATGAAATTTCAAGTTCCAATGACAATATGTATAGCAATCATATCATCTAACCAATCGATTAATAATCCGAGGGTTAGTGAAAGAATGAACTGACCATACAGGGTGCGACAACATAACTTCCTTTTTTATAAAGAAAAACCCCTTTAAAATAGTAAGTTATGTTAGAGCATCTTGCAGGAATACATTGAAGAAAGTAGACTTCGTCAGCATTATATCCTATAACTTTACCTTCAACAATACGCTTTAATTAGAAGTAACTCTTATAGTTATATATTTGAAAGTATGTAAACAACATATTCCATACTTTACCATCATATTAAAAAGGTTCAACTTGTAAAGGGCTGATAAAATTTATACTTTGAGTGCACATTTGCACGAATAAAATTTAAGTTTAAAAAATGCCAAAAGCTTGCTATAAATAAGTGAATTTGACTCAATTAGGGTCACGTCAGTAAAGAGAGCTGATAATTTAGGAGGCAAAAATGGAAGAGAGGGATGATGAGAAGCACGAAAAGGGATGGAAGGATAAAAAGGTTTGCGGAAAGTCAGTCATGTCCCTCAATCAGTCAGAAACGGCGAGCTCTTTCAACCCATCGGAGACCCTGCGAGGACGGAAGGCGGCTAAGGGGCGATTGAGATAGCTACCGTGCCCCACAACCCCGCCCAATCCTCTCAGAATGATTTTCCGCGGATGCCACCAGGAGACGCCCCCTCCTTCCCGATTCCGGGAAGGATAAAAGGAAATCAATTGAAAAGTGCGACCATCATTCTCTTCCCTTTTGTCCTCCTCTCGCCTCAGTCTCGATTGTGCTCGCTTCCTATTCCCACTCCCCCCCTCCTCCGATCGTTCGTTCCAATAACCGTGTTCCCTTCACCCAGCCACCAAGGGTCCATTTATCCCCACTTCTGCGACTCCCCTTTCGGTGGTGCTCACATGCACCTTCCATGCCGGAGATTTGCCTCAATTACCTTTGTTTCACACGTCTCAGGCATTCAAATCCCAATAGTTTTCTTCAGGATTCGTCTCTGCTGAATTTTATCGATGAGGGTAAATAACTGATATTCGTGAGGGGAACGATGGGTTTGGTTTTGCAGACGAAGCGATTCTGCTGCGTGCTTGTGCGTTATTTAAAGCTTTTCTCTTCTCTTTCGAGTTTTAAATACAGGCTATCACAGTTTGTTCGTTTTAAATGTACAAAACGCTTCCACCCAGAGAATTAGATCTATCATAACAAATTATAACAAATGCAATTAAAGGGAGATTAAAATAAAAATGTTAACTTCCCACGTTCAAATCGCAAATCAATGTTTTTACCATACGTAATATATGAACCTAGCCGGTTTCAAATTCACGTGTATATTGGGCTACCATATATCTGAAGAAGAAAATTTAAAATGATCACCATTCTATCTTAATCGTTTGGAATAACATTGGCTCCACTGCTATTATTTCACTATGCAACGAAACATTCCCCAGTCTTAACAAAGTCAATGGGCGTTTTACGGATCATTAACTAAACGTTGATATAGACAAGTATATATATATATATATATATATATATATATATATATATATATATATACATATATATATATATTAAATGTTGTAAACTACACGTTGTATTGAGTCATTTCACGTGGGTTTCCTTCTCTCTTTCCACCTTACATCTTAACAAAACTTTTCGTTAAAAATACCATCGTTATAGCATTAGTCAAAGTATTTCAATTACGAAACTATTAATGCAATCAACTAAACAAAAGTTATCACGAAAAACTTCATCATACCTTCATTATTTTTCCCTCCTGATTCATTTTGCACATAATCTCTTCGCCGCCCTGCATCATTCCTAGCGCCTTTGACCCAAGACTACTTCGCATTCGCTCTCCATGATGACCACCCCATCTCATCCCTCCCTCGTACTACAATTTTCCCTTCTCGTTCCTCTTGCCTTCATCCCTTCTATCTTTCTCCCCCCCCCCCCTATACCACTCGCATGCCCCTCACCTCCCATTTTCCTGTCCCTCCCCGCACCGCTAGCCGCCGGAATTCCATCTTCTTCCCTCCCACCCTCTCCGCCCACACAATCGCCGCCCACCCCTCCGCCCTTCCTGACCTCTCATAGCCGCCGAGTTGTGTTCGGTAATATGAGGGGACGTGGCAAGTGGAGAGGGATGGAGCAGGGGGAGAGGGGGCGTCCCGCCTCCACCGCGCTCCCCTTCCCGAATCGCTGAGGAATGCCCTACGTGCACGCACTTCCACGGCGGCGGAAAGAGTCGGGGGTGGTTTTCAGGGGTCGCTCACTCCTCCCCTTCCGTCGAAGGGGTGGGGTGGTCGAGCGATTGATTGGGACGGATCGTGATGGCTCCAGAAAGAGGTCAAGGGTCGGGGTGTGAATCGCGGAGGAGGGGAACGGCTATATATTGCGAGGGCATCCCAAGTAGAGGTCTTGTTGGGGAAATGGTGGGAGAGAGTGAATAAGAGATTAGCGGGGAGGTGGGTGAGAGGGCAGTTGGGGGTGACTGCCGGCGGATGTGAAGGGCGCGGACCGAAGAGAGGGGGAGCAGACGGAGATATTATAGGTTTAGCGAGAAGGTCCCAATACTGGAGTCATAATCCCTAGGTTCTCCTTCGCGGCCATTCTCTGTTGCGAATACAATTTTATTGACGCGAGGACATAAAAAAAGATCGGAAATGAATTCTGAGTTTCTAAGGCCTTTTTTACTGCCGTAGATAAAAGAGGAGTGCATTAACAAGCAGCCCACCGTTGACATAAATGTCAATGCCGCTCATCGTATCTATAAAACCCGTCGAAGGGTCCCTTGATGAGTTGAAAATTGAGCAGATTCCGTTTTTGGAATGGGCACGACAGATTGTGAGAGAGGTAAATCAGCGGAAGAGGAGTCTTGGAAGACGGAGATTATCCCCTTTGAAATATCTTTCTCGATGATCAGTTCATCTGCTTGATGTACCATAAGTATTATGGACAATACCTTGCATTTTAATTTCCACTTTTCCATGAGATAGTTACCTTACAGAACCTTCTATTCCATATTTAAAAAATATGGATTTAATATTATGTGAATCAAAGGTAAACATTCACATTTCGGAGTATTTGTAAAAGCAACCTCTTTCAAAAAGTTTCATTTAACAATATTATCCAAATAAAAACCCTAGCTCTCGGTTGAGATTAATTCAAGTATTTTTTTTCTGGTAAATTTGATATTTTGGATATTTAGTCTAAATAATTTTTCTATCCATCAAATTTGCTTCTGGTCAAACAAAGCGATTTAAAAAAGTAAACTTTACAAATAAGGCGAGACTAATTTGCCAAATCAGATCATTGACGCTTCCAGCGCTGGATAATGGTTACGGATAAAAGCCATGAATAATGAATATTACTAATGTCATGAATAGTTATAATAATAGCAGTGGACTGTTCCGTCTGAAATTTATTTTTAATGATATTACACCAATTCCTTAACATGATTTCCACACTTGAATGTTGCCCAATAATTTGCAACCGATTCCCAACATAGGGAACATCCCAATTCAGGCTTAAAAATCTTGCTATAAGTAAAGTCGGTATGCTTCGTATAATTTGATTACAATTAATAAATTACAAATGGAAACATTTCATACTCTCTTTAATACGCTTATTTTTTGTAGATCCCAATAACTCTTATGGGAATCAAGGTGTTTCCGAAGAGAATGAGACCAAGGAAAGGAGGGACACTGAGATGTACTGCTACGGACATGAGATTCTCGATGAATTATGCTTCAATTTCTCTTGCTGTCAAGTCCACGAGCATGAGGCATCTAGTTTGGTAATGAAAAGGCAATATCTTGCTTTTTTGGAAATCTGCGGTTCTTATTGCTGGTTCAGAAAGACTTAATGAAAGCCCTGATATATCCTTCCTGAGAAACTTAAGGTTTAAGTGTAAATAGTTATTATAAATCACCTTTTGCGTCAATAAATCAGAGGAACTTTATGACTAATGGTTGTGCTTATTCTATTTTACAAATATCTACCTCTAAAGTAGTTACTAACTCAAGAATCAGTAAAAAACTGAAATGATCAAACATGGCAATCATTAAATCCCTTATTTCAAATTCTTCAACATGACCATGACGACATGGTACTCACATCAAATGATTAGGCATTCCCTGCCGAGGACAATGTTGACATTATGTCCACTTGATCTGAATACAGCGTAGGCGTAATTACAATCTAAATTCATAAATGTGTTGGAAGGCTTTCTAAATACCTATGAACGAATGCAATCAATGTATATCACGTAGTCCTCTACCCTGTATTGTGTATCCATCCATGCCAATTCACGCTTCGATGTCGCCTGATTCACTTTAAACCTAAGTTATCGAGGGGGTTTCAACTTGAACAGTTCACAACGTAGGCAAAGTGTAAATATTCTTCGAGTAATCCAACTAGAGTATACGGATTGCTATAAATCCTGGTTTTTTTTAAGACGACTAAGGCTTTCGACGCGAAGAGTGGTAAAATAGGCTTGCGAAATGTCACGAAATAGAACTTCTAGAAGGTACCTAAAATAGATGTGATGGAAAACCACCCTCACTGCGCTCTTGGAACGTGCTGGTTCACCACATTTCATAAATGATATTGCCCTGGAGTAATCGACGGCACGTCTCATTCTAGTCATGGATGAAGTTTCCTCATGGACTGCAAAGTAGTGTGAGTTCTTACTAAAATCCCTGCAGTGTTTCCACAAATATGGTCACATGGAGTTCTCGTGAACACAAAAATTTCAAATTGTGGCAGTATGCTAGAATCTGGATTTGAATACACCATTCTAAAATGGTTCCATTATACCTATTTGTATTATATCATAGCTGTAAACTATTTTAAAGCACACATTAGTGTTTATAAAGAGTACCCTAAATTCATCACATTCAGTTTTTTATTTGAAAATAGCCATTCTCAATTAGATAAAAAATAAGTATTTTCCAATTCCTCACATTACTAATAACAAAAAAGCAGCAATGATTCATCAATTGTGGAACATGTTTTATGATCAATGTGGTTTAGTTATTTCTTAGTTACCTTAACTGTAAGTAATTTTAATTGCTATGCTAGATAATAATAATAATACTATATATCACATAAACTACAATTTTGAGGATTGTTTCCATCAAATCGAATCCATCTGATTGATTGAATTTGATTTTTAAACGTTTGATACGTTTTGAAATATACCAGTTTTAAGCCAATATCATACCACCGTGACTTTTAGCAGACGAGCGGTCAATATACATTATTCAAAAGTCCCTCAATCACCGATATCTTGTGAGCGTGATAGGCAATTTTTTCGTGGGATTAGTATGATTAAAAGAAATTATGGTATGCATCACGCACTTCTCAGCCTCTGATTGCGTTACGACCTAGATTCCGCTGTATCAGTTATATGCATGCAAATGGTGAATTCCTGCAATTTGAATAAATGAATTTTCGTTTTTTAGTGCTTATCATGTTAGGGGCACGTATTGTGAGTACATAACAGGATGAATCTAATTAAAATTCATAATTATCACTCGATTAAGAGCTCCAATCGCTAATGCATTCAAATAATGCTTCCGCGAGGCTTTAAAATTCTCTTCAACTCTAGGCATTAAAATCGATTTTACGGATGAATACTGATGAATGGCGTGAAACTGCCAGCAAGAAAATTATACAATCATATTTAGCAACTCTTTGGATAACGTATATATATTGGATGAGCAAAGCTTTCATCGCTTTGCTCATCCAATTGCATACCTCTTTTATTTCCTTATTTGGTCGCTTTTTGCTTTAAAACAATTCTAAATTTCAGTTACTATAAAAATGATGAGTTGCATCATCATTTGTCTCTTTGTGATCATCCCGGGGTTAAGGAATTATTTTGGTTCAAACTATCTTGTTCAGGAAAAACATGAAGGAGGTAAAATCATGGGTAATGTGAACGTTTTTATATCCTGAGGGCATGTAAACTAAAAGCATTATGGTCCATTTATTTGCATGATGAGTTTAACCTCTATCTTTAAAACTCGCCTACGAGCACGCCAGCAGAACTCTAAAATTAACCAAAATGATATTTCCATTTTCTTATGAAGTATCACCACTCATCAAATGATTTGTTTTTTTTTGACTTAGAACATGAAGACACCCAATAAATACTTGTATATTGATTGGTAACCAGCTAAAAATCTTCATTCAGATATTGTGAACGTTTGGGACCCACGATAAAATGAAACATTTTCTCTTAAAGACACTTTCAGCATCATGACTTATCTCAAGCGATTCCTCTTATTTTAAGTCAGTTAAAAACCAGTCATCTTCCTGAGAATGTGAACGGTAGTCATGTAGAAGGAAATGCACCTTCCTACCATGGAATTTTACTTTTAAATAAGCAAACTTTCAGCAAGTAGTTCAAAAATGAATTGATACACGTCGAAAAAGTCAATAGTAAATTGCTCTTACTCTGACGTTCTGCTAAAAATGTTTCAACCTGTATCTAGGGGCAGCGGCTTGTCCTCCATGTTTGGCATATCACCTTGATGGGAATTAAATATTGCTTATTTACGGCTACCAACATGTAAATGCTTTTAGTCATTAATAAGTCATGATATATTTTCGTAACACGATAGAATCAAATGTTTTATTGCTTAATTTATGCAATCTATACGCGATAAATAGTCTTCATTACAAGGATTGGAATCGAAGGAAACATTTTTTTAAATAATTAATCATTGCCAGTTTTTAAATTATCAAAGGTAGGCCTAATTATTAACTAGATAGTTTTTTATTTGAATAGGCATCGTATTATATCACTTTTTACAATATGACTGTGCAGATGGTAGTAGTATCAAGGTGTATATCAAAGTACACATCAAAGGGAACTGAAAATCTATATATAATTTGGTTTTATTATGAAGCGAATAAATAATTAAATATTAGGAATCGAGTTAAAACAATAGCCCCGCGTTATTTGGTTCTCACTTCGCGATTTTCTTATTGATTTAAGGAGTTTTAAATTATTTGATCAGTTTGTCTCCTCGGAAACCGGACACTAAAATAATTTTCTATTCACAAGACTTAATTTTATTTTAGTTTTCAAGTATTTATGATGATTACCCAAAATACAAATCACTTATTTTCCAGTTCTGAACTTCGTATCTTCAGCAAAACTTGATTGCTTAGATTAATATTTTACTTTTTATGAATTAATATTGTTTGCCA
The DNA here is from genome assembly GCF_022747635.1 of Hetaerina americana. Classification (NCBI taxonomy): domain Eukaryota; kingdom Metazoa; phylum Arthropoda; class Insecta; order Odonata; family Calopterygidae; genus Hetaerina; species Hetaerina americana. Next base: position 616,915 of record NW_027287405.1, on the reverse strand, counting down.
CAGCAAAATTATGAGTGCTTTATAGCTTTTGTTGTGTTATTCTTGACAATAATTATGGGCATTCAGAGAGCAGAAAATTTTCTAAACTCTGTTCCTTATCAAACAAATTACGCTCTTCATGGGCTTCTAAGCATGAGTTTCTTAGTAGTGAAGGCTTACTAACCGTGGTATGGCGATTCAAAAATAAATATTACATCGCAATACATCAGTGGATTCCAAAATATCTGACCCAAAAATGCAAATGATATGCAAAAACTACAAATCGATTTCCATCGAAGCCGTCGGCTCATTCATGAAGGCTTCATCAATAATTCCCCAACTCATCCTACCAATACTATACTTGCAGCCATATTACTTTTAGAAGACCAAAATAGTTTGAAATCATTCTTGGCATTGTCAATAAGGAGATATTTAAGGTAGTTGGCGTTGGACATTGTGTAAACCACCCATGAGGGTCTGTAGTCTGCTCTAATTTTGCAAACGGCTTTAATTTTCCGCAAAAATGTCCTAATAGGAGCCGCTAGTCCTAAAATTTAGCATTCGGTCCTGATTTTTCGCATTTGATCCTTAACTCCGATTTACCTTTCACCTTTTTATATGGTCTAAGTCATGTCTTTTTGCTTTAATCCCGGCTCACCTTTAGACCTTGACCTAGGTGAACTACACTTTCCGCCGGTTGCTTCTGCTGTTCAAACACCATCCAAAAACCCGGACTTTCCTCGTTCAAATTTGGAGTTTTTATGGCAATACAATTATAACTTCTCCTATGGTATGTTTTTATTCTTCTTTTTGATCAATGAAAATTTCTCTTCCCGATCGTCTCCACTTTCCGATCCACTACACTTTTTTGTCGTGTAGTTTCACTTCGTTTCTAGTGTATTCGATATACTCAACGCTATCAGCAAGATAGTAATAAACAGCAAACAATAGCAGACCTCTTTTAAAAATGCAGCATTAAGTTCTGAGAAGTTTAGAATTTTTAGATACTGATGGAAACAGGCGCTTACCGTGGAAATAAAGTAAAAAACCTAAAGAAGGGGACTTCCCCAAAAGCCACACTCATGTAGACTCACCACGGAGCATATGTTCAATTGATATATTTTGGATGAAGTAAAAGGGAAAATAATATTTATAAAGAAAAATAAATTATGCATATCAATGAAAAACTTCTCCCACCCAGGTTTGTGACCCTTGTGAGTAGAAATCACAGACGCACTCACGAGTTGCGGGGTTTTTACCCCCGAGTTAGCAACCCCTCAATCGCACTAATTTACAGCTATATGATGACAACCATATAGTTTTAACACACACTCATGGTGCAAATACTCTCTCACTCAATTTTTAATCCACAGTGGCCCTCGTGGGTCACAAGAACTTATATTGATATAGTTATTAATTAGTATTATATTTGTTTATGGTTAGGGAAAAATCTTGATTTAAAAGGTCGAATACATAGTAAGTTCGAGTACGCACATTACGGGAACATTGAAGAAGAAAAGATGAGTGAATTGATTTTCCCGATTCCGCTCATTCCATTTCTCCATTGCCCATACTCTATGCTTCAAAGCCTGGAAGACCATTATGCAAGTGTGGTAGGATTTAGAGATTTCGAAGCAGCTTGACCGCAGCATCTATTGAGAGTGACCATTAGAGGTGCATTTATTATCTCCTTAATTGGCTTATTCCGAGAAAAGTATTCATTATCCTCTACTTAGAGGTGCCAGCGAGAGGAATTGCTCACTATTGGAGGTTCCACTGAATTATAAAGGATGACGTGAGCAAGAAGTTTAACTTAAAATGGATGTTTATTCTAGCCTTATTATGTATTATTTTACATGGGACGCATAGTAAAAATGGAACGCACGTAAAACTGTATGTATTGCTATAAGGTAACATGATAAGAGATCTCAGTGGGTTTAATATGGACCATTAAAATAGCTTTACTAAACTTTCCTCCTTATTACAGCGTAACGTTATTATTTAGAATTTTTCAATGGTGAAAGTATTCTAGAATTTCTTCTCTCACTTTGTCAGTCAGGCAGACTGCTGATTAGTATATATCATACTAAATGAAACTTAAAATTAGCAAAAGAAGTTCAAAAATGTGATTGAAGAAACTCCATCATGGATACAAAAAAAATAATTCATTCACTGGGAAATCCGAACAAATGAATGGGCCATATGACCGTTGTTTTAATATTAATTCGTACGTGATAGCCACGGTGGCGAGTAAAATGAAAACTAGATATATAGATAGAGGTATTTATTTGGGCGAAATTGAGATCTAATGATCCCTATAAAACTATTAAGTTAAAATGGTTTGAACGATGTAAAGTATGGTTAAAGTACTCATAAATGTTGCTGAAACGCTCTTTCGATAGAAATCCAAACACATGCATTCATTGACTTTGTAATTTAAATATAATGTAAAACCAAAACTTTTTCCCTGTAAGTACGTGAATGCATTATGTTCAAAAATTTAACTATATGATGATGTTTGGCGTACAATAAAGATTATATAAGGTTATTTACACATAATTCGTACTTTTATATGATTCAATCATAATTAACTTTGAATCGAAACAGGAGCATTTCTTGTTTTTTTTTAGTTTTTGCAACGGTGCAGTTCTGAATAACATGGAATTCATATTTGAAATATAAACAAGGCATTCAATAATTAAGTTATAACTGTTGATAAAAAACTATCTTTATTAGCGCAAATCCATAATATAAATAATATAAATGAATTGTAAATACCTTGGCAACGAATTCAAGAATATTACACCACGCTAGAAACCCAACAGGGAAGAGGGACAATAGGAGCACTTTGCAAAAGCTTTCCAGCCAAAACATTTCTCATAAATTTATTTAAATTTTAACGGCACATAATCTCTAAGCATATCATAGATGTTTAAGGTTAGAAAAACGATGAAATAAACAACCAAAAAACGATTCTCAATGTTAAAGAGATAGCCTGGGGGACCATATACCTTCTATGAGTGGTTTATCTCAAAGATGTTCTAGAGTCAAGTTATATACGAGGGTCATCCGGAAAGTAGTACCCGTTCGTGCCGCATGAAGTGCTGACGACGCGAGTAGCCGCTGGACGAGGTCAGATAGCTTCAGTGGCTTGTCTGCCTTCTCTGAGCCAAGTTGCGTGACGCTAGCATTGCCTGTGTTGTTTCTGTGATTGTTTACAATGTTTAAAAAAATTGAGAACGCCGCCAGTTGTGAAGTGAGGGCAGTGATTAAATTCCTCAATGCAAGAAACGTTCGCCCATGTGATATTCATCGCCAATTAAAGGAGGTGTATGGAGACAATGTAATGGACGAGTCGTCTGTTCGGCGGTGGTGTCGCAACTTCAACATGGGGAGGGGGAACACACACGACGATGAGCGTTCGGGCAGACCGTCTGTCATTACAGACCAACTGGTGAGCTCAGTTGACGAATTCGTGAGGAACGATCGGCGCGTCACAATTGATGACATCTGTGAGCATTTTCCCAATGTTTCTCGAACAATTGTTCATGAAATTGTTAAACACCATCTGCATTATGCAAAAATTTGTGCAAGATGGGTCCCTCGCGTATCTCAATGAGCTGGCGGCGAAGGACTATGCAGCAGGAATACAGAAACTTGTCACACGTTATGACAAATGCCTTAATTTGCTTGGAGATTATGTTGAGAAGTAGTTTAAAGTATCCTCTTTCAAATAAAATTTTTTATGTTTGTTAATATTTACTTTTGTGTCTTTATTTCACGAACGGGTACTACTTTCCGGATGACCCTCGTACATATATATGTATATATAAGAATTAATATATTAAATATATATGTACATATATATATAATATATGTATATAAAACGGATGCAGATTTTTAAAACATAGAAATACAAATAAAGGACACTCACATAGGTAGTTTTGACGCATCAATGGCACGATCGTCGAAATCTATGACAGCTTTGCCGTCCAAAATATAAGTGAGCGTCCTTTCTTTGTGTTCCTGTTAAGATAAGGTTTCAAGGTGTCCAGGGACTTACCCGGGAATCGAAACGCGCTATATATATATATATATAAATATATATATATACATATATATATATATATATATATATATATATATATATATATATATATATATACTACCTTGATCAAAAAGTTCCCGAAATAACCACCGTGTGGCGCTCCCATCGTTCCGATTTGAGTTCTGTTTTTTTTGTTAAATTGGTACATCTGTTGTTGATATTCCCTTTAAATCTTAGTGTCATAACTTGACATTTGCAAAAGTTACGTAGCCAAGAGTACATCTATCTCTGTGTGTGTTGGCGATTTTTTACAATTGCAGAAATGGATTTAAATTTGCAACAACGAACTTGTATTAAATTTTGCGTAAAAAACGGATTTAGTGGCGCACGGACGTTGGAAATGTTGGAAAAGAGTTTCGGCAACGATTCTCTAAAAAAAACGGTCGTTTACCAGTGGCACGAGCGGTTCAGAAGTGGTCGTGAGTCAATCGAAGATGATGAACGCAGTGGCAGACCATCGACATCGAAAGTCGGTGAAAAAATTGATAAAGTAAAAGAAATGTTGGTCAATAACCGCAAATTAACCATCAGAGAAATAGCGGAGGACTTGAACATTGCCTATGGATCCGCCCAAGACATTGTGGTTAATGGTTTGGGTTTCCGTCGTGTAGCAGCAAAGTTGGTTCCAAAAGACCTCAATTTCATGCAAAAAAGAGACCGTGTTGACGTCGCAAAAGACATGATTTGCGAGGCTGAATCCGATCCCACATTCATCAAAAGGATCATTACTGGAGACGAGACGTGGGTTTATGAGTACGACACGCAATCCAGACATCAGGCAAGTGAATGGCGTTCACCAAATGAGCCGAGACCAAAAAAACCCCGTCGTTTTCAGTCAAAAAAGAAGGCAATGCTGACGGTTTTCATGGATTACAACGGTGTAGTGCATCATGAATTTTTGCCAGAAGGCCAGACAGTAAACAAAGAGTATTATTTGGGCGTTATGAGACGTTTGCGTGAAGCAATTCGCCGAAAGAGACCAGAAATGTGGGCAGAAAATTCGTGGATTTTGCACCATGATAACGCACCGTCGCACAGTGCTATCATTATTCGTAATTTTTTGACGAAAAATGCAACAAATACCATCCAACAGCCACCGAATTCACCTGATTTGGCTCCCTGTGACTTCTTTCTGTTCAATCGAGTTAAAAAAACCATTACGGGGAACGCGTTTTAGCAGCCGAGAGGAAGTAATGGAAAAATCGCAGGAAGCACTGATGGACATACCGAAAACCGAATATAAAAAATGTTTCGAGGATTGGATCAAGCGCTGGCATAAGTGTGTTGCAGTCGATGGGGATTACTTTGAAGGGGACAATATAGATTTAGATGAATAAACTTGTATTTTTAATTTTCTGAATAAATTCCGGGAAATTTTTGATCAAGGTAGTATATGTGTGTGTTTTTCGTGTTTGTTTCGTGAAAAGTTAAAAGATTTATACTTTTGTTGACCTATTCATTTATTCAATAAATGGCTATTTTTGAGAGAGGAGCACCTTGCTTGATTATTTCCAAGATCCCCTTTCATATTTATGAGTTGAATTCTGATGAGTTTGTTCCTAGGGTGAATTAATATGGACCATTATGTCATTCCAATAGACGTAGTGTCACTCCTCCCTATGTAGCCAAACTTGAACCCAACTTAGTATCGCAAATACCCTGTGAATGCATGAGAGGATAGAATCACCAACTTGCATCCTATGAACATGAGCTTTTACAACTTTTAACGCAGTACAATTCAACACTTAAAAAAAATTCCTCATCTTAGGTGAACCCATGAACCCCAGCATTTAATATCAGAGAATGGAATTTCCTGCATGATAGGCATAATAAGGTGAGGAACACTTATAATGGAAATTTTCCATGTGCCCCTTTAAGTAAAAATGTGCTTCTCCACGTGGTACATTTGATGCTGATAGATCACGCTGGCTTGAAATCAAAGTTTCACCATCATCCTATTTGGTGGTGTCTTCCAAGGGCACGTGGCGCCATCCGAAAGGAGGTGGTGAGGGGACCCAGTCCCCATCGACTGAAGATGGTTGAGGGTGGGAGGGAACGTATTCGCCTCGGGAGAGGGGAACTGCATGAGGTACGTCTGGAGGGTGATAGGCACGAGGGTAAAGCTGCCGGCTGAGACGTCAAAGAGGTCATCGCGGAAAATATGAATAATCCGACGTTACCATGCAAGACGAGGCATGGCAAGGGCGTTGCCATGCAAAGAAAAAAAGGGTGCTGTGCCAAGGGAAACATCTGCGTCGGCGAGCGGGTTATAAATCCACCGAAGTCTGAGGCGCGCCTCAACATTCTAGGTGAGATTCGCAAATGGTAAGATTGTGCTCTCGTTGTGCCCACCGAGTGGCAAACTAGGCATTCATCTACTTGAAAACTAAAGAGTAAATTTCAGACCAAAATCTGCCACGAAAACCGAAACCCGCTTGGATGTTTGAATATTTTAGTCCCCTTTTGATATTTTGGATGAAAAATCTAGGTGATGGATCATCTATGCGTCACAAAATATAATGGAATCGGAATCAAAGGTAAAAACGAACTCCTCGGCATGTCTTTTGTCCTCACCATTAAAATAATGAAGTATTTTCTTATCGTAATGAATAGAGAATATTTTTGGGTAAAGAAATAGAATATGATGTTCTGTGATGGTTCTATGCGAGCTCCTCGTTTACCGTTAAGTTTTTAAGTTTAAGTAATGGAGTTTGGAAGATTTTACTCTGACTTTCATAGTTAGATGCAGTCTACTTTAATATGCTTTCATTTCATGATTTTGTGGAAAATATTACTTGGGCTTTTTCGTTTATTAGAATAACATACAAGGGCCATATGTCCGACTCTGATGCCTATTTGGTCCTTCCTCCACGGCACGTTAAAATTGAGATATCTAGTGGCATATGCCATCCCCGTGATTCATATCTGGCGAGAAAGAACCTAAAATGATATTCCCCGCAGAGTTATTAAACTGATCTAGCCTATCTTTCCCTGGGATGAGAGATTACTGGGTCTCACCTGCCACTTTGCAGCAACACCTCGCTCTCTCAGCTAACCCATGCCCCACCTCTCACATCCACGCGACAAATTACCTCTTTACCCCTTGCTCCTCACTGCATCCAATCTCCCGTCCTCCGCGCTACGCATGACACTTCTGCCCTGCACGCCTCGCATCTACATCCACAATCTCTAAACTACCAACCTCGCTTCTTGTATCCATATCGCAATTCTAGCACCTCTCCCTGCCACGCTCTCGATCCCTTTAGGCTCCCCCTTCCCTCCCGCTGCTTATTACTCACACCCCATTACGGCCGTCCGTGTCTCTCCCAATCATATCCTCTGCGCACCCTGCTCCAAGCGGTCCCTAATATTTTCAGTCCTTACGCGCCGCGCCCAATCTACCTGATGGGGTGCCAAATGTAGTGTCCTCTCCCGTGCATTTACTCTGCTCCTAGTTTCATGTTTTTCGGGACAGTGTATTGTTACTTCAAATTTTCTCGTGAAAGGTTACCAAAGTGTCACGGAATAATTTGAAGTTGCCCTTTCAATTGGTTTATCTAATTATTTTATTTTATTTGCGTTCCAAGTAACCAATTATTTTATATCCAATATGTAATTTCAAAGCTATCGATTTATTCACCAATAACTCTTTCTTCCGGATATTTTGGTTGATGATATAATTTTTATCCCACTGAAACTTAATTGTGTTCAGGATTCGATTATGTACCTTAGCCCTATGTATCTTACTTCCTTATTAAATGCTCTTCGTCCAAATGCACCGTAGCGCTTTTTTCACCGGTGTTAGTAACCCATTTTGGTCTCGATAACTAAAAATTGTGATTTATCAAGATAACTTATTTTTCTGTCTTTATATTGATGCCTCTATCAAAATTTTGCGTAAATAAAAACTTGAAATTATGTCATCCTCCATTGGAATGCTAATTAAATTCTCAAATAATTTGTTTTCTGAACGTATTTTTACCATCATATCAAACCAGGTGCAAGTAAAATATCATCACCTCAGTTAAAAAGTCCCACAATCACTATCAGGCCTTTTTCAAAAAAAGCACTTTTTGAATTCCCGTTTCCTTCATCCTCCACCATTTCACATTATGTTCACTCTTTATATTGCCTCCCCGTCCTACACCCCACGTTCGATTCCTTCAGTCCATTCCAAACCATAAAAAAACCCATAATGAAAAATATGGATTTAATGGGCTAGGAAGAATCAACTCACTCTACGCATCCACAGAATAGAATTTTTACTGTCGCCTAGTTTAGTTACCCTGTGCTATCATCTTTACACCAGTGCAGCAAAACTAGTCGACAATAAAAATTCTATTCCGTGGAAACGCAAAGTTTTTTATTCTCCCTTGTTCATTATAATGGATATTAAAAAAGTACCGGCCTCAAATATGGACACATCGACCCTAAATATATTTAAAACCATGAATCAGTCTGATAGGCAAATGTCGAAGAAATACCAAATTAATGATTCATCATAATCCTCGTGCAAAATCTTCGGTCAAATTCATCAATACAAAAATATATGCGGATGCGTCCACTGGACATCGGATAAGTTTAGGTGCAGCCATGGCTAAAGTGCGTAGATTTGAAATCAAAATTAACGCAACATACCATTACCTCAAACATAAATTAGGTATATTTCAGGGCATGTTATCACTTGAGTCTTTTATGCGATTTCACGCCATTGGAGCTATTGAATCGCTACATTTAATAACCTTCATAAAGTAATCAACCCGAAGATCGGTTTGGTAGGTGATGGTAGAGTTCATCCAATACTAAGCCCGATGGCGGGTGCAGTTCACACATCAGGGTAGGGGTCAAGTTCCTTTCTCTGTGTCAGTTATGGTTTCCCAGGTGGATCCGGTACCCGAAAAATCACACGCTGTAGGTGAAGCTAACGGTGTCCAGACAGCCTTTCCCGGGAATCGAACCCGGGCCTCCAATCAGTAGTTCAACGCTCTACCCCTGAACTATCGAAATCCTTATATTTTAATGGAACATATTTTTGACTTCGGACAGCCTATACTCGAGATTTCATAATATTTGGATCGTTTACAAGATATACCAAACAATCTTTTAAAATAATGGATAACACTGCAGCCTGGAAAGGGTAATTCCACGCTATTCTTCATTATGCAGGATAGAATTGAATTTTTTCCTGGGCATCTGTTTCATATAATAGCTAATTTTATGCCAAAAAGAATGACTTATACAAGATGAACCTTTTTTCTATTCAAAACTGTATTCTTTTCCTTAAAGCTAGTTTAAAATGGATTTTAGTCGGCAGACATAACCAAATACTATTTAATTTCTGATTATTAGTAAAGTATAATTTTACTAACCCAAGGTATTTTCATAATCTAGTATAGCATAGAACAATGAATGAACTCAACCGAATAAAAGTTTTAGAATGATTACAAGCCTTGTAAAATAAATGTAAAAAAACACTGTTTTGAATTTCATAATTTCCAAATTACCTTACGCAAGATGTTTACAGGGCGTATAATACCAGTAAAACTCTTGGCATATCGTTCATCTATTAACCCTAGGGCCTCTACACGACTCCCAGTGACTTCCGAATATCTTATCTTCACCCAATATGTGTTGTTGGCTTCTAATACCTTGAAAATCACGTTATATCGAACATGAATTAATAGGTTTTCGTTTCATCAAATTACAGTGGCGCGGGTTCGGAATAGGGACCCATTTCTCAACTATTTTTCAACTACCTGTAAAAAAGGGAAGTGAAAACCTTATTCGTGCATAATCGCTTTCTGAGCGTTAATTTGCGTGCATTTTCTTCAGAAGAAAATCGATAAAGATATTTAAAAGTTCAAATAGCTGATGAAATTATTAGTACCTTTCATTTTGACTGGGTGACGAATTATTGAATGGACTCAAAGGGCGCGTGAAAATTACGAAGACAATTTATCCTAATGCTAAAAAAATCTACGGAGGCGGATTATCAAATTCATTAAAGCTTTTTTTTCATCAAATTCGAATTCCCATATTGCAAATGACTTAGGGTCTGAAACGAATGCCGAGGTGTCATCCGCAAGTAGATCTCTTGAGAAAGAAGGAACAGATTGAAGAATTCCGGAATCAAAGATCTTAGCAGACCGCCAGCCATAAACCATCTCTTCTCCACTCATTCATCCCCCTTCACACTATTCTCTCCTCCCCCAACCCTTACTAAGGGATCGCTACAGCCTCTTGAGCCCCTGTGCCGTCCTCATTCATCTCCTGTCTCCGGTCCTAATATCCATCCATCCCTCACCCACACACGCACGAACAATATGCAAGAGGAACAAACTTACCTCGAAGAAATTTCCCACCGATATTTTACTCTCCGTCCCACCTTACACGCCGAGATTAAATTATAAAAGTGATATTCCCCGGTCGAGGTTGAGTGAATGAGTTGGAGCATGGGAAGAGTGGGAAGGAGTGGGTGAAGTGAAAGAAACGGATATACGGGGGAGTGGCGAGAGAGAGAGAGAGGTAGGGAGAGTGGGGGTGGGTTTGAGAGATTGGCGGCGTAAGCAGGAAGGAGATAGAGAGGAAGACGAGGAAAGGGTGGCGTGGAACCTTATGAGATGGGACGAGTACCGGAGAGGGACGATGGTAATTGCTAAGAGAGGGGAGCCTGATGGAGAGGGGTGTGGAAGAAGAGTGGAAGAAAGCCGGAAAATATCACCTTTTAGGGGTTCAGGGTGGTAGAGAGGGGACTATGAAGTGCGGAGAGTGGGGATGGACGGGAATCGTTATTAGGGTTTAGTCAGAAGGGGCGAGTGAGCAAAGCGGGGGGGGGGGGGGTAGGGAAATTTGCACAGGAAGAGGAGGGGAAGGGAAAGAGATGGGATGACAACGAATGGATTATTAAAAAAAGGTGAAATGCAGTGAGCGAGTACTCGGGATTTAGAGATACCGCGAGAGAAGAGGATGAGTTGATAAGAGAACATATTGCTGCGATAAAAACTGCGCACTTCCTTCTTTCGGCATGGCATTTTTTTTATTTTTGCTCCCAGTCATTGATCGCATCTGTAAGCAACCGCGTATTGTTTGACATCCCCACTCCGCAAATTCACTATTTCATTCCTGTAAATCTGCCAGCTATGACTTACCGGGAGGGATTCCTCCGAAACATTCAAATTAACGAAATCGAAATCGTTAATCGAAAAAATGTGATTGACGCAGTGAACTCTTTTTTACTGCGGAATGACGGATGGCCATTGGTTGCACGGGGTAAGGAAGTAGTGCATTTCTGTCATTAAGTTCCCATTCTTGAACGCGTGATTAATGTTCGAAAGGTAGCAATGTGGTGCTGTGGGCTCATCTCAGTAAAAAACTGACCCAAAATTTATTTCATGTCAAAGGGAATAATTCACCCATTCTGAGATGAAATGTTTAGCGAATGCATAGACATTTTGTAATCCAGAAAATTGAAATGTACTATATTTTGTGCCCTTGTCAATCCATAGTAAAGAGAGATATATCTTAATTACTTGGGTGAGGTTTTTTTTTATTTGGCAAGTGTAAAGGCTAAGTGGTTGAAGTAAGTATCAACTATTATAAAACCGTGATATTTTGTCAGAAATAGGCATTTTGGTGGATAGCCTAAAATGGCTTTGTGCGCTATAGATTTTTACTAGAAAATTTTATCCTCACATGCGCATTTTTCAAAGAAATGCTAATGCAATTAGCACTTGGTGCATGAAGCTAGTTAAATATTTATTGTATTATACCGCTTCGACACACAAAGAGTTGATTTTAATTGAAATTATTAATTGAAAAAAAAATTAAGGGATCACTAATTACCCAATTATCCCTTTCGTAACACAGTATGAAAGACAAATAACACGATAAGCGTGAGTTTATATTTATACAATAGCAAACCGATGACATTTTGTCAACCGTTTGATTTATATTTTTTAAATATCTAAATATTAATTTTTGCAGTAATATACATTTAATAATGATAAGTTTTAAAGGAAGAATCACAGAAAGCAAAAGAAGTTTGTTGAGGCATCATGATAGCACATATTAACTCATTAGCTATCGATTATGACGTAACTTCACGATTTGATTGTTGAAAGAACTGAGCAAGTTTTATTTCTGGGGACGCTGGAAATTGAGGTCGAAAATTGAGGGAGAGCTCCGATTAAATGATTAAAATTATGAATTTCCATCATTAGTGAGTACATTAGCACTAGAAACGAAACAATCAACTCGGAGATTGGTTTGACGAATACAAAAGCTTTTGCTTAACAAAAACTTCAGAAATTTGGAGGATATGAAGGAAATACCAGTTGATGTGGGATTGGACGTGTAGTCGAGATAAAGGTAAATATGATAAGGTGGTGAGAGATAAAGAACCAGAGGAATGACGAGATATACGACTTTTATGACACAAACTATTGAAATACTTAATCGATCGATTCAACGTCGACAGTGGACGTCTCCGCGGAATTCCTGACGTCTCCGCTCACTCGATTTCCACCACTACCTTAATTATAATCACTCCTCTACGTAATGAAGGATTTCATGTTTTCCCGGCGTATGGTATTCAAGAAGTTCTCTCGGGTTTCCCACCGTTGTAGTGCACCCACGGTGCACTACAACCTGACCCGGTGGGAAACCCGAGAGAACTTCTTGAATACTCCTCTACGTTTTTCCCACTCCCTCCCACCCATAGTCCCTTGCTCCCAACCTCTACTTCCTTCACAATGTAAAATTATCCTCAATTTCACGGCAGCAGTAACCTAGTTACTTCTTGTCTTTCGATCCCTCCCTTAGTCATTCATCCCCTCCTCTATTCTTATCGTAGCTCCCATTTAAGTATTTCCAATGGAGTTTCTTAGTAGCCTTTTGTTTGCAAAACTAAAAGGGCTGCATTTCAAGTTGCACATCGTTGTCCAGTGTTGCTCTTCCGATCTGAATCCCGCCTTCTTTTCCCTTCTTTCCTTCTTACAAAATCTTTCATGTTCCTTGCTCCGCGAAGGTGGTCCCAGAGGGTAGTAAAAGTATATTTTACTCCATTCTGTTCCACACCACGTTACCTCGATGTGAGAGTGGATCTTCTTCATCAAATGCCCATCGTAGAACCAATTTGGATTCCATGAGCATGTTCAAACTGGGTGCCCGAGGAGGTAGTAGTGTTTAATGTCCTGCTTTCCCGCTCATGACCCCTTCCTTAGGGACCAGAGGAGTGGGGTCCGTCTAAAAAATAAGCGCACGTCAGAGGCTTGACCGCAAAGGGAAGAGGGGGCAGTGGACGCCGTCCCGTGTCCACAATGGCTACGCGGCGTCGGGGCGCCCGTTAGCAACGTTGTGTGCACGGCCATCGCCCCAAACGACGCTACAAACGTAGCACTATGCCCTGAGTTAGAGAGGCCTCATGTTAGGAATGGTTAAGTCACCCGGCTAGCAGGTAATTCTAATGAAAGGACATGAGGAGACAGCGAGCCACTCTCGCCAATATGCTTGCTGCCCAACGGTTGTGCCACAGCCACAATTTCGGAGCATATTGCTACGGCCTGCGCATGGTGGTCTACTTCAACGCCAACAAAGCCTAAAGACGCGAAACCAAATATCATTTTCAGTTCCTTCAGAACAAAAAACCCAAACAGACCTAGTTCCAGATGCGAAATCAGCGAATCAAAAAGCTGCATTGGCTAAATAAAAACAGTTTCGTGACAAAACTGAGTAGATTGGTGATCTACACGCGGTATTTTGGCCATTCTTTGAGGGGGAAATAAATGTATGCATCTTTCAAGTACCTCAATGAGGAAATATTTTCTCTCTGAACACCTAAAAATAGTAGTTGAGAAAGCTCCTGCCGTATAAAACCTTCCAATCTGAACAAATTTCGGTAAAGAGCTCTCATACATGAGTCACGTTGGAGTAACATCAATATAGATCGTAAGGAGATAATTCACTCCCCAACGTTAAGCAATTCTCCCGGAGCGAAGGAGGTTACAGAAGAGTTATCAAAGAGCTCGCTACCGACGTTTTGCCGTTCCGTAAACATATTATGTAGAAAGTCAATTCCAGAAGAATTAGGTTTCCAGAAATTGAAGATGGCTAAAGTCAATTTTATCCTTTAGGGAGGCACTAACCGACCAATTTCATGTATTAGATTAATATCCTAGAACAGCATTTAGATATCTTTCAAGAGAGACATTTTCACGATGCATCTATTATACACTACGTTCATAAAAAGAATAATTGTTGAACGCAGGTAAAAATGATTACATATTATTGATAGTTTATTTCATTTTGTAGTTTACTCCCGGTAGGTTAAAATTTTGAAATGGAACCACATCAGAAATCTTGTGCTCACTTTGGGTTAACTGGTTGACTAATAACTATGATGGTTTCCGGTTTAATCCTCATCCATACAGATCGAATGTAAAGACTATGTCATGTTAAAAGCACTCGTCAGTAAACCAAAGAAAAATCTAATTATATTCTCATGTCTCGTTCTGAAGAAAACTCCAAATGGAGTTATGAATCCTAGTAACCAAGGGACCAACTGACTACCAGCATTTGTTTCGTTAATAAGGAGAGAGTAGAAAAGATAAAGGATGATTCTCGCGACTTTATCCGTTTTGTGATGATGGACGTCTGCGCAATTATACGGATTTTGGGTTAGAGTTAACCACTTATGGTGGTTACGTGGGCCAAAGTGTTGCTGGCTGCTGAAATTACATTGTGTTCGTGAACGTGATGCAGTTCTTTGTAAATTAATTTGCCTGGGTAGCATGGAGAAATTTCCGTGACCCAAAATCATCAGAAGTGAAAGAGCAAAGGTTTTAGGGTAGGAGACGCGGAATATGCTTTTATCTCTAATTGTCATACAGCCCTTCTGCTTTGAATTCACTGCCACCAAACGTAATTTCCTGCTCTATACCACAATTGTCACTCTTTGACTATATTCCCCTCAGCTGTAAATTATTCCGTTTTAGCTCCATAACCCTCTCCTTCTTTCCACCATAAATATAAATATCCGAATTTCCCCTTTCATGTTTGACGTTGTCAAAGTTCCCCGTCCTCCAAGACATCCTCATATCCCGTGCCCGTATTCAAACATTCGCGGTTTTGTCCCGAGTTATGTTTTTTGCTGCCGTGGATTTTGGTGCATTGTCAAATGTCGCAATACGAAGTAGCGGGGGCGTCACCACATATATTTCTTCGCCATTTTCCACCTCACGAAAGGTGGAAAATCAAAAAAATGAAATCATATTTTTCTCAATTCGTGGGAATCATACTAGGGTACACCTGTGCCACATCACCTTTCAACACTTCTACGTATTCTTTCTTCCATTTCTTCTCAGCCTAGTTCCCCCACTCCTCCAATTCGTCCCTAAACGTTGCAGAAACACTCTCCTTCGACTCCTTCACTCGGTCCCAATCCCCACGGGATGGCTATCGTTCGCTTATGCCCGCCTCCTCCACTCATTCCATTCTCCCTCTCTTACTTCATTGCTTCTGGAACATTCTACCATCCCGCCAACCTTCCTCCATCCCTTTTGTTCGCGACGGCTTACGATTCCCCTATCAGTCAATCCAATCTCGCCGTCCTTTACTTGAGGAACTTCCATCCCCATACTCAATCTCAGTATCCTTTAGCATCTCTCGCCGTATTGTAGTTTCCGATGTTCTCCTTCCAGATCCCCTTCACTCTTCGTGTATCACCATCTAATGAAGGATCGAACCTTATTTCCGATTTGCTTGAACCCAGACTTACTGGCATAGATTACGCTTATCAATACAATATATATCTTCGAGAACACGAAACATATTCGGATAACACGTATTCTGTCCACTTTTTAGACTGTTTCTTTCTAAATTAACAACTTGTGTTCATGGCTGTTGATACTGGCCCGTATTCTTCCGGTATATCCTACAATGGCATTCTACCCAACCACAAAAAATTCCTCCCATGTGCCTAGTTTTACAAAATACAAACTATTTTCCAACAAATAATTCCAAAGAGGTCACTATGTCACTATTTGAGAAAAATTTTATTTTCTCTTTTAATTTCACCGTTTATCCTTTCTCAAAATCGTTATAAATAATTATTGGTTTCCCATTTTTGTGAAAATTTGAGAAATGGCAAGGCATTAAATGTATTTGCCTAATTTAAAGAAATTCGCGAGAAGAACCACCGTTTAAAAAAACTAGTGGGTCATTAGTGAATACAGGTCGGTGGGTTATTTATGGCGAAAAAATATTCAATCCACCGAATAAAATGAAGGATCGAAACTAGAGCGAACAGGGTCAGATTTTGGCGGGAGGACTGGGGTCTCCAGATGTGTCAGAAGTTTAAGAGGGGCGAGGAGGACGTTGATGCATTCGAATTGTATTTTTGACGCGTTATGACATTCCAGAGCTCGCACACCGAACGGAAACTTCGCTTGATTTTGCGAGACATAATAACGCGATTTCCCTTGGACGAAAAAATAAAAAGAAAAGCAGGAAAGATAAAATAGAGCAGCAAAATCGTACTTGTGAATTTCTTACCTAACTGGAAAATGTAGGAAGAAAAATTTAGAGCGAAGAGTTGCTTCGAGTAGAATGGTTACGTAAAGAAAGAATTATAATTCAGATAGGTTTTAGGATTCAGATAGGTGACATTGTTACTGCAAATTCGCCAATTTAATCTGTTTAAAAAGTCGTTAAAAATTGAATAAACCAAGATATCCAGAAAATATGTATTCACAAACCTGACTCCAAAATATACATTAAACTAGTTTACACTATGCTGAGAAATAATTTACATCAAAATTATCAAATATGTAA